>NC_035434.2:31824943-32149412 GCF_002127325.2 Helianthus annuus | reverse complement strand
CTTATGATCACATAGGATTGGTTAGTCATTTGCTAGTTAGCTTGTATGCCCATAGGAAATGACCGAAATGCCCTTTGGTCATTTGCTAGTTAGCTTGTGTAATCATTCTGCAGACTCTGAATAATACAATATTAATAAAACAATGTGTTTTGAACCCAATGTTTGTCAATTATGTTTGATTTGATGCTCATGTTGAATTTTGATCGATTTCAAACTCTATATCGCTTTCTGGAAAGTTATACGCGAACTGATGTGTAAACGCAGTCAGTTTAACGTGACAAACACTCCGAAACATCATCATAAACTTAACATACCTTAAATAACCTTTACATAACTTAGAAATAAGTTTTAAAGGCTTTGGTATGGCAAAAACAAGTTTATTCTCTCTCAGGGACTATTTACGTCAACTAGCAAAAGTCTGCCATTTCGTAAGGCAACGTACAGTCCAGAACTTGATCATAAGTTAAACATACCATAAATAACCTAAACATGGCTTAGAAATAAGCTTTGATAGGTTCGGTGTGCGAAAACATGCTTATATGATCTTACAGGGACTAAAAGTGTCAAAAACGACATAAGTTTGCATTTTCGCGCATATCTTACGTTCTGGCCACATCTGGACATCTAAAATTTTTATACACACTAAAATATTTTTTATTTTAGTGATCGGCATGCAAAAAATTCCATTCGCCGCTTAATTTGGTTCGTTTTTACGTCTGTTTGAGTTTCGTCGTAATTTAGCGAACAACGCGACCGTACGACCAAACGAGCCAACATCCGAGACTTCTCTAAGCATATTTTGAGTCCTCTAAACTTTATTGACCTTGTAGAGCCATGAAAATGGCTTAACGGGGGTCAAAAAGGCCTGAAATGGACTCGAATGCATGCGGGGACCAAAGCTGTCAATTATGAAACTTGTGCTGAACTGGACAGGTCAGGCGGGGCGCGTAAGCCCACCCCCAACTCTTACGCGTGGCGCCTGAACAGCCCAGTAACCAGAAAGTTTGTTTTTGGCTGCTGTTTCATAATTCAGGGGCTGTTTATGCAAATTCTTTGTGTGGTAACCAAGTTATCTCTTCCCCAAGGCTTCTAACCTGCTTGTAACAAGTGTGTGGCCTTGATTCTTCCTTGGAGGTTACACAAACAAGTGTCATGATCTTGTTCTTCATGCTCTACTATAAATAGCTATCCAATTTCATTGTTTCATTGCTCATTCCTCATTCTTCTCCTCTCTACATCTGCTTGGGAGCTCTCCTAAGCTGATTGGGACTTTTTCTTCTTTGTTGAAAAGATAGCAAGGACCCTTAGTGAGCTTCTTTCATTACTTTTATTGCTTTTCTTTATGTTAGTGCAGAAAGTCAAATAGTTTGGCCAACAGTTTGACTTTCGGTTTTGACCATCAAGTGGTCAAGTCAAAGTTCAATTGAACTTTGAAACGTGATTGTAATCACGATAGTTATAATCCTTCGTGATTATAGCCGCTGATTACCACGTTAACTAGGTGTAGTGTCGAGTCAAGTTTCGATTAAAATGCGTTTTAGCACGCATTTTGCAACGGAACTACTTTATGGTATCAAAACATTTTGTTTTGATACCAAATCAGTAGGTTAAACATGTTTTGACATGCTTAACTCGACACTATTAGTTTGTGCTTGTTTAGGGTCGTAAGTTAAGCGGTCTAAACAACCACTTACACTTCTGAACCCGACCCGGTTGGTCGATCTTAAGGATCCGACCAAGCTTAGTTATTGATCATAGTTGCGTAGGGAATAACCACTGAGGTTATACCTTATGATCACATAGGATTGGTTAGTCATTTGCTAGTTAGCTTGTATGCCCATAGGAAATGACCAAAATGCCCTTTTGAAGCTAAAATCCGTATTTTGCCTATGTGAACATATTTTTCACAAATAATCTGATTTAGTAACATGTTTAGGGATAATTAGGCATGTAAGACTTGGCATAGCACTTAGTTAACCATCCGAACATAGTCTTACGCAAACGACGCCTTATAGTAGCTTATGTTACCATAATGTGTCGAAACGGGTCAAAAGCACTTAGGTAAACTTTCCAATCAGAATGTAGGGCCTATTAAATCATACAATATGAGTTTAATTACTTATTTGATTTATAGAACCTCATTCTATCCTATCTCCCGATTTAGGAACCGATTTATTAACATAGTTACCTATACTAGGTACCGGTTGATTCTGTGATACTTGGAGCTTAAATTTGTCTTATTCTCAAGACTAATTAGCAATCCCAAGTGAGTATATAGTTCCCCTCTTTTACCGTCTTCAAATACTTTGGGGTGATACACATGTACATACGTGTTACTTTCTTGCATTCATCCTTTTGTAACATAAACATGCTAGTTTCACATAGTACACTTATAATACATGTTTTCAGTTGTGTTTTGCTATGCATGTTAAGCATGCTAGCGCATTGATTTGTTACACATTTGCTACATATGTTTATTTAGCATATGTACACATTGTTTTACATGACATTTCTACTAGGCATGTTTATTTAGCATACCTAGTACATTGTTTTCATAGCATGCTTACATTGGTTATGACATTTGGTGTGTTTAATCGGGACAATAATACATTCATTAACATTGATCACGCCGCTCGGACTTATGTAATGGTACCATAGGAAATGACAACTCCCGTTTCCGACTTCCTAGGTTTGTTTGGAAGTTGGGAATGACAAAATCCGACTACATAATTTTGATAAACTTTTAATTCGTTTAAGGGTTTGTCGCCACAGTCGCAAGGCTTGAATGTATGCGATTAACATTACTGCATAAATGTTTGTAATCATAAAGCATTGTTTTTTTTGCAAAACATAACATTTTATTTAAACTTAGCTTTATTCAAAAACATTGTTTTGTACATTTTCTATGGGGTTGAGTAGCTTCTAGTTATTCACCATACATGCCATTTGTTACACATTGACATCTTCACATAGTTTAAGTAGATGATTTCCTACTTGCTATGCATTTCATTGGTTACACATAATACATATTACACATGACATTATACATGGTTTATACATAAACATTTTGACATTTAACTTGACATTTTGGTTGGTTATTGATAAGTGGCTTATGTAACGAGGCTATGTGTTATATGATAAAAGCATGGTGGATACGCCGCTGGTACTTCCTATATATAAGTGCTTTTATTGTATTATACATCATTGCGTTATATAAATCACTTGGGCGAGACATGAAACATTTTATACAAGAACAAGACATTGTTTTACAAAGTACACGTTTTACACAAATTCATTTTCACTTGGTTATTCATTTAACCATGCATTGTTCTTTCATTATCATTTAATTTTCATATCGATTTTCACATGGTTTTACAAAGGAAAACATTTTTACAAGGTTCATGACTACATTTTATTAAACACTTCTTTCAAATACAAGTCATGAATCTGCATAAACAAAACCTATGTATCGCACAGGCATTTTTATGCCGACGTACCTATTTTTACATGTGTTTCAGGTGCTTATGATGCATGATGTGTGTGGTTCACTTAGGCGGACTCGGGCCTTAGTGACTTAAAAGACAGTTATTATGTTATCTTAGTTTGAACTTAAAGACAATGTAACATTAATCTTAATAATACATAACTTAAATTGCCATGGTTGTTGAAACAATAATTCTGTCCTACTCACCTCCCCGGTGTTTCCGCCGCGGTTTTGTTGTTTTGACGATGCCGGGGTGTGACAATGTGAACATATTTTTGACAAGTAATCTGATTTAGTAAAATGTTTAGGGATAATTGGGCATGTAAGACTTGACATAGCACATAGATTACAATCCGAACATAGTTTTACGCAAACAACGCCTTATAGTAGCTTATGTTACGGGTCAAAAGCACTTAGGTAGACTTTCCAATCAGAATGTAGGGCCTATTAAATCATACCATATGAGTTCAATTACTCATTTGATTTATAGAACCTCATTCTATCCTATCTCCCGATTTAGGAACCGATTTATTAACATAGTTACCTATACTAGGTGTCGGTTGATTTTGTGATACTTGGAGCTTGAATTGGTCTTATTCTCGAGACTAATTAGCAATCCCAAGTGAGTACATAGTTCCCCTCTTTTACCATTTTCAAATACTTTGGGGTGATACACATGTACATACGTGTTACTTTCGTGCATTTCATGCTTTTATGACATAAGCATTCTAGTTTCATCTAGTACACTTATAGTACATGCTTTCAATTGTGTTTTGCTATGTATGTCAAGCATGCTAGCACATTGATTTGTTACACATTTGTTGCATATGTTTACTTAGCATATGGAACACATTGTTTTACATGACATTTCTGCTATGTATGTTTACTCAGCATGCTAGCACATTGTTTTACATGAACATTTCTACTAGGCATGTTTACTTAGCATTCCTAGTACATGGTTTTCACATGCTACATTGGTTATGACATTTGGTATGTTAAATCGGGACAATAATACATTCATTAACATTAGCTACGCTGCTCGGACTTATGTAATGGTACCATAGGAATTGACAACTCCCGTTTCCGACTTCCTAGGTTTGTTTGGAAGTTGGGAATGACAGAATCCGACTACATAATTTAGATAAACATTTAATTCGTTTAAGGGTTTGTCGCCACAGTCGCAAGGCTTGAATCTATGCGATTAACATTACTGCATAAAGATTTGTAATCATAAAGCATTGTTTTTCTGCAAAACATAACATTTGATTTAAACTTAGGTTTATTCAAAAACATTGTTTTGTACATTTTCTATGGGGTTGAGTAGCTTCTAGTTATTCACCATACATGGCATTTATTACACATTGACAACATCGCATAGTTTAAGTAGATGATTTCCTACTTGCAATGCATTTCATTAGTCATACATGATACATTTATACACATGACATTATACATGGTTTATACATAAACATTTTGACATTTAGCATGACATTTTTGTTGGTTATTGATAAGCGACTTATGTAACGAGGCAATGTGTTATATGATAAAGGCATGGTGGATACGCCGCTGGTACTTCCTATATATAAGTGCTTTTATCGTATCATACATTGTTGCGTTATCTATATCACTTGGACAAGACATGAAACATTTTTACAAGAACATGACATTGTTTTACAAAGTATACATTTTTATACAAATTCACTTCTACTTGGTTATTCATTTAAACCATGCATTTTCCTTTCATTATCATTTGATTTCCATATCGATTTTTACATGGTTTTACAAAGGAAAACATTTTACAAGGTTCATGACTAAATTTTATTAAACACTTCTTTCAAATACAAGTCATGAAGCTGCATAAACAAAACCTATGTATCTCACAGGCATTTTTATGCTAACGTACCTATTTTTACATGTGTTTTCAGGTGCTAATGCTTGATGGTGTTTGTGCTTCACTTAGGCGGACTCGGACCTTAGTGATTTAAAAGACAGTTAATTATGTTATTTTAGTTTGAACTTAAAGACAATGTAAACTTTAATCTTAATAATACATAACCTTAATTGCCATGGTTGTTGAAACAATAATTTTGTCGCATTCACTCCCCGGCGTTTCCGCCGCGGTTTGTTGTTTTAACGCGGCCGGGGTGTGACACCTTATACTCCTCAACAGAATGGAGTCGCTGAGAGGAAAAAACAGGACGTTGATTGAAACTGCTAGGACGATGCTTTCAGATTCAAAGCTACCAGTTCTTTTTCTGGGGAGAAGCTGTGAATACAGCTTATTATGTCCTAAACAAAGTTTGGACTGTTAAACGTCTTAACAAAACTTGTCATGAGTTAATGTTTAACAAAAAGCCAAACTTGGAAGGCTTTGAACCATTTGGATTACCCTGCACCATTGTGCGAAATAAAGATAAACAAAAATTCGGTGAGGTGGCTGACGACGGCTACTTTCTAGGTTATGTGCCTGGCACACCGAATAAAAGAGTTTTTAATCTAAAAACTGGTAAAATTGCGGTTGTGTTTAATGTTCAAATTACTACATACAAACCTCAACAATCAACAAATAGACCAGCCATATTATATGATTATGAAAGCGTTTTTAAATCATTTAATGTTCCTGAGTTTCTTAATGCAGATGATTATCAGTTAATTCAAACAGTGATCAGTGAAGACGATGAAGGCGAGTTCATGCCTAGATCGAATGTTAATATGTCAGATGCTCCGGAATCTTCCCAAGGTGCTGCTGATCCTGATTCAAGCGATAGTGACTCTGAACCCATTCAGGGGGAGGAGTTTGTTAATCTGTTTGCAAATCAGAATATTCAGGGGGAGGTTGGATCAAACCTGGGTGATAATCTAGAAGTTGACGTAGTTGCTTCTACACGAGCAAATAGGGATCAACTAGTTGACATGATACTTAGGGATCCTACAGCAGGTGTTCAGACGAGAAGAAGCATATCAGCGAATTCTGGGTTATTTGTTTCGATTGAAAAGACTAGGATTGTGAATGAATGCTTGTATAGTTGCTTTATTTCCCAAGAGGAGCCGAAGAACATTCATATGGCTCTTAAAGACAATTCATGGGTTGAAGCTATGCAAGAGGAATTGGCCTAGTTCGCGAAGTTGACCTTCCTAAAGGTGAAAAAAAGATTGGCACTAAATGGGTGTTTAGGTGCAAGAAGGATGAGAGAGGAATAGTCATACGCAACAAGGCTCGATTGGTGGTTAAAGGTTTCAATCAGCAAGAAGGAATAGATTACAATGAGGTGTTTGAACCAGTGGCAAGGTTGGAGGCAATTCGTTTATTTCTGGCTTTCGCATCTTTGAAGGGCTTTAAAGTTTCCATCTAGACGTGAAGAGTGCATTTCTTTACGGGAAAGTTCAAGAAGTGGTGTATGTTGTGACAACTCGAGTTTCCAAGATTCTATCTCCACATTAATTGCACGTTAACTGTTTAGTTGTTTGATTGTTTGACTTGTAACTGTACACTGGATTAGAAGTTGACATGGTCGTTGATATATTGTGTGTTTAATTTGAGTAAAGTATTTGATTTCATGAAGATGAACTTGTAAACTGTTTAAGACTTGAACAACCCGACGAAACAGAGTGTTTCGCCATCAACCTACTCGACGAAACGGATTGTGTTTCGCCATAAATCAATTCGACGAAACATAGTGTTTCGTCATCCTTATCTCGACGAAACGGGCGTTTCGCCGGCCCAATGTTACGCGAAGCGCATTTAGGGCCCAGTACGCTGTTTCGTGTATAACTACGTGAAACGGTTTCAGTTTCACACATCTTTAGCAAACAAGAAACCCTAGAGCTCCCTTCCTTCTGTTGACGGTGATCTTGTGTCCCCGAAGCCCCCGAATCGATCAAATTATTATTCTGTTCATCGTGGTTAGTGTTTAACCCTTGTGTGATTGTTTGATGTATATCATAGTTAACTGTTTGCTTGAAATCATTAAGAATCGATGCTAAATAATGGTTATGTTCATGTTTGGTTGATGGATTGACTATAATAGGATCTATTGTCGGTTACAGTTTCGTGTGTCAGATTGGATTGTTTGTTGATGAACAAGTAAATAGATTAGAGTTGATGCTTATGACTTCAATTGTCTATGCCATTGTTTATGAACGGTATGAGTATGTTGTTGAATGATGAATTTATGATGTGATATTTGTATGTTAGATTGTTTAGGTTAACACATGACACATCTGTTAGCGACGTAACTGATTAGACGAATCGCCTGTGACGATGAAACGGGTATGACGAAACAGGTGTGTTTCGTCATGGACAAACACGGCGAAACACATGTGTTTCGCCGAGGGTAAATACGACGAAACAAGGGTGTTTCGTCAATGGGGATTCACGGCGAAACAGGGGTGTTTCGCCGAATGGGTAAACAGCACAGTAAACTTAGTTATTTCTGTTAAGAGTTAACTGGATTAATTAACTGCCCTTAAATGATAAGCATGACTTGTATGAGTTTGAATACGTGCTTGGTGTTATTCAGTGATCATGTGATCATTAATTCAATATCCACTGTGATTGTTCTTATACGTGAATAAAAACTGATTATGTACACGTGCGTACTTTAGGACTTGACTGATTATTTGTGAGCACATACCTTAGCAATACCGAGCAAACCAAGGTGAGTTCACACTCTTCCCAAGGCATGGGATTCCCAAGGGTTGGGAATGGGTAAATGAACTAAACGATAATTACAACCATCCTCCGTGGGTAGGATGCCAAATTGTAGGATCGTTTTCAGACCCGAACGAGTCGATCAGAAGAGTTTATCTCTAAATGAAAGGCAGAAACAGATGTGTAGAGGTCAATTCAGCTAGAAATACACTATAAGCTGTTGTATGATTGATTTGAGAACATTTTACAACCTGACAACACTTCGGCAGCACTTTGTTGCTCTAGCCGGAAAGTTACAAATGATGAAAGTTTGAAAGCTATTTATAGGAGGGACCCTTCCGTTTAAAAGTGACATGCCACCTTTCAAACGGAACCCATTTCAAACTAAACCCTATTCAAACTTTCAGCTTCAAACTTTTAGCTTCAAACTTTCAGCTTCAAACTTTCAGCTTCAAACTTTCAGCTTCAAACTTTCAGCTTCAAGTGTAGTAAATTGAGACTCGATATAAGACGAAGACGACAGACGGATGCACCAACAAACTCCCCCTCGGATGTTGACGGAGTCTTCAGTGTCGAGTCTTCACATCTCCAATCTTTATCAGTCCTCTCGAACTCTTTGAAACATTTGACGTTGTAAGAATCCTCAAATCTCCTCTTTTCTCTTTTCATCATCATCAACAGACTTCCCACGAACAATCTTTACTCGGATGTCTTCAGACTCCCCCTTTCGATATGCTGGGATCGCAGCCTGGCTTGTTGAAATCACACAGTCTTCAGGTATCGGAACCTGGCACTCTATCTTCAGATAACATGCACATTCTCTACCCAAAAATAAATATTCTGATGATAACTTGTAAAAACAATCTCACTAGCTAGTGAACCACTTGTAGGAATAATACAATCAAAGAATGATTTTACAATGTTAATCTTTGATAAACCACTTGAAGATATATTTTAATTTTTCAAAACAACACACTCTCCCAAACCATCTGTTCATCATGTTTAGCACTCAGAATTTTGAAAATTAGCTCTCCAACACCAGTTGTCGAAAATCTTTTTGAATTTTTCAAAATTTATGCTAAAACACACTAAAAATCTTTTTTGGATTTTTTAATAAAAGTAAATGCAGAAACGAAATATTTACAGACAATATTTTTGTGAGTTCGTGCAAGAGGATCATATCAGTTTTTTAGACATATCACCAACACCGTTAAGCTTGATTACATTTTAAGTTCTAAACAATTTACCTAGATTGTCAGTATATTGGTCCACTTTAAATTTTCACACATATTTCAATTGATTCGAGATACGATATTAATGTTTTAAAAACTTGAACTTAATTGAGTATCACTCCACTTGAATATACTACTGTATCCAGATCCCAATGTTCAGTCTTACAGGTGAGTATACCACAGATGATATCTGCAAAGGGGTTATGTGCGAGGGCCGTGAGAGCTCAGGTTGATACTTCTGTATACGCAGAGAGATGACGGCTTCGACTTTTGGTGGGTCCCCTTTAGAGGATCTTTTGATTACAACATCAGCGACTATCAATTTTGTTGTTTCATCAGCTTGCTGAGGGCGAGCTTATATTCCAAAGCTTTTTGTAGAAAGCATTATTCGGGGACTAGGTCAGTATTTCCATACAGCAGAAGTCCCGGAATAAAACCCCGAATATCACTGAGTATAAAGACCTAGTATCTCAGAAAGAGGGACCTTTCAAACAAGATTTCGCGGGTTACCCATATATCCAAGAATAGTTACCCACAAATTAAGTAAGTTCGAATTTAGGTTTATATCTCGTTTCAATTTACTAAATGTGCAAAAACCTACTGACACATCCGCAGTAAGATTGTTTATCACTTTTAAACTTTCCAATTCTTTAGCATGTTGTGATAGTCCACTGATGTACTATCATTTCCTCTTTTTCACAACAAAACTCATTTTTGATTTTAATATGTTTTTGTCTTTTTCAAATTTTCTAATGTTTTTGGATTTTCTAAAATTTTCTACTCCCCCTAAAATGTATACACACTAAAGAAAATTGAAAACAAACTGTACAGAAACATGACAACCGATATCAAATCGCCTCAATTCGCCATTCGCTTGGCATAAACAATCAGAACTCCCTCTATCAACAAACTATTTTCCCATTTAGATTTCAAAACACTTAAGTTTGTTTTAATCAAAATGGTTTTTCCGGAAAATAAGTTTGGTTGATTTTACCATTTGAAAGTATATCAATACTAGGTTCGGGGATGTGGTTCATCATCTTGTCTCTCAATAACTTATAGGAAAATGCAAGTACAAATTAATGTCCTTGATTTACCATTTGCAAAGATGCAAATCAAATCTTCTAACTACTTGTAAACAAACACAAACAAACCTTTTTACCATTTGCATGATTGACATTACCGTAGAAAATTCCTCAAGAAAGATGCCGATACCTGCTCCTCGCTTACCAACCTGGGAGCTCCGGCAAGTCCTGACACTTACTGTTCATAATATGTACCATCCCAGTCACAAACCAGGGATGGTTCAACCGTTTCTTTCTTTGTTTTCTTCTCATAAAATTCTTTAACCCCTTTGACTTTTCGCTCAATCATCTTTCCAAAGATATGTTTTACCTTGGGGTTAAAGACCTTCTCAGCATCAAATTCCTGTTTATCATTATAAAATTGGTTAGAAATTTCAACATTACCAATTTTCTTTTTATAATTTTCAGCCCGAAGTGATGGAAAATCCTCATCATTCACAGTCGGAACTGATTTTTCATCTTTTAACATAGCTTCACTTTTTAAAACAACCCGTGGCTCATCTGACTTTGTGGAATCAGATTCATCACCAGAAGATAGCTCCTCTGATTTTGACCTATCAGAATCATCGCTAGAGCTTTCACCAACTTTCTTAACAACCCATTTCTGGTTGTCAGATTTAGCTCTCTTCTTATAAAACTTGTTCGAACTCTCACCAATTTCAAATATTGAATCTTTAAACAAATTTGTTCTATCAATTGGTGGTTCGAACTCAACTACTTTCTCTTTCAGTTTATGAAAAACTCCCTGTTTTGGTGCTATTGCCTTAGAACAGTCTCTGGCAATATGTCCAATAGTGTTGCATTGGAAACAGGTTCTCGTATCTTTCTTCTGCTCAGTCATCTTCTTCATTTCATCTTGCTTCTTTGCATGGAACTCATTGTTTGACTGCCTCCAGAATGCTTTCTTTTCTTCTTCTTCTTCAGATGACGTTCCTGAAATAAATGTCATTTTGGATTTAAAATCAAGAACATATTTTTCATTTTTCTGTTTTTCTGTTGGAGTAAAACCAAGACCTTTCTTTTTGAAATTACCGTTATGGTTTGATTTCTTTTGGAAACCAGAATCAGAACCGTAACCCTTTTTCTTGTTTAATCTTTGTTGTACTCTTGAGGTGTATTTTTTAGGTTTTTCATTAAGACATAAGTCTTTTATTTCAGAAATATTGATTTCTGTGAGTTTGAAAACCTTGTTTATCAATTCAGTTTTGACACCTCTTATAGGAAATTCTTTATCAGAATATAATTTGTCAGAATCATTCAAAGTGTATGCAACCTTGAACAATCCATCATTCAAATTAGATTTTGATAACAAAAATTTTCAATCATAAACTATTTTGTCCTGTTTTTCTGTTTGACATGGAGTGCTTGACCCAGACTTTGACTCTGACGCAAACTCCGACTTTGACTCCTCTATGTCATCGTTTTTTAACACATGATCCACGACTTTCTTCATCAATTGAGACTGTTGATCAGTGTCAGACGATGTAAACACAACATCAATACTATCTGGTAGATTGACTGACGACTCCGACTCCCACTATAAATTTGTTGCCTTTTTGACTCTTTCATCGTTTGGGTATCTTGGCCAATATCCATTTTCCAGCGGAGGTGGACACTTGTTATAACTGACACCTTGTTTCTTACCAGAATCTTTCTTGTCAATCTTTTTCTTCGTGTCATTCTTCTTCTTTTCAGAAATCTTTTCATCAGCAATTTTTCCAGCTTCCTTCTCTTCAGTTATCTCATCGTCTTCCCATGCCTTCATACTTTCAACTGTCGGATAAATCCTGTCAATGACATAAGAAGTACATGAGTAACTTTTTAACAAACGGTTAACCCTTTCAGTTTCAATTCTTTGCAACTCAAGCTTTTGTTCCAAAGCAGCACACTTCTCGATGTAATTATTCACAACTTTCTGTTTGTTCATGAATGCTCCCTAAAGTGTCTTCACTGCTGTTGCTTGTTCTTCACTTGATTGATTGTATTGATTTATGGACTTGTTCAGAACATCATAAGATTCCTTTAACTGATTTATGTTATAAATCAGTTCACTGTTTTTCTTCTTGAAAATCTCACAGTTTTCACACATCACAGGAATCTTTTTAGCATTAACTTCAGCATCAACTTTAAACTTTGGAACCTATTTCATCTTTTTCCTTCTATTTACAAAAATATCTTCATCATCACTGCTCACCGGTGTTTTGACCTTTTTCTTTTTCTTTTTAACTTTTTCATCATCACTATCACTTTCAGCGATCAGCTTCATATCAGCTTTGAATTTTCTTGCCCAATACTCAGTATCATCATCACTATCACTTTCAGCCTTTGCCATAAAAGCAGTATAAGCTCTAGTTTGATCAGAAATATAATCATCCCAAGAAAAATTTTCCCAGTTAAAACCCTCTGGTAGCTTTTCATCTTCTTGATCAATCAAACAAGCTTTTGCATTATCTGGAATATATTTATCCCAGTTGAATGACTTCTTTTCATCTTGATTAACCACACATGCTCTCTTTCCAGTATCTTCAATTATGGGTCTTCCATGTGCAGTTTGTGCTTGATGTTGATGTTGTTGTGATGGTGATTGAGCAACTTGATGGTAGATGGCTTTTCTGTAATAATCATTGTTGTTGTTGAAAGGATTTTGAGCTCCACTTGCTTCGCGGTTAGTGCACTCCCTCTTGAAGTGACCTTTTTCCCTGCAACAAAAACAAGTGACTTTAGATTTATCGAAACCTAAAGTAGAAACATTAGCATCACGAAGATCATCTCTCCCCGTTATCTGCTTAAATTTCTCAGCTCTCCTAAGTACGCTAGCCAAACACCATTTAATATCCATCAGCTCCATCTCTTCAGCATCTATTTGGTCGTAGTCTTCCTTGGTTAACATTGGATTCCCGATACGACCAGCAACAAAACAAGTATAAGATTCCAAAACCATTCCTAATAAAGACATTTGACTTTTGGCAACTTCTTCAGAATAATCTTGATGATTTTCAAGATTTAAAACAATGTTACACTGGTTTAGATGAGCTTTCAGATGAATTTTTTACACTGTAGGCAGTTTCAACTTTCGGAGATAGATTTGATGATTTCTCATTCACCCCTGCTTTATAGTATAACCCGATATCCTGTTCACCATCAATATCCTTCATTCGAATAATTTTTCGTTGTTCCATTTCTTGAGCTTCGATCTTTTCAATGAACTTGCTGAGTGTCAAGTTGCTAAAACCTTTCTTGTTTCTGAGCATCATAAGATATGTGCCCCAAGTCTCATATGGTAAAGCATCAGCAAGTTTTTCGATCAACTCTTCATTGTTTTTCTCAATACTCAATCTCTTCATGTTAGCAAGCAAATTGCAGTATCTTTCGATAATCTCTCTTGTGCTTTCATTCTTTAACCCGCGAAACAGATCAAACTCTTTCTTTAGAAGCGATTTCTTACTTTTGACCATTTCTTCACTACCACGAAACTTTGACCATAAAGCTTTCCAAATCGAATATGAAGTTCCATTGTGTTGCAAAAGCACCATAATATCCTCTTTCACTGCTTGTTGAAGAAGACTTAACATCATTTTCTCATCTTTGTATTTCTTTCTAGCATCAGCACCTAGATCTTTTATCAGAACAGGCTCTTCATCATCATTCATCGGTCGAACATATTTTGTCTCGACACATTCCCAAGCATCTAGGTAATTAGCTTGTACCCAATTCTCAAAACGACCTTCCCCACCTTTAAATTCTTCTATGTTCATGAGTTTGGGTGGTTTTTGCATTGTACCCGTTTCGTTCTCCAACATCGTATTTTGTGCCAAACTAATCGGTGTAACTGGAGTAGCGAATGCGTTGTAGAATTCCTCGTCCATTTTTCTGGATTTTCATAAATTTATCACCTTGTAAAAAAAATACCTGACAAACACAAACAAAATCATGATCAGTTTAAAGACTTATCAATTAATAGAAACGAACTAGTACTTGAACTGATGAATTTTCTGTACGGATTAAAGGTTGACACACTGTGCGGACTGTTATAACCCGGAAGATGTTCAATGACTTTTTCAAATGACCTGATCTGATACGATCCCTCAATTGAACTTTTGATGTAAACTAACCACTTGATTGCAATCACTTTTAAAAAACATTGATTACCAACAACAGTACATGGGCCGACAGCTGACTTTGATTGGACCTTCAAAAACATGCACTGAATCGCTAATATGAATTAGTGAACGATGACTTTGACAATATCAAACATGCATTGGACTGACAAAAAATTCACTTGATTGAGCCGATGACACGAAGTGGGCTTCTATCTATAATCACATGTAACTGACAAATCACATGGGCCGCCCTTTAAGTTTGAATCATATTATGATTGGGTCGTTAATCACATGCAAACTTCTGTTATCAAAAATACTTTTGACAACAACTCACAAGTGATCTAACATATGATTGGGCCGCTAACATCTTACATCACATGGACTTTTTATCAATTTACAAGACTTTATTTTAATTCATATGTCGACAATATTGATATTGCTCAAATATCGATAGAAATGACAACTTTTACAAGAAGCTTTCACATGCAATCCTTTTAAATGTCCGACAATAACTAGTAACAATGTGATAAGATTGAAGCCGACAACTTTTATTACTTTTCACTTGCACTAAATCATGATTCTTTATGACAACTATTATTGAATGTTTTAGAATGATAGGGCCGAGATATATATATTCTGTTAAAGCACATGGGTTGATCAATATTAATTCTCAAAAGAAATCGATTGGACCTCAAAGTCCACTAACTCGACTACAATCTTCAATAAATGATCACATGAACATATTATACCATTACCAAGTTTCAAGAGTTATTAATTGGGCCGAACACTTAATCAGATTTCATGCAAACGATTTTAAATCAAAGGAATTGATGACAATTGATCAGATCAAGACACATATCACATGATCTACTGAACCACTTTCAAACGGGAAACGTGTTTCAAATGAGATAATCCAACTCTTTCAAACGGAATGCTTTCTCAAACGGTATATATTTCCTCAAACGGACACAACCCAATGTTTCAAACGGAACACATGTTTCAAACGATATATTCAAACGATATGTCAATTTCAAACGATGAACATGCTTCAAACGATAGATTCAAACGAAATGATCATTTTCAAACGATAGGGCATGATTCGTTCAAACGGAAGTCAGATTTCAGGCCATTTTTACAGGTTTAACTTCGAATTTTGATCTAATATTCTCAAGGGTTTGTAAAAACACAATTACGCACACATTGTGAAAGTTTCAGCCGATTTTAACCGTGAAAACTTGTAATTTTTGAAAAAGAAAGGTGTAGAAACAGAAATTGCAGCTGAATTGTATAGAACTCTTCTTCCTGAGCTCTGATACCACTTGTAGGATCGTTTTCAGACCCGAAAGAGTCGATCAGAAGAGTTTATCTCTAAATGAAAGGTGGAAACAGACGTGTAGAGGTCAATTCAGCTAGAAATACACTATAAACTGTTGTATGATTGATTTGAGAACGTTTTACAACCTGACAACACTTCGGCAGCACTTCGTTGCTCTAGCCGGAAAGTTACAAATGATGAAAGTTTGAAAGCTATTTATAGGAGGGACCCTTCCGTTTGAAAGTGACATGCCACCTTTCTAACGGAACCCATTTCAAACTAAACCCCATTCAAACTTTCAGCTTCAAACTTTGAGCTTCAAACTTTCAGCTTCAAACTTTCAGCTTCAAACTTTCAGCTTCAAACTTTCAGCTTCAAGTGTAGTAAACCGAGACTCGATATAAGACGAAGACGACAGACGGATGCACCAACAAGAATACACACTGGACCAACCTCTATCGTTGAAGTCCCTCATTATATCGACTTAATCGCCGAGGCCTATGGCGAGCGAGTCATTAGTTAATAGCGCTATTAGGTTTAACAAACCTCACACCGTGCCGGTCGGACGGGCGTGTACTAATGGACTATGGGCAAAGGGTCAATGCTGATAGACATTGACTTAGGGCACCTCTTACATTTTCGTAGCAGTCGATACACTCGGTCTAGTAACACATGGGAAGCCCCCACTAATCTTCGCACACATGTCTGGGAGACCGCGATACGAATTAATACGATACATGGTTTACAAAACGAAAATATGGATTACGAACAAATATTATAACTAAAAAACTAACTGTGAACTCACTCAACTTTGTTGTTGATTCGTTGTTACATGCCTTGCAGGTCGTTAGGTACTCATGGAGCTTGCACAGGGAGGCACGGTCGTTGTGGGACATGGCAGTGTGTGCCATGCTAAAAACATTATTTTATTTAATACTTAATACTTACTTTGGGTTTTACAATTATGCTTCCGCTGAACACTTAACTAAGTTTTTGGATTTGAAACATCTTTCATATTGTGCGGTTGAATTCTACTTATTACATGTTATGTTCAATATGATTGGTGGCTGGATCCTGGTCAGTCATGCCTCCAGGCGGTGATACTCCGCGTGTGGATTTTGGGGGTGTGACAGATTGGTATCAGAGCCATTGGTTATAGTGAACTTGGTTTTAATAAGGGGAAAAGGTTTTTATTAAAATCAGACTATAACCTGTACAGTGCTCAACAATCCACAACGACGCTTCGCTCCACGTGCAAGACTCAACACTATAGGTGATACTATTCTTGTTTACATTACCTACTTGTTAGATACATACTACATTGCTCATGGTATGCTTAGATAACGTAGCAACTACTATTTGAAAACTTTGTTTGCTCACACTCTTCTGTCATTTCCACACTTTCGTATTGATACGACGCACTTCTCACTTGTATTCTCATACTTATGAAGATCATGGCTGGACGCGTTAACATGACTCAAGCCCAGTTGACAGCTCTGATTAACCAACAAGTTGCTGCGGCACTTGCAGCCGCCCAAGCAGGAGGTATACCCTGTAGTCGTAACTCACTCTAGGATCTTTAGGTCCTACACTCCTAAACCAACTCTTGTGTTTAACCTTGTCCTGATTCTTATACACAACAGGTCAGCACGCTCAGCCACCTGTATGCACCTTCAAGACTTTCATGGACTGTCGTCCTAGCACATTCAGTGGCACTGAAGGAGCAGTTGGACTCCTCCATTGGTTTGAGAAGCTCGAGTCCGTCTTTGAGATGTGTGAATGCCCTGAGGCTCGCAGGGTGAAGTATGCCACGGGTACTCTCAAAGGCATTGCGCTGACTTGGTAGAATGCGCAAGTTCAGATGTTAGGGCTGGCAGTTACTAATGCCACCCCTTGGAACGACTTTAAAGAATTGATTAAGCGGGAATACTGCACTCGTGATGACATCCACAAGTTGGAAGTGGAGTTCTTTAACCTGAAGATGACAGGGTCAGAGATAGAGGCGTATACGAAAAGGTCAAACGAGCTGGCCATCTTGTGTCCAACTATGGTGGATCCTCCCATCAAACGTATTGAGCTGTATCGCAGAGACTTAGTACCAGAAATTCAAAGTCATGTGACATCGGCCAACCTTGCTACCATCCAGGATATTACTCATCTTGCTCATCGCCTCACAGATCAGGCAGTGGAACAGAACAAGCTGCCCAAGCGTATTGGTGTTACTAATGCTACTGCTTCTGCTACTCCCAGTGATAACAAGCGAAAATGGAATGGGGATTCCAGTAAGGGTTCAACTACAGTTCAGTCACAGGCACATCAACGAAAGACTGATAACTACCATAGTCCTGGTCAGCAATCTTGTGACGCCCCAGGAAAACCAGGAAACCAACGCAACTTAACTAGCTTCCTCAGTAACCACGTGCTAAATTTCGGGACGAAATTTTCTTAACAGGGGGAGAATGTGACAACCCTCGTATTTGCATGTATCCGTATGATTATTTAAGGATAATTAAAGTGCTTAGTGACTGTGTTGAATTACTTAATTATTTCCTGTTACTGTGTCATACTTACATGTGCGTGTTAGCATACTAGTAGTATGCAGAAAACTTGACTAAATAGTCCTGAATATTTTACTAAGTGTTAGGAATTAATTATGTTACAAAAATATACCTATAAGACATCTTACGGAACAATTAAACAAATTAACAAAACAGTATCCGACCGAACAACCGGACATTACCCGGGGCACCAAAATTTTGTCAGAGATATTATTTTATTATTCTTAAATAATTACGGTCACAAAAATCCCCATACACTATAGAAACATGGCATACACCCACTATTCTTGATAATACCCTTAACCTTCTAATTAAATACCCATTAGTTACCAAAATTTTTCATTTTACCCCCCCCCCCAACCAAAAATTCTGCCCATGATTACAAAAATATTATGTTTAGATTTTAGTTAAGGCGATCTTGATTCCTATTGGCCAAAAATCTAACTAATGATGGCATTAGGGGGTAGGGTGCATGTTTCCAAGAGATAACTCATCATATCATCAAGATTCACACTCAACCTCACCCCCCTCTCCCTATTTCGGTTCCCCCCAACCGATTTCACCATCACCATCACCAAACTACCTTCATCATCCATAGTAGTCACAAGTTGAAGGACTCTCAAGGAAGCTTTGTTCAAGTCTCTAGCACTATCATTTCTTCATCATCCTTGCCCTAAGATTTTCACCCTAGCCTTGTGCTAGTAGTAAGTCCCTTCACACCATAGTTTCGTCTTGTTCTTTGTTATGATACTTAGTAGGAGGATGATAATCAAGTAACACAAGAAAATGAACACTAAAAAGATGAACATGAAATTCTGCATAGAAACCCTATATAAAAAGTTTGTATGAAGTTGAAATCTGGTTGGTTTAGGGTTGGTTAAAGCATGATTAAGGTTTGAACATTAAATCATCGATAAACCATGGTTAGGGTCTTTGTTGATGCGTTTTTAGTAACTTCTACAATGTAAACAGCAAGCTGAGTTGTATTTCCAGCCAACTTCAACAGGCTGTAACTGGACCGTTTTAAATCGAAAAACTGATTTTCTGAAGCCTAAAATGTGTACTTTTGAATATCCAAACAAATGGCACTAGAATCGTAATTTTTCGAGATCGTTTACTATTTTTAAGGGACTGTTTTTGGACAGCAGCTCAAGCTGCATTTTTACTGCAGAAAAAGTGCGTCGTATTCAAGGTCATAACTTGAAACCTGAGTAAATTCGACTCATGGAATTTTTACAGTAGCTGGTCACCGTTGTCACGATGACCATCCAACTGGAATTTCGTCAATCGGACTTACAAATAATTTTTAGGGAATTATTCCGTAAACTGCAATCAGAAAGTGACAAATCTGATTGCAGTCGGTCAAATGATTTTCTGTAAAACATTGGTAACGAACTGGACCCCGATATTTTTACATAATAAATTTTGGAACATATATGACCTTCTGTAAAAATTTGAGAATTTTTGAAAAAATTTAACTATTTTATTAAAATCCCTGAAAACAGCCCAGTTTTGAATATAAAAGCTGAAACGACATAAGTTGTGATTTTGCGTGTCTAAATGTCGGGTAGGCTATCTGAGAATAATCTAACATGTTTTATGTCAATAAAAGTGCTATGTGCAATGTCGTATGCTTGCTTATGAACGGGAATAGATGGGAGGTTACATGGGCATAAACCGTTAAAGTGATGCATGTTATGTGTTAGATGCGTGTAGGAATTTTGTGCTTATTTGAAGTCACTAATAAATTTAGTGGTAATCATATTAGGACGTGATTGACCGACCTTGACTGTTAGCTATCTTTGAGAATCTAACCGAGCAAACCGAGGTGAGTTCACACACTTTCTAAGGCATGGGATTCCCGGTGGTTTGGGAATGGGTTAAAGAACTAAAAAAAACCTACATATCCTCCTTGGGTAGGATATGTACGGCCATTCTCCTTGGGTAGGATGCCAATATTATTCCTGCGTATTCTCCTTGGGTAGAACTACGTACGTTCGTCCTCCTTGGTTAGGACAACAACCTTAAAACTTACTAGACAAAACTCTATCATAAGTCCCTCATTTTATATCGACTTAATCGCCGAGGCCAATGGCGAGCGGGTCATTAGTTAATAGCGCTATTAGGTTTAACAAACCTCACACCGTGCCAGTCGGACGGGCGTGTACTAATGGACTATGGCAAACCGTCAGTGATGATAGACACTGATGTAGGGCACAACTTATTTGCGTTAGTGGTCGATATGGTACAGTCTAGTGGTTCACATGGGGAAGCCCCCACTAATCATGAACAGGGTTTGGGTAATAATGAATGAACGGGTTAAACGCACTTTCAACTACGGGGTAACCCCCACGGCAATTACTCCAACAAAAGACAAACCACGTTTTCGGAAACAACTTAAAACTAATCAACCAACCGTGAACTCACTCAACTTTGTTGTTGACTCATTGTTACATGCCTTACAGGTCGCTAGATGCTTATGGAGCTTGCACGGGGAGGAGGTTGTTGTGGGATACGGACTGTCATGTTCCGTAATAAACACTTAATCCTTATGAACTTATTAAATCTAAGTTTTTGATTTTAAACTTATGGACTATGAACTTATATTTTGGTATCACGTATTATGCTTCCACTGTTTATTTTGAACTTGGTTAACTAGCTTTTAGTCACCAATTATATTGTAGTTGGTTTTGTTTACTCAATTAAGATGTTCAATATGATTGGTGGCTCGATCCTGGTCACGTCACGCCTCCAAGCGGTGGTACTCCGCTTAGTGGATTTTGGGGGTGTGACAAATCTTCTGGTAGTCAAAGGCAGGGTGGATATCAAGGAAACCTCCCGAAGTGCAACACATGCAACATGCACCACAATGGTCAGTGCAACAGGGGTCATTGTCAGAGATGTCTCAAGATGGGTCACGGAGCTAAGGATTGCAGGAGCTCACGACCCGCGAATCAGAACCAGCAATAACAACCACCAGCTCCACAGAACCAGCAGCAGCAATAGTAGCGAGGCAACAGGGGAGGTTTTCAGTGTGGTGCTGAAGGCCACTTCAAGCGGGACTGCCTCCAGTTAAACCAGAATCCGAACAACAACAACAATAACCCGGGCAATGGGAACAACAACCGGGGATACAATGATGGAAATAATGGCGCCTGGGGTCGAGCGTTTGTGCTGGGTTAGGGTGATGCAAGGAATGACCCTAACGTGATGATGGGTAAGTTTCTTCTCGATGACTTTTATGTTACTGTATTATTTGATTCGGGTGCGGATACCAGTTATATGTCTCTGAAAGTTAGTCAAATGCTTAAGCGTACACCAACACTTTTGAACACCAAGCATGTCGTAGAGTTAGAAAATGGTAAAAGTCTAGAGGCCACAAACATAGTTCAGGGTTGTAATCTTATCCTCGCTGGTCAGACCTTCTCTATCGATCTCATTCCTATAGTTCTGGGTAGTTTCAACATCGTCATCGGGATGGATTGGTTATCCCAACAGCAAGCAGAGATCCTATGCAAGGAGAAGATTGTTCGTATTCCTCGTTCTGGTAAAGAACCTCTCGAAGTTCAAGGCGACAAGAGTGGTGCCATAGTGTGCATCATCTCCTTTCTTAAGGCTCAGAAGTGTTTGCGAAAGGGCCACACCGCTATCTTAGCACTTGTTGCTGACGCATCAGGGAAAGAGAAGAGATTAGAGGATATTCCAGTAGTACACGATTTTCCTCAAGTATTTCCTGAAGATTTACCTGGGCTTCCGCCTCATCGCCAGGTCGAATTCCAGATCGAGCTAGCTCCGGGAGCAGCGCCCATAGCTCGTGCACCGTATCGCTTAGCTCCAACTGAACTGGAAGAACTGTCCAAGCAATTGCAAGAACTCTTGGATAAGGGTTTCATTCATCCTATCTCTTCGCCCTGGGGAGCTCCAGTGTTGTTTGTGAAGAAGAAAGACGGTACCTTTCGTATGTGCATAGATTACCGCGAGCTAAACAAGGTGACCGTGAAGAATCGCTGTCCCGTTCCATGTATTGATGACTTAATCGACCAGTTGCAAGGGTCGAGATACTACTCAAAAATTGATCTGAGGTCAGGCTACCATCAACTGAGAGTCCGGGACGAGGACGTCTCCAAAACAGCATTCAGAACTCGCTACGGCCACTATGAATTCCTAGTTATGCCATTCGGGTTAACAAACACACCTGCGGTCTTCATGGATCTTATGAACAGAGTGTGCAAACCTTACTTGGATAAGTTTGTTATTGTATTCATCGACGACATCCTGATCTATTCTAAGAGTCAGGAGGAACACGAGCAGCATTTACGACTCATTTGGGAACTCCTTCGAACAGAACAGCTATACGCCAAGTTTTCGAAATGCGATTTCTGGCTTTGTGAAGTCCACTTCCTAGGCCATGTGGTAAACAAGGACCGGATTCATGTTGATCCATCCAAGGTAGACTTGATTAAGAACTGGCCTGCACCGCGTACCCCAACAGAAATTCGCCAATTCTTGGGTTTGGCGGGCTACTACAGGAGGATCATCAAAGACTTCTCGAAGATTGCACAACCTCTCACCGCACTAACGCAGAAGGGTGTTACTTATCATGGGGCACAGAGTGTAGAAATCAGAATTTGCAGCTGAATTGGTATGAACTCTTCCTCCTGAGCTCTGATACCACTTGTAGGATCGTTTTACCGACCAAACGAGTCGTTCAGAAGAGTTTATACTTGGTACAGAAGGCGGAAACAGACGTATCAAGGGCAATTTAGCAAGAATATCACTTTAAACTGTCTTTTGATTGATTTGACAAAGAATTACAGCGAGTAGACACTTCGGCAGCAGTTCGGCACTGAAACCGGAAAAGTTACAAATGATTTCGCTTGAACGTTATTTATAGCCGACTAATTCCGCATGAAATGGTTCCAAACGGAATTAGATTTCACACGGAATCTAACTCCGTGCGGAATTACATGAATGTTGTTTTCAAGTGGAATTACTTTTTCAAGCGAAATTAACTATTATCTCGAACTACATGCCCTGATCTAACATTCTAAATACAAGACTCGATACAAGACGAAGTCGACAGACGCATGCACCAACACTTTCCAACGTAAGAACCCTAATTCTGGTTGCTGCCCCAGCCTTGATTAACTGAAGAGGACTGGCTGTGACTGCGGTTGTTGCTCTTATCAGGCCTTTTCTGAGATTGACTGGCACTGGTTGCTTTGTCAGTATCGTTCCACTTGCGCTTGTTATCACTGGCAGGTGTGGTAGCTGTAGCAGTCGAGGTAGTAGCAGAAACACGTGGCGGCAAGTTGCCACGTTCGACCTCTTGGTTAGTAATCTTATGTTCCAAACGGATGATACGGTGCAGATTTTCTAGGTTTGCAGCAGTAATGTACCCCTTAACAGCTGGTGCTAAGCCCTTGAGATACAACTCAATTCGCCAATGTGGGGGTCGGGACAGGTTAGGATACAAAGTTGCTAAATCATTAGACCTCCTTGTGAATGCTTCAATCTCATATCCCTCCATTTTCAGATTGTAGTACTTGTTCTCCAGTTTCTGAACCTCATCACGAGGACAATACTCCTCCCTCATCAACCTCTTAAAGTCTTCCCAAGTGGGGGCATTTGCCATTTCGATACCCAACCTCTGAACCTGGGCATTCCACCATGTCAGGGCACCATCCTCGAGTGTGCCCGTAGCATACTTCACTATGTCCCCAGCAGGACAGTTACATATTGTAAATACCGATTCTGCCTTCTCAAACCATCGCAGGAGTCCTACAGCCCCTTCAGTCCCACTGAAGGTCTGTGGCTTACAATCCATGAACATCTTGAACATACAAGTAGGTAGAGCAGGTGGATTGTTTTGATTCGCAGGTTGACCTAAAACGAAAGAATGTACAACGGGTAAGATTCGAGTATACGACACAAGGATAGAAAGTAATTGGCACACATCGTACCAGCCTGGTAAGCCGCTAGGGCTTCAGCCACGCGAGTGTTGATCAAGTTGGTTAATTCGACCTGAGTCATAGCAACGTGACCGCGTCCATGGCCTCATCCGCTCATGTTTCTATATAAGAGGAGGGAATAAACTTAAGAGTCGAAATGAGGTAAAAGTCAAGTATCACGTTGAAATCTACAAACTACCATGTTTACACGCAATAGGGCAGAACCCTTCTCACGCTTGTTAAGCCTCACTGGGACTTACATGCACCTCACGTTATTATTATGTGTGCACCCATAATAATAAAGCAATTTGCATGCTTATTGTGACAACTCGAACTTTTGACTTTCATTTTGTATTCAATGCACGTTGACCTTGACCATTGACTTTGACTATTTAGTAGTTGACTTGTTTGAATTGCAACCATACGTGTTATGTTATAATGAAACGTGATACGATTGTGCACTTATGTGATTTATTGTTGTTGTGTATATATCATGGATCGATATAAAACACTTAGACTTATGCACCAATCAAACCATCTCGACGAATCAAGCTTGTGATTCGCCAAGGACCACTCAACGAAACAGAGGCACTGTTTCGTCAATCCCCTCATAACGAAACAGCCTGTTTCGTCGAGCCCAGATTCGCCGAAGCCCAGTTAGGGCCCAACACGCTGTTTCGAGTATAATCACGTGAAACAGTTTCAGTTTCACATCTTTGGCAAAACCTAAACCCTAGAACTCTCTCCCTACTCTGTTGACGGCAATCTGGTGTTCCCGAAGCTTCGAACCAATTTAGTTGTTATCTTGTTCATCGCTGTAAGCGTTTAACTCTTGCGTGATTGTTAGTTCGTTTCATTGATTAACTATTTTGCTAGAAATCTATAGGGCTGATGCTGGATAGTGATTATGTCATGATTGGTTGATATTTTTAATAATACTAGAATCTATTGTGTTTGTTACAAATCTGTGTATCGAAATTTGGATTGGTGGTTATTGATAATCGGACTAGGGTATTGGCGATATTGTGATTTGATGATATAGGGTTCATGCTAGAAGATGGTTGTTGTAACATGATTTGATTAACGAACTGATATGCATAGTAGGGGATGAATGATTACGGTAGTGTTTCGTAGTGATTAGACGATGATTCTATGATTACTGAATGATTGTTGTTTGATCGATAATGATGTGACGGCAGATTAGGGTTTTCTGTGATAACTCTGTAACTGCTGTGAATGGTTGACGTAATTGACATATTGACGAATTAGAATGTTTGACGAAGGTGAATGTTTGACGAAATAGGAGCTTGGCGAAACTGAGAGTTTGTTTCGCCAAAGAGGAGTTGACGAAATAGAACTCCTGATTCTCCAAGGGTTTCGACGAAATTGAATTTATGTTTCGCCAAAGGTCTTCAACGAAACAGACACTTGATTCGCCAAAGGATGATTGACGAAACAGAATTATGTTTCGTCAACCTGTGTTTCGCCAACAAATGTGTTTCGCCAACTTGTGAACTTTTCACAGTAACCTGGGTTAATTACGTTAAATGTTAACTGGACTATTTTAACTGCTGTTAAGTGTTATACAATACTTGTATGATTATGATTACATACCATGTGCTACTTGATGATCATTGTTGATGCTTATACGTGAACAACTTGGATATAAACTGATTGTGTATACATGCATACCCTAGGACGTGATTGATTTACTTTGAGCACATACTTAGCATACCGAGCAAACCCAAGGTGAGTTCACACTTTTACTAAGGCATGGGATTCCCGGGTTGTGGGAATGGAATAAAGGAGTGATGATGACTAAAAACGTACTTATACTATGCTTTCCTAGACTATCTACCATGGTCCTCGGATGTCAGGACACTTCCGTATAACCTACGTGGACTTATGCCAATTATTGCCTCGGATGTCAGGCACACACGTAAAACCTATGTGTACGCATTGCTTACTTCTATCCTCGGTTCGAAGGATACGTGCGCGAAACCCGCGTACACACCCGCGTCTCCTATCCTCGGTTCTGAAGGATACGTACGTAAAACCTACGTACACCCCATACGCGCTACTGTTCTCGGATATGAAGAACAGGGATAGTACGGATAGTCTAGTGGTTAAATAACACGGGAAGCCCCCGCTAATAGAACTTGCTATCGGCCCAGTAGAATCACCTGTTATATACTGTTATACATTTACTTACTGTGAACTCGCTCAACCATTTTGTTGATTCTTCTGCTACATGCCTTGCAGGACCTTAGGTACATTTGGAGCTTGCACTGGAGGAGCGGGTCGTTGTGGGCAATGGATCGTGAATACTATGTTAAACGTTTCGAATATTTGAACTTATGATTTACTTTGGGTTTACATTATTATGCTTCCGCTATTGATACTATGTTTGGGTTAGAACATCAATTATTTTGAGTTGGGTTTTAACGAATTAATTTATTTATTTAAATTATGCTATGTTCAATATGATTGATGGCTTGATCCTGGTCGGTCACGCCTCCAAGCGGTGGTACTCCGCGTGTGGATTTAGGGGGTGTGACAGATTGGTATCAGAGCTATTGGTTATAGAGAACTTGGTTTTAATATGGGGAAAAATGTTTTTATTAAAACCAGACTATAACCAGAACAATGCTCTCAACGATCCACAACGACGCTTCGCTCCACGTGCAAGACTCGACATCCTAGGTAATAAGGTTTATGTTTATTACCAGCTTGCTAGAACTGCTTAGAACTTTGCTCGTAGTATGCTAGATTACATTGCTTACTATACGTTGTTACATGAGAACCCCTATGTACTTACACTCTCTGTCATCGCTCTATTCGCGAACCTCTCTAACTCATGTTGCATTTGCTATGAAGATCATGTCTGGACGAATTAACATGACTCAAGCCCAGCTAGAGGCTCTCGTTCAAGCTCAAGTTGCTGCGGCACTTGCAGCTGCTCAAGCAGGTAGTATACCCTGCAGTATAGATTCATACTAGGATCCTTAGATCTTGCATTAACTCTCGTATTTAATCTCGTCCTATTCGTACACACTAGGTCAACACGCGCAGCAACCTGTCTGCACTTTCAAGAACTTCATGGACTGTCGTCCAAGTACTTTCAGTGGCACCGAGGGAGCAGTGGGACTCCTCCATTGGTTCGAGAAGCTAGAGTCAGTGTTTGAAATGTGTGAATGCCCTGAGGCTCGCAGGGTCAAGTACGCCACTGGCACGCTAGAAGGAATAGCACTAACTTGGTGGAACGCCCAAGTTCAGATCTTAGGGTTGGCAGCTGCTAACGCCACACCCTGGAATGATTTCAAGGAATTGATCAAGAGAGAGTACTGCACTCGGGAAGACATTCATAAGTTGGTAGATGAGTTGTAACATCTGAAGATGACTGGATCGGAAATCGAAGCTTACACCAAAAGGTCAAACGAACTGGCCGTGCTGTGTCCAACCATGGTGGACCCTCCAATTAAGCGCATTGAGTTGTATCTCAAGGGGTTGGCGCCAGAGATCCAGAGCCATGTTACTTCGGCTAACCTTGATAACATCCAGGATATTCAACGCCTCGCTCACCGCATCACAGACCAGGCAGTGGATCAGAACAAACTGCCTAAACGTATCAGCGCTACTACTACCGCTACTACTTCAGCTACTCCTACTACTCCCAGTGACGGCAAGAGAAAATGGGATGGGGATTCCAGCAAGGGATCAGCTTCAGTTCAGTCTCAGGCCCAGCAGCTAAAGACTGACAGTTATCAGAGTCCCAGCCAGCATTCTTCAGGTAGTCACATGCAGGGCGGATATCGTGGGAACCTCCCAAAGTGTAACAACTGCAACAGGCACCACAGCGGCCAGTGTAACAGGGGCCGTTGTCAAAGATGCCTCAAGATGGGTCACGAGGCCAAAGACTGTAGAAGCCCTCGTCCTGCGAATCAGAATCAGCAGCAGCCACCGGCACAGCAGAATCAGCAACAGGGCAACAAGGGGTGCTATAATTGTGGTGCTGAAGGTCACATCAAGAGACACTGCCCTCAGCTAAACAGGAACCAGAACAACAACAACAACAATCAGGGCAACGGGAACAACAACAACAACGGGGGAAACAACAACAACAATGGGAACGAAGCTCGGGGTCGTGCTTTTGTGTTAGGTCGAGGAGATGCAGTGAATGATCCTAACGTAGTCATGGGTAAGTTTCTCCTTGATGACTTCTATGTTACTGTTTTGTTTGATTCGGGTACGGATACGAGTTATATATCTTTGAAAATGAGTAAATTGTTAAAACGTACACCAACACCCCTAAACACCAAACATGTCGTAGAGTTAGCAAATGGTAAAAGTGTAGAAGCGGCACATGTAATCAAGGGTTGTAACATCGTTCTAGCTGGTCAGACTTTCTCGATTGATCTTATACCCATAGTTTTGGGTAGTTTCGACGTCGTCATCGGTATGGATTGGTTGTCCCAGCATCACGCAGAGATTTTATGCAAGGAAAAGATCATCCGTATTCCTCGCTCTAGGCAAGAACCTCTTGAAGTTCAAGGCGACAAGAGTGGTGCTGTGGTTGGCATCATCTCTTTCTTGAAGGCGCAGAAATGTTTACGAAAGGGGCACACTGCCATTCTGGCACTCGTTACAGACGCATCAGCAAAGGAAAAGAAACTGGAGGATATTCCAGTTGTACGTGACTACCCTCAAGTGTTTCCTGAAGATTTACCTGGATTACCGCCTCATCGTCAGGTCGAATTTCAAATCGAGCTCGCTCCTGGAGCAGCACCTATAGCCCACGCACCATATCGTTTAGCTCCAACCGAACTGGAAGAGTTGTCAAAGCAGCTACAAGAGCTCTTGGAAAAGGGCTTTATTCGTCCAAGCTCTTCGCCTTGGGGAGCACCAGTACTTTTCGTGAAGAAGAAGGATGGCACTTTCAGGATGTGCATCGACTACCGTGAACTGAACAAGGTGACGGTGAAGAACCGTTATCCTCTTCCGCGTATAGACGACTTATCCGACCAGTTGCAGGGGTCGAGTTTCTATTCCAAGATAGACTTGAGGTCAGGGTATCATCAGCTGAGAGTCCGGGATGAGGACGTCTCCAAAACCGCTTTCAGAACTCGTTACGGTCACTACGAGTTTCTAGTCATGCCATTCGGGCTAACGAACGCGCCTGCCGTATTTATGGACCTGATGAACAGGGTGTGCAAGCCGTACTTAGACAAGTTTGTGATTGTCTTCATCGACGACATTTTGATTTACTCCAAGAGTCAGGAGGAACATGAACAGCACCTACGGTTGATTTTGGAACTTCTTCGAAAGGAACAACTGTACGCCAAGTTTTCGAAATGTGACTTCTGGCTTCGTGAAGTCCACTTCCTAGGCCATGTGGTGAACAAGGATGGGATTCATGTCGATCCATCCAAGGTAGACTCAATCAAGAACTGGCCTGCACCGCGTACACCAACAGAAATACGCCAATTCTTGGGTTTGGCGGGTTACTACAGGCGGTTTATAAAAGACTTTTCCAAGATCGCACAGCCGCTTACGCTACTGACACAGAAGGGTGTCACCTATCGCTGGGGAGAGCCCCAGGAGACTGCTTTTCAGTACCTAAAGGATAGGCTTTGCAGCGCACCTATTCTCTCATTGCCGGAGGGCACAAATGATTTCGTGGTTTATTGTGACGCGTCGATACAGGGACTTGGGTGTGTATTGATGCAACGGGATAAGGTTATTGCTTACGCTTCGCGGCAACTCAAGATTCATGAACGGAATTACACGACGCATGATTTAGAGCTGGGAGCTGTTGTTTTTGCGCTTAAGATATGGCGACACTACCTGTACGGTACCAGGTGCACGATTTACACCGATCACAGGAGTCTCGAGCATATCCTTAAGCAAAAGGATTTGAACATGCGTCAACGAAGATGGGTTGAACTACTGAACGACTACGAATGCGCCATCAAGTACCATCCAGGCAAGGCCAATGTTGTGGCTGACGCCCTCAGTCGGAAAGACACTCTACCTAGACGCGTACGAGCCTTGCAGCTCACTATTCAGTCCAGTCTTCCTGCACAGATACGTACTGCTCAGATAGAAGCTTTAAAACCCGAAAACATCAGGGCTGAAGCCTTACGCGGCTCAAGGCAACAAATGGAACAAAAGGAAGACGGCGCCTACTATGTAACGGGGCGTATTTGGGTCCCACTTTTTGGCGGATTACGCGAGCTGGTAATGGATGAAGCTCACAAGTCGCGCTACACGGTACATCCGGGGTCGGATAAAATGTACCACGACATCAGAACTACATACTGGTGGCCTAGTATGAAGGCCCACATCGCTACTTACGTCGGCAAGTGTTTGACCTGTGCAAAAGTCAAAGTGGAGTATCAGAAACCAGCGGGCCTACTTCAGCAACCCAAGATACCGCAATGGAAATGGGAAGAAATTTCCATGGATTTCGTTACGGGCTTACCTAGATCCCAGCGGGGGAATGATACCATATGGGTGATCGTGGATCGACTCACCAAGTCTGCACACTTCCTAGCTATAAAGGAAACAGATAAGTTCTCCACTCTTGCAGACATCTATCTTAAGGAAGTTGTTTCGAGGCACGGGGTGCCCACCTCCATCATTTCGGATCGGGATGCACGATTCACGTCAGAGCTATGGCAAGCGATGCATAAATCTTTCGGCTCACGGTTAGACATGAGCACAGCGTATCACCCTCAGACGGAGGGTCAGTCTGAGCGAACGATTCAAACGCTTGAAGACATGCTTCGGGCGTGTGTTATTGATTTCGGCAACGGCTGGGAAAAACATCTCCCTTTGGTGGAGTTCTCATACAATAACAGTTATCACACCAGCATACAAGCCGCTCCATTCGAGGCATTGTACGGACGTAAATGCCGGTCACCTCTCTGTTGGGCAGAGATGGGGGATAGTCAGATCACGGGTCCAGAGATTGTAGTGGACGCCACAGAAAAGATAGCACAGATACGACAACGCATGGCGGCAGCACGCGACCGTCAGAAAGCCTACGCGGACAAGCGCAGAAAGCCTTTGGAGTTTCAGGTCGGGGACCGGGTTTTACTTAAAGTTTCACCCTGGAAGGGTGTGGTTCGTTTTGGCAAACGGGGCAAACTAAATCCGCGGTACGTTGGACCGTTCGAAGTCATTGAGAAAATCGGGAAAGTGGCCTACAAGCTAAACCTACCAGCTGAACTCGGTGCAGTTCACAATTTATTTCACGTGTCGAATCTGAAGAAGTGCCTGTCAGATGAGACCCTCATAGTTCCTTTCAAGGAACTCACCATCGATGAGCGGTTGCAGTTCGTCGAGGAGCCAGTTGAAATCACAGACCGAGATGTTAAGGTCCTCAAACACAAGAGAATCCCTCTTGTTCGAGTTCGTTGGAACTCCCGTCATGGCCCAGAGTACACCTGGGAACGCGAAGACCAGATGACAGAAAAGTATCCCCAGTTATTCGGAACCAATACAACCACTTCTGAGGCTGAAGCTACTACCACGGAATTTCAGGACGAAATTCCAGATCAACGGGGGGAGGATGTGACACCCCAGGAAAACCAGTGAACGATGCAACCTACCTAGCTTCCTCAGTAAGTACGTACCAAATTTCGGGACGAAATTTCTTTTAAGTTGGGGATAATGTGACAACTCGAACTTTTGACTTTCATTTTGTATTCAATGCACGTTGACCTTGACCATTGACTTTGACTATTTAGTAGTTGACGTGTTTGAATTGCAACCATACGTGTTATGTTATAATGAAACGTGATACGATTGTGCACTTATGTGATTTATTGTTGTTGTGTATATATCATGGATCGATATAAAACACTTAGACTTATGCACCAATCAAACCATCTCGACGAATCAAGCTTGTGATTCGCCAAGGACCACTCAACGAAACAGAGGCACTGTTTCGTCAAACCCCTCTTAACGAAACAGCCTGTTTCGCCGAGCCCAGATTCGCCGAAGCCCAGTTAGGGCCCAACACGCTGTTTCGAGTATAATCACGTGAAACGGTTTCAGTTTCACATCTTTGGCAAAACCTAAACCCTAGAACTCTCTCCCTACTCTGTTGACGGCAATCTGGTGTTCCCGAAGCTTCGAACCAATTTAGTTGTTATCTTGTTCATCGCGGAAAGCGTTTAACTCTTGCGTGATTGTTAGTTAGTTTCATTGATTAACTATTTTGCTAGAAATCTATAGGGCTGATGCTGGATAGTGATTATGTCATGATTGGTTGATATTTTTAATAATACTAGAATCTATTGTGTTTGTTACAAATCTGTGTATCGAAATTTGGATTGGTGGTTATTGATAATCGGACTAGGGTATTGGCGATATTGTGATTTGATGATATAGGGTTCATGCTAGAAGATGGTTGTTGTAACATGATTTGATTAACGAACTGATATGCATAGTAGGGGATGAATGATTACGGTAGTGTTTCGTATTGATTAGACGATGATTCTATGATTACTGAATGATTGTTGTTTGATCGATAATGATGTGACGGCAAATTAGGGTTTTCTGTGATAACTCTGTAACTGCTGCGAATGATTGACGTAATTGACATATTGACGAATTAGAATGTTTGACGAAGGTGAATGTTTGACGAAATAGGAGCTTGGCGAAACTGAGAGTTTGTTTCGCCAAAGAGGAGTTGACGAAATAGAACTCCTGATTCGCCAAGGGTTTCGACGAAATTGAATTTATGTTTCGCCAAAGGTCTTCAACGAAACAGACACTTGATTCGCCAAAGGATGATTGACGAAACAGAATTATGTTTCGTCAACCTGTGTTTCGCCAACAAATGTGTTTCGCCAACTTGTGAACTTTTCACAGTAACCTGGGTTAATTACGTTAAATGTTAACTGGACTATTTTAACTGCTGTTAAGTGTTATACAATACTTGTATGATTATGATTACATACCACGTGCTACTTGATGATCATTGTTGATGCTTATACGTGAACAACTTGGATATAAACTGATTGTGTATACGTGCATACCCTAGGACGTGATTGATTTACTTTGAGCATATACTTAGCATACCGAGCAAACCCAAGGTGAGTTCACACTTTTACTAAGGCATGGGATTCCCGGGTTGTGGGAATGGAATAAAGGAGTGATGATGACTAAAAACGTACTTATACTATGCTTTCCTAGACTATCGACCATGGTCCTCGGATGTCAGGACACTTCCGTATAACCTACGTGGACTTATGCCAATTATTGCCTCGGATGTCAGGCACGCACGTAAAACCTACGTGTACGCATTGCTTACTTCTATCCTCGGTTCGAAGGATACGTGCGCGAAACCCGCGTACACACCCGCGTCTCCTATCCTCGGTTCTGAAGGATACGTACGTAAAACCTACGTACACCCCATACGCGCTACTGTTCTCGGATATGAAGAACAGGGATAGTACGGATAGTCTAGTGGTTAAATAACACGGGAAGCCCCCGCTAATAGAACTTGCTATCGGCCCAGTAGAATCACCTGTTATATACTGTTATACATTTACTTACTGTGAACTCGCTCAACCATTTTGTTGATTCTTCTGCTACATGCCTTGCAGGACCTTAGGTACATTTGGAGCTTGCACTGGAGGAGCGGGTCGTTGTGGGCAATGGATCGTGAATACTATGTTAAACGTTTAGAATATTTGAACTTATGATTTACTTTGGGTTTACATTATTATGCTTCCGCTATTGATACTATGTTTGGGTTAGAACATCAATTACTTTGAGTTGGGTTTTAACGAATTAATTTATTTATTTAAATTATGCTATGTTCAATATGATTGATGGCTTGATCCTGGTCAGTCACGCCTCCAAGCGGTGGTACTCCGCGTGTGGATTTAGGGGGTGTGACACTTATCTCAGTGCCTCTTAACTTTTGCTAGAAATTTCCCCCCGCATTCAAATAGCAAAGCAGTGGGTACTACAGGATTACGATTCACAAAAGTCGAAGAGTAGTGTTACGCTATCAAACCACCATCACATCTAGTATGTCGTTTCATGTAAGTTGTGAGTGTGTGACTACTAAACAAGTAATGCATAAAGTAACAGAAGACGAACCTTGCAATCTGGAGCTGAGTGTCATGGTCAATTTTTGAAGTTGTTCGGTTATAGTCTGGTTTTATAAAAACGTTTTAAAACCAAGTTCACTATAACCAGTGGGTCTGATAGCAAACTGTCACACTCCCAACATACCACATAGGGAATGTCTCTATTAGGCGTGACGTACCAACAACGAGCCACTAATTACATTGAACTCATACAAGTTTCAAAATAAAGTTCTCAATTATTAGTAAAAATACCATCAACCAGTTTAATTGAAAACCAACATGTTCAGCGGAAGCAAATATTAAACCAAAGTTAAATTGTTCAAAACCAATGTATACTGTCAATAATTAATCCCATGAATCCTTCCAGTCGACCCATGACCACTCATGCTACTCCAGACAACAAGTTCCAATGCAAGACATCTATCGACCTACAAGCATGCAAACAAGTGTGTCAGACAACGTTGGTGAGTTCAAAGTTTTGTTAACCAGTTTAGTTACCAAATATGTGTATAAAACAGTTCAACGATTTGACTTGATGTTGTTATTAAATCGATTACCGCAATGGCTACAAGATGTATTCGCCCAACCCCAATGTCTCTATCAAAACATTGGTCATGCTTTAAGGTAATTAGTTCACGCCCGTCCTCCTCGGTATAGTGTAAGGGTGCCAAACCTAATAACGCTATCAACAAATAACCTCGTAGCCTCCCCGGCAACTGTCGGTAGATGTAAGGGGTCTTATGTGATAGAAAATGAGTGTAATAACAAACATCCCAATAACTTGACGTTCCTCCCCGGAACTTTACCCGATATCCCTCCCAGGGATGCATGCTTGGAAAAAGAGCAGTCAACTCACCTTCAGTTTGCTCGGTAAGATTAAATATCTTGTTTATTAGTCAAACAAAACACGCCCTAAAAGGGTTACCGATAACAGTCAGTTCTACGTACACATATACCACATGTTTCATGTACAACAAGTCACGTATTCCTTATTCACTTATCACACAGTCAAGATATACGGAGCACACACGTAAAGTTCAAGCCATAACAATCAATTAAATAGTCTCTAGTGTATACTTAGTTCATAACCCAATCTGTCACATTAATTCGTATATACAATTCATGCAACAGTTAATTCATTGGCACCAGAAAATATGCAACGTACAAACCAGTGATCCATCCTTGACTCGCGTGGCCTAATGTATGACTGGTTTCACATGACCCTTAAGCAGATATGTGTGTATATCGAAACCAATGTGTACAGCCCACTCCCTAACAGGCCCCAAACAATTCAGTCCAAACATACCTAAGGCCCAACATGAGTCGTCTGCCCAACAGCGAATTTGTGGGCCACTCACGTCTGAGCCCAGCCTAAATGCGGCCCAGCTGTGCACACGGTGTACCCTTGCCAGGTCTGTTTCAATGTGTGCGACCCATTAGTTAATTATTTCCGGTTATGTATTAACAGTTGGAGCCAGGCCCATTTACCAACCCAGTGACTAATCCTATTGTTACCCAATACTGACCGGCCCATTAATAATGTTGTGTGATCCCCCATTAACATACTGTTTCGTTTCTAACAGTTATTCCCACATGCTAAACCCAATCCATCGATTACACTTATTCCCAATATTCATATTATCATATTGTACTTATGTAACAACCCACATAGCAATTTATCACACCAATCATCCATTATTATGCTACCCTAGTCATCCATTAACAAAAACACTAGCACATTATAATACACCGATTAACAACCCTCATGCACCCATGATCCCTTACCATTTATTTATGCAATTAACCAAGACCCCTATTACCATGCAAATAATTATAACACACAACCCATACATATGATCAATACAATTAGCACATAACCAACATCATCTAAATATTCACTATCACACAAACATGAAAATGAATAAGTGAGAATTACTAACCGGAAACCTGGTTGATCAAGATGTAAACTCGAACATGGGGGTTTTAGGCACTTTCCGGCACTTAAACTATCACTTAGTAAAGCAGTTTTGTGATCCTCACTTTCCTACACACTATACTAGTGTAAAACTTGGTTGCTTGCTCATTATGTGTTTCATTGTATTGTCTGTCTATGTACTGAACTCCGTCAGCATATTCCTGATTTATCCGCTAACTGTGCCAACTATGCTTTGTGTATCATTCTTATCAATAAGGTTTGTATGTAATAATGATGTAACATTCTGCAATATGTGATGCACATGTAGGTATGATGCAGTAATCAAAATGCAGTTATTTGTAATTTAACACAGTCATTAAGCATTAATCAAGATTAATTAATTGTACGGATGCATGTAAATTTGGCAGTTGTCACAACTAAACACTTGGCAACTAACGTTTTCGTAAAACTATGAACTCACCAGCGTTGTCTGATACACGTGTGTGCATGCTCGCAGGTTATAGGTACGTGTGGAGGTGGAACTTGCTGTCTGGGATGCTGGAGTGGTCATGGGCCAAGTTACAAAGAATCACAAGACAAGTTTAATGGCTTTTATACGCTTGAGTTATTAAATCGTTGACTATTGTAATATGCTTTCGCTGATCAATAAATAATTTTTTATAACACTTTATTCTAATAAATGAAAGTTTAATTGAATTATGGTTATGAGTTCAACTTGATTGGTGGCTAGATCCTGGTACATCACACGCCTCACGAGGGATTCCGCATGTGGGATTTTGGGGGTGTGACAGCTTGGTATCAGAGCCACTGGTTATAGTCAACTTGGTTTTAAAACGTTTTCGTAAAACCAGACTATAACCGAACAGTTCTGAATACGTGAATACGACCATGACACTCGGCTCCAGATTGTAAGGTTCGTCTCTCCCACTTGTTGCATATATTACTTGACTAGTACACATTTGTTTATGACATAACGTACGAACACACACTCGTTAATATAGCATGATTACAAGAGTTGTTTGCTTGCATTATGATGCGTTGATAGTATGTCATAGTCCTTGGATTTCTGTGATCTTATCCTTTTGATAACCTCCGTTTGACATCTGAGTTTGAAGAACCATTTGACATGAGTTAGGAGGAACTGAGAAGAGCATGCAAATCACAATATTATTATGGGTGCACACATAATAATAATGTGTGGTGCATGCAAGTCCTAGTGAGGCTTAACAAGTGAAAAAGGGGTTCTGTTCCGTTATTCGATCAATGAGAAACATAGCAAACCTATAGGGCTCATAGCAATGATTGTCTCCTACTCGAACGTGATTTATTCACTCCTCTCTGAATCCTTACGAATCTCGATGCTATCGAGTATCTCCTGAACACTCATCCAACTGTCTAGCGAACCGTGTAGAACGTTAGGTGCTTGTATGAATGTCTCTGAGTTGGATATCTCAGCGTCGAACGATTGCTCCATACCTATCTCACTTATCTTAATTTGCTGGAACGTAACGCATCGACACCTTAGATCCCGAAGTGCGATCACATCTGCAACACTTTAGCAACATACCGTGTATTACTCAATTGACTTGCAAGATCGATGGACAAGAAGATGAGCGTAGTACCTTACTGACCTCAGTAGTAGGACGAACCTGATTACCGGCAACGGGCACCAGCAAATTGGCTTAAACAGAATCCTTAACCCTAATCAGCAACTTATGGGAGTTAACTCTTACGAAACAATCGGGACATAAGCGATGATAATTGACTATAGTGTGGAATGTGTAACTGACAGCACAATGAATAGCGCCTTAGGACATGACACAGAATGTGAGAAGATGGACCATGTCGGTGGAAGGTCGTAGGGCTCCGTTTCAAGCAATGACATTAGAGGCAACAGTCACGGCAACATCAAGCTACTCGTAATTGTAGCCAACAGTATGGAAATGAAGGTGCCTACGACATGGATTGGCCGTTGTCAAATCAAGACGACAAGAACCAAGAGAACGACGGCAGTACTGGAAATTCTCGTAGTAAAAACAACAACACCGGAAGTGATGCTCATGGAAGGGCATTTATGATTGCCATGGGCGACCCGGATTATAGCAACATGGTGGCCTACACGTTCTTGGTAACGAATCATCTCGTCCCTGTTCTGTTCAACCCTGATACTTCTTGAAACCGAACTCGTTGTAGAATCAGCTGATGGCAAATCAATTGAAGCTTCATATGTTCGTTGGGATGCAAACTCGATCTTGTGGGATAAGTGCTTGACATCGACCTTCCTTGATAGTTTCGATGCAGTAGTAAGTGTGGATTGGTTATTCAGGTATCGCACAAATATACCATGTGAGAAGAAAACTTTGCGTATCTCTTTTCTAGTGGAGAACTGTTATCTGTTCGAAAGCGTCAGATTGGTGCAAAGGTTAGTGCCATTTCAGCCATGAAAGCCCAGAAGTGCCTACGGAGGGATTACCCCGCTATTTTAGCACTCGTTACTGATTATAAAGTTAAGGGAAAAGAGGATCGAGGATCCACCAATTGTTCGTGATACCTTCCAAAGTGCTACTCGAAGAACTTTTAGGTTTACTTCCACAACTGTTAGGTAGAATCTCAGTTTGATCTCATGCCAGAGGTAGCCTTGATTTCTCGTACTCCTTACCGTCTTGCACCAGGAGGGTTGCAAGGACTGTTAAATCAACTACAGGAACTGTTGGACAGGAGTTTTATCGGACCTAGTTTTCTCTCTGGAGAGCACAGATTATATCTGTGAAGATAACCTTTATCTCGACCATGTATTGACAACCTGTAGATCAGTTGCGAGGGTCAAACTTCTATTCGAGGGTTGATGAACAAATGAACTATCATCAGATGGAAGTCTAAGGGAAGAATGTTCCTAAAACGGTATATCGAATGCTGTACGGTCATTACGACTTTGTATTCTGCGACCCTTGGGTTAATCAACACACCAGCAGTTTTATGGATCACATGGATTAACCATGTTTATTGAGGACGTTTTGAGTCATTTTCAGGAGAAAGAAAAATCATGGGTGACATTTGTGTGACACCTGTGTCACTGTGACCGTCAAAAAAATACCAAACCAATGAAATATTGTGTTTCATATTTGGGATTTGTGAAAATATGTGTATCATTTGCACATATCAATTCTTGTTCGATTTCGGGCTTTAAATCGCTTTCTGGAAGGTTATACGCGATCTGATGCGTAAATATAGCCAGTTTAATGCAACACACACTCTGGAATAGTGACATAGGCTTAACATACCTTAAATAACCTTTACATAACTTAGAAATAAGTTTTGAATGGTTTGGTATGCCGAAATCAAGTTTATTCGCTTACAACGACTAAATTCGACAAACTGCGAAAGTATGTCGATTTGTACTGTAACGAACGATCCGGAACCTAACCATAAGTTAAACACACCCTTTACATAGCTTAGAAATAGGCTTTGAGGGGTTCGGCGTGCTAAAATAAACTTTATGCTCATTCAGGGACTAAAAGCGTCAAAAAGTGCACAAGTTTGCATTTTGCGCATATCTTACGTTCTGAATATATCCGGACATCCAAAAATTTATGTAAACATTGAAATATTTTATTTTAGTGTTTGGCATAATAAAAATCCATTCATCGCTTAATTTGGATCGTTATTGCATTCGTTACGACTTCCGTCGTAATTAACCGAACAACGCAACAGTACGACCAAACGAACCGACATCTGAGATATTTTTAAGCATGTTTTGAGTTCCCAATACTTTAACTTCATTTTAGAGCCTTGAAATGGGGTTAACGGGGCTTAAACGTGTCAAAAATGCATCAAAAACCAAGTTTTGGGCATGCAGGGCTAAAAATGTAAATCTGTCAAAGTCTTAGGCCTGGGGCATAAGCCCAAGCTTAATTCTTACGCGGGGTGCGAGAGCTTATCAGACAGAAACATTGAATCTGGTCTTTTAGCTCGTTTTTTATGGTTTTGATCAATGGTTTTCAATGCTAGGGGCTGGTTTGTGTGGAGAACAAGTCCCCCAATCAGTCCTTAACACTTGTATGGCCTAGATCATTCCCTCTTATCTAAGAAATGATCCTAATGGACTTGTGAAAACTATAAATAGCCATCCATTTCTCACTTGTCACTTGCTCATTCCTCTCATTCTTCTCTACATCTGATTTGGGAGCTCTCTCAATCTTATTTGGAAGCTTATTATCTTGTAGAAAAGATAGCAAGGACTTTAGTGAGCATTCTTTCATTCTTTTATTGCTTTCCTAGCTTGAAAGTCAAACATTGTTCACTTTCAGCATTGACCACGAGATGGTCAACGAGAAGTTCGTTTGAACTTCGCAATGTGAGCGTAATCACGATGGTTATAGTCCTTAATGACTATACCTAGTGATTACCACGTTGACTAGGCGTAGTGACGAGTCGTAGTTTCGGTCAAAATGCGCATTTAAGCGTATTTTGCAACCAAACTACTCTTGGTATCAAAACACTTTGTTTTGATATCGAAACTTGTTTTCTAACTTAGTTAAGCATGTTTTAACATGCTTAGCTCGTCACTTTTAGTTTAGTGCTTGTTTAGAGTCGTAAGTCAAGCGGTCTAAACCACCGCTTAGACTTTCGAACTCGACCCGTTTGGTTGATCATTAGGATCCGACCAAGCATGTTTAGTGACCATAGTTGCATAGGTTTTGGGGCTGTTTGCAGCTGTTTAGCACTTCTAAAACTCTTGCAAATGGTTTTGGGGCATTTCTATGGGCTCTAATGGTATTCTAAAACAAGGGGCCCATGTGTACGGCCAAGATCGAAGCACGTTTGTCGAGGAACGATCCTAACGGTCTTGGTTTTCCTATAAATACCCCTCACCTTTCACTTGCAAAACCCACTTGATTTCTTGAGATTTCTCTAAGTTCGAGTACTAAACCACTTCATACCTGAGAATACTTGAGAAATCAAAGCTTGCGGGGACCCTTTGTAAGTTTTCCTTCGTTCTTTTATTGCTTTTCGAGTTCGAAAGTCAAACTTTGTTTGACTTTCTGCATTGACCAGTTTATGGTCAATGCGAAGTTCGTTTGAACTTCATAACGTGAGCGTAATCACGATGGTTATAGTTCCTAGTAACTATACCTACTGATTACCACGTTATCTAGGCTCATTGACGAGTCGTAGTTTCGGCCAAAATGCGTTTTCTCGCGTATTTTGTAACCAAACTACTCTAGGGTATTAAAACCGTTTGTTTTAATACCAAACCTGTTTTCTAACATTACTAAACATGTTCTAGCATGTTTAGCTCGTCGCTTTTAGATTTGTGCTTGCTTAGGGTCGTAAAGGTAAACGATCTAATCAATCGCTTATGCTTACGAACCCGACCCATTTGGTCGATCATTAGGATCCGACCAAACATTTTAGGTGACCATAGTTGTATAGGGAATAACCTTCCGAGGTTATACCTTATGGTCATGACGTTTAAGTAGTGATATAATAAGTAGTTCTTATGCCTTAGGTAAATTACCAAAATGCCCTTTTGTCGTCAAAATTCATTTTAAGCCTATGTAACGTAACTTTTGACATCTAAACTGATTTAGCAACAATATTAAACATGTTAAGGCATATTTCACTTGTCATAGGGTTACTTAGGCGTTCCGAACGCGTTTTACGCGAACGACGCGTTAAAGTAGCATAAGCTACCTAAACGGGTCGTAATGGGTCATAAGCACTAAGGTTAGGTTTCATTTTAGTATGTAGGCTTTGTTTAACCATATCATATGAGTTCCAATACTCATTTGGTTTATGAAACCTCATACTATCCAATCTCCCGATTTAGGTCCGGTTATTTATGTAGTTATCTATATAGGGTGCCGTTTGATTCCGTGATCCCTCTAGCTTCGCTTGGTTGTTGTTCAAGACTTCTAAGCACCCTCAAGTGAGTACATAGACCCCTCTTTTACTGTTTTCCAAACATTTTGGGGTGAAACACATGTGCCTACTTGTTACTTTCGTGCTTTCTTGTTTTCACAACATATGCTTACTATGTCCTTAGTACACTTATAGTACATGATTTCATTACATTGTTTTGCTACGTATGTTAACTTAGCATGCTAGCACATTGATTTACATTACATCGTTTTGCTATATATATGTTTACATGGCATATTAGCACATTGTTTTACATGACTTTTCTCCTTTGTATGTTTACTTAGCATACTTAGTACATTGTTTTCACATAACTTGGTTACATTTGGTATGACATTTGGTTTGCATAAACGGTTCTTTACTACATTCATTAACATTAGCTACGCCGCTCGGTAGTAAGTAATGGTACCATAGGACTTGACAAATCCCGTTCCTGACACCCTAGGTTTGTTTGGGTGAAAGGAATGACTGAATCCGTGAACATTTTACTTTGATAACCTTTACTCTAAGGTTATCCTGCTGTCTCAAGGCTTGAATGTAATGCTTTATCTTACCACATAAATGTTTATATCAATAAAACAAGTTTTCTACTTGGCAAAACATAACTTTTTGATTTATTGAAAATACTTTGTTTAGTTCCTTTTTACTTATGGTTAAGTATTCTCATTTTGTTACTTACCATACATAACTGTTGTTTACACATAACTACATGACTATATTTTGAGTTTTAAACATTGACAATGGTTTAGACAAGAACATTTGATGATTGGTTTGAACATGAACTATATGCTTTGGTGGTTTGTTTAAGTGACTTAAGTAACGATATGTGTGTAGTATGCTACAAGCATGGTGGATACGCCGCTGGTACTTCCTATATATAAGTGCTTGTATTATATTACATGGCGTAGCGTTTTTTAAATCATTCATTTGGACTTATACATTTTTACACAAATAACATACTTTTCACAAGACATTGTTTTACAAAACAGTTTGAATTGTACAAACTCCTTTTTACTTGGTTATTCACTTAACCTTACATCATTCTTTTTAACTATACCTATCTATCATCGATTTTCAAACGTTTTATAAAAAGCAAACACTTAAACTGGATTCATGACAAGTTTTTGTTAAACATTTTCTTAAACCTAAGTCATGAATCCTATTTTTCATAAAACCTATGTACTCGCCGGCATTTTTATGCTGACGTACTTTCACATGTGTTTCAGGTACAATAGTTGATGATATTTGATGATGATATTGATGTCTGCTCACATAGGATTGGACGAGGCCTTAGTGACATTAAAAGATGCAAGACTATTTAATTTTGTTATGTTTCTTTATTGTTAAGACATTGTAACTCATTTAATTCAATAAAACGAAATTTGTTTAAATCCATGGTTGTGAAACAATGATTCTGTTACAACACTCCCCGACGATTCCGCCACGTTTTGTTGTTTTACGTGGTCGGGGTGTGACAGAAAAGTTGGTATCAGAGCTCATGGTTATAGGGAATTAGGTTATTAGTAATGTTTTGACCTAGTCTATAACCTTCCTAGGACCCTAACGCAAGTTTACTTGCGTTTAGTCATAAAACAATACCGTCACTTATCCTTAGGTGACAACCACAACAAGAACATAAATTTGATCCGCTTTGAAAACTAATCATCTATTCTAGGATGATTGATTACTAGGTTTTGAACCCTTCGTTATAAGGTTTTGAACCCTTCCAGTTTGACTCATATTTGGCTTAGTGCCTTTCGAGTTTTCAAAATCTCGTCAAAGTTTGGGTCTAAATATTGTGAACACGTGCAAACTGGAAGAGTGAATGCCTGTACTCTGAGTTTTCTGCCTAAGGCTAGAGTGTTCGTACAAATCCGCAATATCGGACCAGTCACTCTTACCTGGGAACTCTTGGGGTGAGTGTTCACTTATAGGCGAGCATGTCTTCAGCGATGCATTATTATGACCTGCTTACTTTGATTCTTCACCATCTCATTTGTTTGCCTTAGGTAACAAACAAATGATCGCAATTTCTATGCATTGTCATTTTGTTTTGATCACCCGATAACCTTTCACTTGTTTCTTCCTATGTCTTTCATTTTCTTCTAGAATGTCTCTTTATCTCAGTGTAGGTCCCTCGGAGGTTGAGGATAAACCTATTCCTTGTTATGTTCAACACTCTACCAAGTGCGGAATCCAAGCTAGAGTGCAAACCGTAGTTTAGATGAAAGCAAAGATTACAAAGAGAAAGAGTAGACAAGCAAAGTATCAAAGTTTTCTCTTGTATTTCAGTGGACACGGTTACAGACCTTGACCAAACTGAAATGCTCTTTTACAAGACCTTGGGTTCACTCACAAATGCTCTCAATATCTTTCTAAGTGTCTGCCAAGAACTTCTAACAACTAACTGTGAAGTGAAACCCACATGGGATATATATACCCATATCAGACAACATGCACGAAGGATAAGGCATTCTGGTCGAAGGATCATCTATCGACCAGAATATCCATCGAAAGATATCGAAGGATCCATATGTACCTCGAAGGATGATATATCCTTCGAGGTCCATAAGTATCCCACGAAAGATGTCTTTCGAGGTCATCGAAGGATACAATCCATCCTTCGATGACATCCTTCGAAGCATACATAATAAATACAAAGGTGTTGACTGTTTGGCCAAGTCAAACCAGGAGGATGGTTGACTTGGTCAAACATACATCTCAACACTTAAACAATACACCAAAAGACGTAAACACGACAAACAAAAGACATCGTTTTATACATAACAAAATACAGACAAAGGACAGACACAAGTGCACCAACAAACTCCCCCTTGGCTGTAGCTTTGTCTCGGTCTTCGTGTCTTAAGTCTCGGACGTACTTTCCACTGTCAGATGATGTGATGACCATGCACTTCCTGCGTTGACCAGCAGATTGAAGCAGTATCGGGCCATCCTTTGAAACTTCATAGCTTGATCTCGATCCTGAACTAAGTAGTTTATCTCATGATCCTTCAAAACAATAATATCCGATCTGGACATATTTGTAATCCACATCGGATCTATTATCCTGAAGTTCTCCTGATTATCTCTGAATAGGATCACGGCTTCACCAGTATCCGCGTCATAGACCCAGCAGCGGAAGTTTCCAAGAAAGTCGGTCTTCATCTTTAGCAACGGTATCTTCTTCATCACTTTGGGAGGATCATATACCAGACGATAACGAGCTGTGTTAGTCTCTGGATCAAGTGTAAACCTGATCTGCTCGTATCTCGGAAACTGTGGCTTGTACAGAGGATCCTTCCAACCCAATCTCCTTTCCAACCTGATTTTCTTAGCAAACAAATCCACCATCTTTTCTTCGCTCCAATTGATGACATCTAGTTGAGCTAACACTGCAACATCATAATATGGAAGTGTGAGAATACTGAGGAGAGTTCTGAAGTACTGAAGACCCGTTTCTCTTTTCACGACCATGCAGTGAAGATCTTTGACAAACATCCAACTAATAATGCGACCCCGAGCCCGATTCTTCTCCAGCATCATATAGTTAACCTGTTCCAAAGGAGCGAGCGGAGGAGGATTCCTAGCAAGGAAATCCGCTCGCCATTCATTCACTGTTTTCTCACGGTTTTCTTGAGCTGATGGCGAATCAGAAGAAAGATTGGCGAACTCTGCAGTCTTTTCAGCCACAAAATCATCATCAAGGGCATTCACCTCCGCATTGTCCTTTCCAACATATACAGGACAATCAGAATCCGAACCGATGAAGATTTCATCTATTGAAGAGAAATCGGTTTGATCCTGAACTAACGGAGTGTTATCAATCATGCTTACTGCAACATCATCCAATTCCGTCAGAGCCAGTATATGTTCATCCGACATTTCAGAAATATATTCTCCCTCTTCTAACATTTCACCCGTAACTGGATGAAACTTCTGAGCACCTGAGGATTCAGGGAGATCTGTAAACGTTTCTGCTTCAATACTAATATGTTCAGGCCCTGTAGATGTTTCCAGTGTCTCTGTCTGCTCAGTTGGGAGGAGCAGAAGGAGTATCCTGAGCTGTACCAGATCCACCTGCAGCACCGGATGCAGTTGCACCGGAGCCTGAGACAGTTGTTTGATCTGGATTAGCTGCATCATCATCTTGATCATCCTCACGCCTTGAGGGAACTATCCCTAAGGTTTTGCACCTTTCATTCCACAATGTACCAACCATCGAATAAACCTTATTGAAGTTTGTATACATGGGTTTGAAGGCTTCCATCAGTCTATCATCACGACTACTAACCTTTTCCCTTAACGCCTTCGCCTGAGTCTCCAAATTAGTACTATGCCTTTTCATAATTTCGACCTCCCTATCTCGTGCCCTGTTTGCCTCTTTTAACCTTTCGATTTCCTCAGCCTGTTCCTTGATCTTAATATTCTGAGCTTCAACAATTTTACCCAGATGATTGTGTGCCATTGCATCCTGTTTACGCTGGACACGATATTCTTCAATAGTTCTTGTGTGTCGACCAACTATAGATCCCAATTCACTGACTTGTTCAATCAGGAATTGTATCTTATCAGCTTCAGAAAATCCAGACAAGGTTTCTGCCAGAGTTGGCCTTGAAGGCTCAGGTCTTGAAGAACCAGACTGACCAGCCTGACCCGAGGCACCTGTAGGACCAGTAATAGTGAGAGGGGGTCGAGCATGTGTACCTGAGGTGGGAGTTTCAGGTGGCTGTTGATCAACAGTCACCTGTCGTGTCCCAGAAGACCTCTGAGGAGAAGACATTAACTCCAGCGTCTCTTTTTCAGTAAATTGATCACCAGAGGAAGGAACCTGCTGCTCAGGAGCAGATGAAGGCTGGACAGAGACAGGAACAGAGGAATCACCAGCAGCTTTCTTTGACGCACGAGTACCTTGTCGTTTAGCTTTCCTCTTTCTGATAAAACCCGGAGAAGTAAGCGTATAATCTTCATCCGTGTCAGAGTCTCCAGTATCACCCGTCTTCTTGATACGCACAAATCGGGGGTTCCCGCGTTTATCAAAGACTTTCATCATCCCTGGAGGAGGAGGATTATCATCCTCAGACGAAGAATCATCGACATCAGAACCTCCTTCCTCTTCAGAAGACGAGCTGCTTTCATCAACTATCTTCCTCGGCTGATCTACTTTACCTTTACCCTTGTCAGTCGCAACAGTACCAGACTGACCAGCAACACCACCAGCACCACCAGCACTACCACCTGTTTCAACAACCACAGCACCACTATCACCACCAGTACCAGTACGAACATCAGGATCCACAGACATTTCCTGAACCTCTTCAGCAGCAACATTGACATCAACCTCAACACGTGCTGCAGCACTAGAACTGCCAGCAGACCTTCTTGTTGCTTTGATTCCATGTTTAGCTCCGAGCTGCGTATCAGCCAAAGCGATTAACTTTGGCTCTTCATTATCAGAATCGCTCGCGTCTCGACGCCATTTGTTCTGCTGCGGTGCCTCGTAGTTAGGAATATCAAGATGACCAATAAGTTTCCTAATTGGGTCTGATTCCTTATAAGCGGCCATAGATTTGAAGATCAGCAGAGTGCGTTCGTTCATTGGATTCACAGGAAGAACATCTGCCTCGGCTTTAGCAAGATCAGGAATCTGATCATCTATCATCATCTGCAGAAACCTGGGATATAACCAGAACTTGGTGGATGTTCGCTGTGTTGCAGACGGAAGTGGCCTTCGAGCGTTTTCCTTTAGGTTGTCGAAGATATAGCGAGATATGTTAAACGACTTGTTCAGAATCAACGCCGTAAACAATCCAGTCAAATCGATCGGTGACAAGTCATACCCAGAACGCTTGTTGCTCAGGCAATGAATAAGAATATGCAGCAAGAACTTATACCGAAGTGGCATATACTTCTTGTTGATTTGATTAGCCAGAACATCGTCGCTGTACCGCAGCCTCATCAGTAACCCCCGTTGACATTGTAAATCTATAGAAGTAGGATCTTCCGGTTGATCTCCAAGTCGTAGACGTTCTCTGATAGTGTTTTCAGTAATAACCACAGGTTTTTCAGCAACAGTAGCCCTGATCACTTCCTTATTATCTACCGTTTCAATCCCAGCAGAACTCCAGAATGCCTTGATGTGCGACTGATAGGCAATGTATTTCGTTGTGATAGCATAATTGATGCGCGAGCGGTGAAGGTACTCCATGATGCCAGCAAACTCCGGACTGATACTGCCTTCCGGTTGTAAATATGCAGCCATATTATGTCTAGATTCAGACATAGCCTCAACTTCTGATTTCTCCTTCTTTGTTGGCTTGGCCCGCTCTTTTCGTACTTTCGGTGCCATTTCTGCACATCACATTGACACGTAATAAGAAAAAGTGCAAACAGTCAACAATGGAATTCCACACTTAGAAAATTTTCAATTTCTTGAAAAATTCTAAGTGTTGAACTCTTCGAAGGATCCCATTATCCATCGAAGGATTGAATCATGGCACGAAGGATGGCAATCTTGTTCGAAAGATGACAGATGGTTCGAAGGATGTCACTTTCCCCGAAGGATAACAACCATATCGAAAGATCATCTTTCGAAGAATCAAGAAATTTGAAAGATGTCTTGATCCTTCGAAGGTTGATCAAATCGAAGGATGATCCTTCATGAAATCTAACATCTTTCGAGACTCACCTCGAAGGATGTTGTTCAGCACATCTATCGAGGTGATGAGTCATCATCATCCTTCGCTCCGGCAACTGTTCAACGGTGAGTTTTTCCGGTAGGTTTTAAGTATTTTTCCGGTGATGTTTTAAATTTTGTTCAAGTGTGTTTTATTCCAAAACAACAACAACACTACAAACCATTTCACACCATCAACAATTTTACCCAACCCGGACATGAACACAGACACATTCATCAAACTTTACCATAAACCCTAACCATCCCCTGTTTAATCCAAACCAAATATCCCTGTCATCAAGATTCAAACCAACATTTGACACACACAAACAGATACAAGAACACCACATAATCATCAAAACTATCACTGATTCATTAACAACATGCTCAGGTTTCACAAACCTAAAATAAGAACATTAATGTATAAAGAACATGATCAATGAAATGTTTATGATGTTTTTGTTTTAATGTTTGTTAAATGATTAAAACATAATCATCCTACCAAGTGTTGTTATTGAATCCTGATACTTTTAACTGATTTTGAAAATTTGGGCAGAGGTTCGAGAAGAATGAGAGGGTTTTTGTGATGATTTTTGAAACTGATAATGTCAAATGAAGAAGAAGACACTTTATATACCCTGACCTCGAAAGTCCAACCGCCTCGAAGGACTCAAAACCATTCGAAAGATGAACAGTTGTCTCGAAGGATGATCTTGATCTCGAAGGATCCCTATTTGGCTCGAAGGATCCAGATATTTGAAAGATCTGGATCGAAGGATACCAGATATTTTGGAATCCTTCGAAAGATATCTTTCGATCTAATCCATCTTTCAAAAGATCTAGTCAACTCGAAAGATCAATTGGTCAAATCTTTCGTTGACTAACACATTTTTCGACTGAAACAGTTGACTTTCATTGACTTTCTTGACCATCTGATCTTTCGAGGGCCATTGCTTCCTCGAAGGATCAGAAGTGACCATTTTGAAAAGTTGTCCGTTATGAAGTTCTGCAAAGGTTAGTTTTATGAAGTATCTCGGCTTGTCAGGTATCGGATCAAGCACCAACATCAGTTAATCAAAAATAATGTTAAATTGAAAATCTTTTTGGATTTTGTGGTTTGATAAAATAAAAGGCAACAATTTTAAAATCCTTTGAATGTTATCAAACGACATCACCGCTAATGTCGTGCTGATATGCACCAAACGACAAAAACTGTTTAAAAAAAAGCAGTAAATAGATATATACAAACACAACAATATTTTTGCGAGTTTCTGGCGAAGAGAATCATATCAGCTTGCGGTCTTTTGTCAAAAACACATTTCCTTTTAAAATTCTTTTACAGAGGTGGATAAGTATTCTACCACAATTACCGATATTGTTGTCCACTTAAACTCAGCGATCAAGTGTAATCATAATACAATGGGATACGTTTAAGGTATGATTTATACTTACCGACCGGTGTTCATCCACTCACGACACATTCCCGTATCAAGGTATGCACGAGAGTTCATCATACTGGGGAGTATACCATTTATCATCCGTTTTTAACGTATATATTTACAATGTGAACAAGTCACTTATTTGAGTTTGAAAACAAGCCCTATGTGATAGAATCACTTATTGAGGAGGAACTTGATTTTCGATGCATGAGGGCACAGGAGCAAGTCCGTGAACAGGTCAGTACTTCCGTACAGCAGAGAGACGAACTTGACTCCCGGATAAATGTGATATTTTATCACTTATTTTGATGGACATGTGATTGTTTATCACTTATTGAGGTCGAATGCAGTATGAGATATGTACACGTATGTATGGTATCATGGAAGAACTTAGACTTTGTCTTTTATAGAAACAACCATGATACCCAGATGATAAACAGCATAAACCCCGAATATCTCAGAACCTCAGCAATCTATCAAACGAAATTTCGGTACCAAGACCATATGCCAATGAACGGTTCCCACGCGGTTTTCAGTCTGTTATGTTTATATCTCCTGCATACTTTAAAATGATCGTGAGTCTACCGGTACATCATTAGTAGAGCTACTTATCATTTTCTTTTTCTTTTGATTTCTGGAAACATGTTTCAACCGACCTCTGATGTAATATCACTTTCTCTTATATTACCAAGAAACTCATTTTTGTTTTTCTATTGTTTTTGTGTTTTTCTGAATTTTCTCCCCCTTAAATGCAGAAAGTAAATAAATTAAAGACATGTTTTTGTATTTTTGTGGTTTTTCAATGTTTTTGTATTTTTGTGGTTTTTCAATGTTTTTGTATTTTTCTTGAAACTTTCTCCCCCTAAAATTCAAAAATAAAGAAAATGAAAAATATTTTTGGATTTTTGGTTTTTAGAAAAATATTTACAAAAACGATTTCCTGATGTCGGTTACTCTTGCTTCACCTTAATGCCGTTTACCAAAAGTAAATAATCAAATCTTGATTTATCAAATGCTTTGGTAAAAAGGTCGGCACGTTGGTGGTCGGTATGAATATGAACCACATCGATAAGTCTCTTTTCAAAACAATCACGTATGAAGTGATATTTAATATCGATGTGCTTCGTTTTCGAGTGCTGTACAGGATTTCTAGTGATCTGTAAGGCAGCCTCATTATCAACATAAATAGGAGTAGTTAGGAATTCAAAACCGTAGTCCCGCATCTGTTGTTGGATCCATAGAACCTGGGAGCAGCAACTAGACGCAGCAATGTATTCTGCTTCACATGTAGACGTAGCCACACATGTCTGCTTCTTGCATTGCCAAGTGACTAGGCGATTGCCTAAGAACTGACATCCTGCTGTAGTTGATTTTCCATCTTTCTTGCAGCCGCCGAAATCAGAATCACTGAAAGCTTTGAGATCGAAGTTATCATCCTTAGGGTACCATAACCCGGTGTCAGGGTAACTCTTCAGATAACGAAAGATCCTTTTGACAGCAGCATAGTGAGAGACCTTCGGATTCGCTTGATACCTAGCGAGAAGACAAGTTGGATACATAATGTCGGGTCTTGATGCGGTGAGATACATTAAAGATCCAATCATAGCACGATAAAGTGAAGAATCCATAGCATCCCCTTCTTCATCCGGAGTAATCCCGTGATTCTGCGGAAGAGGAGTAGAAATTGGCTTCGTATCGGACATCTGGAACCGGCTCAAGATGTCTCCGACGTACTTGGTTTGATGAATAAAAATTCCAGATTCTGACTGATTAACTTGCAAACCCAAGAAGAACGTCATTTCACCCATCGCACTCATCTCGAATCGATCTTGCATCACCTTTTCAAATTCCTTGCACAGCTTATCATCGGTAGAACCAAAGATAATATCATCGACATACACTTGTACCAACAGAAGATCTTCACCTTTTTCTTTGACGAAGAGGGTACAGTCGATCAAACCCCGTCTAAAACCATTGCTCAGCAGGTAGGTAGACAACGTTTCATACCAAGCCCGAGGTGCTTGATGAAGACCATATAACGCCTTGTTAAGTAATAAAACCCTGTCAGGATGTAATGGATCTTCAAACCCCGGTGGTTGCTCGACATATACTTCCTCTTCGACTACTCCGTGTAGAAAAGCACTTTTAACATCCATCTGGTACACCTTGAATTTCTTAAAGGATGCGTAGGCTAGAAAGATTCTAATAGCCTCCAGACGAGCAACAGGTGCATACACTTCATTGTAGTCAATACCTTCAATCTGACTGAAGCCTTGAACCACTAACCTTGCTTTGTTTCGGACAACAATCCCACGGTCGTCCTTTTTGCACTTAAACACCGAGCGAGTTCCGATCTTCTTGTAGTTGTCGGGCCTATCAACCAATTTCCATACGCCCAACTTCTCGAACTGCTGAAGTTCTTCTTGCATGGCTTCCACCCAGGAATCATCTTTCAATGCCTCCTTCCAAGATTTAGGCTCTTCTTGGCTAACATAGCAGGCGAAAGACCAATCATTTTGTTGTCCCGATTCTCGTATCTCAGCATACAAGCCAGCATTTTCGTTGTTTCTGATTTGATTTCTTGTCCTTACACCACTGAGAACATCACCTATAATATTCTGCTGAGGATGAATGTTATGAATTCGGGTTTCAGAAACTGGAGGAACGTCAACATTTGACCTCAAGTTATTGATATTTAAATTCCCGATATCATTCTAAAGCTGGTGAGTTGTAGAGGATGATGCATTTTCTTCTTGGATAATTGGCGCAGACACTGGATCCGTTGCTTCTGAAGTACCTTGAACCGGACGTAGTGCTTCACCATCATTTGCATCAACATACTCCTCATCTTCCGATGACAAATTGTAATCGACAGCATCATTAAGCACCTCATTTGAAGTGAGATTGTTGACAGAAGAAGATGCTTGTGAGTCAACAATGATTGGACGAGCTAACTGAGAGCCAGTCGCATTCTCGCTTTCAGACAACATTTGAGCAATTGCATTATCATCATCAAATGTCGGCAGATTAAATGAATCGAAAAGACCATCATAATCGAACATCCATGGATCTCCAGAAGGCTTCGGAGGATTAGAATATCTTTGAACTCTTACTTCACCCCATTCTTCAATCCTTTTGGTAGTCAGGTTCCATACTCGCAGATTAGGAGTAGCATACCCAAGGAAGTAACCTTCGATAGCTTTGGCACCAAACTTCCCGTCAGGCTCAATCATGGTACATGGTGCACCAAAAGGTTCTAGATATTCCAAGTCAGGAGTCTTCTTGTGTAGGAGTTCGAAGCACGTTTTTCCATGTCTTTTCACTGTTAGAACCCTGTTTAACGTGTAGCAAGCCGAGGCAACAGCTTCAGTCCAGAATCAAACTGGAAGCTGAGACTCAACCAACATGGTTCTTGCAGTCTCAATTAAGGTTCTGTTCTTTCTTTCAGCGACTCCGTTTTGTTGTGGCGTGTACTGAGAGCTGTATTCATGAAGGATTCCTTTTGCAGTGCAAAACTCATCCATAACCCTGTTTTTGAACTCGGTACCGTTGTCGCTTCGAATTCGCCTCACTTTTAGATTATACAGATTTTCCAACAAAGTGATCAAATTCTTCAGAATTTCTGGAGTCTCACTCTTGTGAACCATGAAGTCAACCCATGAAAATCTTGAATAGTCATCAGTAACTACCAAGCAGAAAACTTCTCCGTGCACACTCTTGTGTTTGACTGGGCCGAAAAGGTCCATGTGCAAACGCTCGAGTGGCATGTTGACAGTGTTAACCTTCTTCAATGGATGTGATTTCTTGGTTTGCTTCCCTTTCTGACACGGCACACAGACATCTTGAAGTTGAAAATTTTTCACGTTAACACCTCTCACCAGATTGTTTTTGACTAGGTGATTCATTTTTCTGAGGTGAATATGACCCATTCGTCTGTGCCAAGAGATCGTCTCCTTTTCAGTGGCTTTTGAAATAAAGCAAGTAACTTGTTTTGACTGAGTTATTGCTTGGCTCATATCAAGGACATACAAATCATTAACTCTTGGTGCTGATAAGAGAATCCATTCAGCGGGAATCTTGAATCCTGGCTTCAGCACATAACAACCGGCATCATCAAAATGCACGGTGAACTTCTTGTCGCAGATTTGAGAAACACTCAGGAGATTGTGATCCAACTGTTGCACATAATTGATCTTGTCGAAACTCACAATTCCATTTGAGATCATTCCCTCGCCGGTGATATACCCTCCTTTGTCTCCAGCAAACGCAACATATCCTCCTCTTATACTTCGCACATCGAAAAGAAGACGATAGTCGCCAGTCATGTGCCTGGAAGCCCCACTATCAACGATCCAAAGACTATTGATAGTTCCTCCTGGAGCCGTCTGCACATGCAATTAACACATCAGTTTGAGAGGGGGACCCAAGCCTTTGTTGACTTGGGTCGTCCTTGATCATCAAGGAAAGTGATCTCAATCACTTGATGATTAGGAAATAAAACCTCTGGTGCTCCCCCTGACTGAATTACCTGTTTTTGTTTCCAAGCTTGTTGTCCTTTACCAGTATTTGAATTAATTGTTTTTGTATTTACTGGTTTTACATTTGTAGGATTAGCTTGTACAGGTTTTTCATCCTTGACCTCTGATTTTAAGGCCTTCTCAATTACCTTTTTGTTCTTTTGTTTTAACTTCTTTTCCCTTTCTTTCAAGACACGTGGATCTTGTTTCGGGGAAACCGGTTGTTTTTGGTAATTGGTTTCTTGGGGAGCACTTGTTTTTCCCTTCAATTTTTGCAAGTATGGGCAATATCTTACAATGTGCCCAACTGTTCCACATTCAAAACACATTCTCCGCTCTACAAACCTCGGAGAAACGTGTTGATGACCAGACGAAGAACCAGATACTGAACTTTGTGATCTAGATGTGCTTGGACCTAAGTCACATCCATTGGTGTGTTGGGTATAATTGTTCTGATCATTTCGTTTTAAAATTCTAACTTGTTTTACAAAATCAATGTTAGATTTATTTTGAAATGTTTCAAGTTTGTCCGTACCCTTTGATCCAACAAAGTTCAATTTCTGTTCTCTTTTCTTGACAGGAGCTCTTTTGTTTTGCACCTTTTGAACCTTAGGTTGCTCAACTTTAGATTGTTGAATCTTAGGTTGTGCAGCCTTAGATTAAGAAGCCTTAGACTGCTCAACTTTAGGTTGTTGAACCCTTGGTTGTTCAGTCTTAGGCTGCTGAACTTTTGGTGCTTGAGTATTCTTGTTTTGAGCCCTCTTTTCTTGTACCTGGCCCTTACCCTTTCCAGAATTCACTTGTTGTTTTCGCTCAACAGGCAGTTTTTGGTTTCCGTATTGTTTTCTAATTAGCTCACACGGAATTGGTTCACATTGAGTGACCGTCACTTTGTTACCTTTGTTTCCCAAAAACTTATCAGTTCGTCCTTCAAAAATTTTCTCAATTAAATCTTGATTTTCATTTTTGATTGGAAAATCTCTGTCAGAATAGATTTTGCTGTCTCCCTTGAGCGGATACAACAAGTTATTCTTTTCAATGCTCGGTACACTGGGCTTCATTGCCTTTGGTGTTTCAGCCTTACTCGGTTTCACTGGTGGATCACACAAGATGTGATTCTCAATTGGAATGTCTGGTGTAACCGAGTTAGGCTGTGGTTTCTCATTTTCTTCAGATTCATCGTCCGAAGAATCAGCATCCTCAATAATCGGAGAACTCTGTTCCTTAACAGACGATGAATTTTTCACATTCTTAGATTCAGATTTCCCCGAGGATGATGTACCAGTTGTGAACCCGAGGCCTGCTGCAAAGTCATCTAGACCGAGTGGCACAGTAGGTTCAAAACGGGGCATATCCTCGTCATTAGGCAACTTGGAGTAATTGTGATTCATCGGGGGAGGGCATGATTTGTAACCAATACATTTTGCATCCCCCTTTTTCCTTTGAACATCAATAATGTGATCCAAAACATAGCGGGAATTGGAATAGCTTTCCAATTTCTGCTTGATTGTTTCACATTCGCATCGAGCTGTAGCTAACTCTACCATTTGTTTTTCAATTGTGTCAATCAAGTTATTATTAGCATGTTGTTTTCTCAAAACAGCCTTTTGAAGTTCAGAAACATCATGTTTTAATGACGCAATTGTTGCTTTAAACTCTTTTTCATTTCTTGTTAAAAAAAGTTAGCCTCAGTTGCTTTAGACAGATCAACAATCAATTCTTGATTGTGTTTCTGTGTGATTTCAAACAGACTTTCCTTTTCTGCATATTCTAGACATTTAGTACATTCAACAGCAGCAGAAATAGAGTCAGGTTTAGAATCACATACCTGAGAGGTTTGTCCTTCAACATGAGCCATAAAGGCTGTATGAAAAGAAAAAGATCCATCTTCAGAGAAAAATTGAGAAAGCTTCTCGGAAGTTCCAGCAGCTTTCTGGCAAAGAATAGATCTTCTCTTGCATAATGCTTCAGCATCAGCCAATAACTCATCAACCTCCAAGTCTAAAGCCTCACTTGATAAATCACCTGCATCAAGTGATTCCCCATCCAAACTTCCACTATAACCCGAGCTATCTTCATCTTCTGAAGATTCACCAGCAGACACGGGTTCTTCAACCTTTTCAACCACCTTAGCATAACATGCTGTTCCACCATTTCCTCCTTCACCAAGCTGAAGATTCCAGTTGCAAATCTCATCAGCTTGAACAACTAATCCTCTGTGGGGATTAGAGTTTGTGGTTCCAGATGTATTTCCTCCCACGGGAACTATTTGTCTGTCAGAATTGTTCTGTTGTTGCTGAGGCTGTCTTTGATTCCTGAAAGGATTCTGATTGCCTTGCTTGGGTGGCTTCTGACATTCCTGCTTGAAATGACCCTTTTCACCACAGTTGAAGCAGGTGACAGCATTCTTATCAAAACCATACTTGGTGTTGTTGTTGCTTTCCAAGTTGGTTCTCCCCGTTCTCTCCATAAACTCTTTAGCTCTACGGATAGCACTAGCAAGAGCCCACTTTATATCCATCATCTCAAACTCTTCTTTGTCAACTTGCTGGTAATCTTCGTTGGTTAGATTGATATTTCCAATCTGACCTGCAACCAACCCACAGTAAGCACTAACCAAGGTATTCAACATCTCCATATGCTCCTTGGCTATCTCGACACTGACTTTTGAAAAGTTTGAAGTGTCCAATCTGACAGTGTTCGGATTGGAAGTAGCTTGAAAGCTTGAAGAACTTCCATAAAATCCTTGCTGTTGTGGTTGTTGCTGTTGAGCTCTGTTAGGATCCAAGAAAGGCGGTGGTGTGAATTGTTGAGCTGTCTGTTGTTGTTGTTGTTGAGAAGAAGAATCTGGTCTTGAATACATCATTGTGTATGCTGAAGGATCAAACTGATTAGCTGTTGAAGGTCCGGTGTTGGAGATGAACGTTGTTTGAAGCTTAGCATGCTGAGAAGCTGGCTTTTCTCCAGTAATACCACCTGCAATCCCAAAATACATCTCTGGATTCTGAGGAGTGATTGTTCTTTTCGCCTTGAGCTTTTCTTCAACATCTTTGTTTTCCAACTTCTGAATTAGCTCATAAACGGTAATTGTATCCAGAACACCGTTTTCCTTGAGAATCTCAAGATAACTGCTCCACTTTGCTGGTAAGCCATCAGCAAATCTCTTCACCATTTCTTGTGGAGTGGCAGTGACTCTGAAGGCAAACATTTCACTCAACAGATGGTGAAATCTTGTAGACAACTCTGCTAGACCTTCATTCTCCATGCAGGTAAAACCTTCAAACTCTTTCTTTAGCAGCTCCTGCTTGATCTTCCTTGATTGAGCATTTCCTTCACATCTCAATGTAAGCATATCCCACAAGCTTTTAGTTGTTTTACAGTAAACGAACTGGTGGTATATATCTCTGTGAAGAGCTTGCGTGAGAATCATGAATGCTTTCTTTTCCAATTCAAACTTCTTCTTATCATCATCAGACATCGTGCTGTAAGTTTCTGGATTTGATCCTGCAACTTCCAACTCGTTTTCAAATGGAGTAAAGAAACACATCCATAGATCTTGACCTTGCCCCTGAACATAAGTTCTCAGCCTTTCTTTCCACCATCCCCAATCATTGATGTGATTTAGTTTTGGCGGTTTTGTGCTTGTACCAGTTTCACTATCGTTCTGCATCATTGCTTGAATGCTGCTGCTTTGATTAGTGACCAATGCCCATTGATTTGCAGTTATCATTGCAGCTTGAGTTGGGGCAATAGCCTGCATCCATGCAGTTTTGTTGAACTCTGGAGCAGATTGCGTGGTTGATGATTGCGTTGATGATGACTGTGGAGTCAAAGTTGTTGTAGTCCACGCAGATGGATCCCATTGACCGTTTGTTCCCATTTTATATTTAATATATTAGGTAAAAATTAATTTAAAAAAATTGATTTTCACAAACTATGTTAAAAATTGAAGGATAACAAACTGTCGAAGGATCTAGGATCGAAGGACCTGAAAATCACAAACTGTTAATTCTAAACAGATAAGACTCGAAAGATGCTCGAAAGATGACACTTGTTCGAAGGATCAACAGTGTTCGAAGGATCACTGTTGAGTTTCGAACAATCACTTCGAAAGATTCTCCTACACGAAGGATCCTTATCTTTCGAAGGGAAACAGTAACTCGAAGGATGTATCTTTCGAAAAGATTCCTTGACTCGAAAGACAACACATTGACTTCGAAAGATGTTCGAAGGATGGTTATCTGTCGAATCTCCTTGATCGAAGGATGATCTTTCGAGCTCGAAAGGTATCTTTCGACTGGTCTGACACACTGAAAGAAAGGACGACTGGTTGGTGAAAAGGTGATGTGGTTGGTGAACCAACTTTCGGCAGAAGGAATGTTTCTGCACCAACTTTTCACCAAGTCAGATTTGACTTTCAAAAATAAGCCCAAAAAGGAAGTTTCTTATCCACAACCAAGCAACCGGAGTTTAGCCGGAATATTGGCCGGAAAATAGCAAACCTCTTTGAACAAGATTTTTAAGTTACCCAAACCTTCCCGTAACACACCCGGTTAGTTTAGAACACGTTTTTATGGTTAGAAAGGCAAGAAACACACTAAAAACGGGTGCTAAACCAAGAAAGTTTTTGTCCAAACACAACCAAAGTCTTGCACAAACCCGGTTTTAACAAGGAAAAGAGCCACGGCTCTGATACCACTTGTAGGTCCCTCGGAGGTTGAGGATAAACCTATTCCTTGTTATGTTCAACACTCTACCAAGTGCGGAATCCAAGCTAGAGTGCAAACCGTAGTTTAGATGAAAGCAAAGATTACAAAGAGAAAGAGTAGACAAGCAAAGTATCAAAGTTTTCTCTTGTATTTCAGTGGACACAGTTACAGACCTTGACCAAACTGAAATGCTCTCTTACAAGACCTTGGGTTCACTCACAAATGCTCTCAATATCTTTCTAAGTGTCTGCCAAGAACTTCTAACAACTAACTGTGAAGTGAAACCCACATGGGATATATATACCCATATCAGACAACATGCACGAAGGATAAGGCATTCTGGTCGAAGGATCATCTATCGACCAGAATATCCATCGAAAGATATCGAAGGATCCATATGTACCTCGAAGGATGATATATCCTTCGAGGTCCATAAGTATCCCACGAAAGATGTCTTTCGAGGTCATCGAAGGATACAATCCATCCTTCGATGACATCCTTCGAAGCATAAATAATAAATACAAAGGTGTTGACTGTTTGGCCAAGTCAAACCAGGAGGATGGTTGACTTGGTCAAACATACATCTCAACACTTAAACAATACACCAAAAGACGTAAACACGACAAACAAAAGACATCGTTTTATACATAACAAAATACAGACAAAGTACAGACACAAGTGCACCAACACTCAGCAACGGTCAGATGTCCAAGCAAGCAGCCAAACTTGCCCAGCAAATAGGCGAAGTAGTTCTGAAGACCGTGGACTTAGGTATTGCCATGTCCCGCCTCAAAAATGGATCCACTCAAGAATCACTGAGGAAAGTAGAAGTCAAACCTGCACCAAAATCAAGGAAGCGTAAGGCTTCAAAGAAACCCGCAGCAGTTGCACGTAATCCAGCAAGACCTAGCCAAAAGGCAACACCACCTGCTAAGAAGCAATACAAGGGAACGGCACCACTATGCGACAAATGTAATGGGCATCACCAAGCTCACTTACAGTGTCGTCTGTGTGAATCATGTGGGCGAGTTGGTCACCTGGCGAGTGTTTGTCGAACTAACCCAAACCAAGGTGGTCCAAATCAACCACAAGTCAATTCTGCTCAAGCTCGCTTTCCCCGTGGATCGTGCTACAACTGTGGCAAGATAGGTCATTTCATGAACAAATGCCCAAAGCTTGCTAAGGCAAATCCGACCCACGGATGAGCAGTTGGCTGACTAGAAGATGTTGTTGTCTTATGCTTCTGTTTCTTTTGTTTTCTTGTAATGTGAAACAATCTGTTTTGTTTATAAATAAATTGTTATTCACAATTCTGATGTACAAATGTAGTTACATGTGTGTATGGCATTTCTCTATAATACCTACATCAAGGAACCTTGTTCTTTACAAACTACTCTTATGATTCTCCCTTTCAAGTGATCGCTCATGATTTCCTCAAAATTTTAAGTACTCGTCTCATTCTAGCAGACGAAGTACATGAAATGAAATGACATTATGAGTAATCGTGCTCTTCGCACATTTTTGCCTTTGAATCCCTGGTTAGATAACTAAGGGTATTTTCAAATCTCATACTCGTTACGTTCTAATTTTTCAACATGCATAACATAAGTTTTCAAAACAGCCTTCATGACTTCAAAAACATTTTATATAGTTCGAAAACATTTTTTTAGTGTATTTACTTAACATATCATATGCATAATTTCGAAAACATTGTCTATATTTTCAAAAACAACCTTCATGATTTCAAAATGTTATTAATACAGTATAATTACTTATATCAAGTGCATGATTTCAAAAGCATCATTCATGTTTTCAAAAACCTTATATTTTCAAAATTCATCTTGCATGATTTTAAAACATTTTTTTTTAAATATACCTACTTAATACACCTACTTTATGATTTCAAAAGTATTATATATATAAGGTTTCCAAAAACATTAAACACATTTTAGAACCCCATGCATAGTTTTCAAAATATTTTCCTCATACATTGACTTAACCTTCAAATTCCGCTTCATGTGTCGCCTTGGCATATCTAGCATCTCAACTTCATAAGCATTTTTACTTCATGTTTTGACTTAAGCACATCCAGTGCAAGGTTTCAAAACATCTTCAACTTCTAAAATCCATATGGGATCTTCTTATCATTACAATTAGATCCTTGTGCATAATTATCATTCAAATCAGAGTCCTTAAATGGATTCTTTGTGTACCTTAATTCGAACAATTCGGTTCCTTATAATCAAAATCGAATTTTCTCTTTAAGATCTTTTCTAACTTCATGTTAGATTCTTGATAATGTTTAAAGCACCAATCAAAATCCACTGATTGGATACCTGGTGTGCATTAAATACATGCGCTCAGTTAACAGAACAAATTAACAAAATCATGACAAGTTTAAAATCAAGATAAACAATTTTGTGGTTATGTGACTTTGTGTTTATGCATTTTGCGTTTTCTTTTATGCATATTTTGTGTTTTTATACTCTGGATATTCGTTATCCAAATCCTCGTAGAACCTTTCATATCTTCATATAAGGGACTCGTAGTAGGATATTCGAAGGTACTATCTCAAATCCTTAATTGGGCTTCTACGTGATCGTTAAGACCCTTGGATTATATAGTACCATTCCATCATTCAAAGAGACCCCTTTTAGTGGTCTAGGTCAAAAGATTGATTCAAATTTTGGTTGAGAATGACATGCGATGATATAAGCTGAAAAGACTCCTTGGCGGTCTGGAGATCATTTATTGACTCAATTAAAAAGGACCCCATTATGGTCTAATCACAATCATCACAGGCTCGTTCATCGTTTTCCTCCCCTACACATTATAAGATGCACTACGTGACTATGCAAGGAATTACGTAATTATGGATGCATACATAATTATGAAGTTCAGTGCACGGAAACCGCGGTAAGACTTATTATGTGTAAGAACCAATAGTGGCAACCATAACAAAATGTGAACAATGTAATAGAGGTACGGCGGACGCACTAATAACGCTTTATATACTTGTATGTAAGTGACCCTCTCACGTTGCAAGCATGATGTTATTTAAGGTTACTAGAAGTTCAGGACTCTAACTAGTGTTGTTCGATCTTTTCAACTTCATGTCTCAAGCTCTCACAAGTTTCCTGTAAATAAATTTCGGGACGAAATTTCCTGAAGTAGGGGAGACTGTGACACCTGTGTCACTTCAGCCATCAGACAAATACCAAACCAATAAAATATTGTATTTCATACTTTAGATTTGTATAAACATGTGTATCATTTGCACATATAAACTCTTGTTCGATTTCGGGCTTTAGATCGCTTCCTGGAGGGTTATAAGCGCACTGATGCGTAAATATAACCAGTTTAATGCAACAAACACTCCGGAATAGTGACATAGGCTTAACATACCTTAAATAACCTTTACATAACTTAGAAATAAGTTTTGAAAGGTTTGGTATGCCGAAATCAAGTCTATTCGCCTACAGGGACTAAATATGTCAAACTACAAAAGTATGCCAATTTGAACTGTAACGAACATTCCGGAACATGGTCATAAGTTAAACACACCTTAAATATCCTTTACATAGCTTAAAAATAGGCTTTGAGGGGATCGGTGTGCTAAAATAAACTTTATGCTCATTCAGGGACTAAAAGCGTCAAAAGTGCATAAGTTTGCATTTTCGCGCATAACTTACGTTCTGAATACCTCTGGACATCCAAAAGTTTATGTAAGCATTAAAATATTATGTTTTAATGTTTGGCATGAGAAAAATCCATTCGTCGTGCAATTTGGATCGTTTTTCGCGCTTATGCGCATTCCGTCGTAATTAAGCAAACATCGCGATCGTACGACCAAACGAACCGACATCCGAGATATTTTTAAGCATGTTTCAAGTCCCCTACACTTTAACTTCATCTTCGAGCCTTGAAATGAGGTTAACGGGGCTTAAACGTGCCAAAAATGGGCCAAAATGCATGTTTCTGAAGTGCAGGGACTAAAACTGCAATTTCTGAACTTTGACCCTCAGGCGGGGCGCGTAAGGATCCATGTAATCCTTACGCGGGGCGCGTCAGACTCCCAGATCAGCAAAATTGTTGCAAACAGCTGTTTGCAGCTGTTTAGCACTTCTAAAACTCTTGCAAATGGTTTTGGGGCATTTCTATGGGCTCTAATGGTATTTAAAACAAGGGGCCCATGTGTACGGCCAAGATCGAAGCACGTTTGTCGAGGAACGATCCTAACGGTCTTGGTTTTCTTATAAATACCCCTCACCTTTCATTTGCAAAACCCACTTGATTTCTTGAGATTTCTCTAAGTTGGAGTACTAAACCACTTCATACCTGAGAATACTTGAGAAATCAAAGCTTGCGGGGACCCTTTGTAAGTTTTCCTTCGTTCTTTTATTGCTTTTCGAGTTCGAAAGTCAAACTTTGTTTGACTTTCTGCATTGACCAGTTTATGGTCAATGCGAAGTTCGTTTGAACTTCATAACGTGAGCGTAATCACGATGGTTATAGTTCCTAGTAACTATACCTACTGATTACCACGTTATCTAGGCTCATTGACGAGTCGTAGTTTCGGCTAAAATGCGTTTTCTCGCGTATTTTGTAACCAAACTACTCTAGGGTATTAAAACCGTTTGTTTTAATACAAAACCTGTTTTCTAACATTACTAAACATGTTCTAGCATGTTTAGCTCGTCGCTTTTAGATTTGTGCTTGTTTAGGGTCGTAAAGGTAAGCGATCTAATCATTCGTTTATGCTTACGAACCCGACCCATTTGGTCGATCATTAGGATCTGACCAAACATTTTAGGTGACCATAGTTGTATAGGGAATAACCTTCCGAGGTTATACCTTATGGTCATGACGTTTAAGTAGTGATATGATAAGTAGTTCTTATGCCTTAGGTAAATTACCAAAATGCCCTTTTGTCGTCAAACTTCATTTTAAGCCTATGTAACGTAACTTTTGACATCTAAACTGATTTAGCAACAATATTAAACATGCTAAGGCATATTTCACTTGTCATAGGGTTACTTAGGCGTTCCGAACGCGTTTTACGCGAACGACGCGTTAAAGTAGCATAAGCTACCTAAACGGGTCGTAATGGGTCATAAGCACTAAGGTTAGGTTTCATTTTAGTATGTAGGCTTTGTTTAACCATATCATATGAGTTCCAATACTCATTTGGTTTATGAAACCTCATACTATCCAATCTCCCGATTTAGGTCCGGTTATTTATGTAGTTATCTATATAGGGTGCCGTTTGATTCCGTGATCCCTCTAGCTTCGCTTGGTTGTTGTTCAAGACTTCTAAGCACCCTCAAGTGAGTACATAGACCCCTCTTTTACTGTTTTCCAAACATTTTGGGGTGAAACACATGTGCCTACTTGTTACTTTCGTGCTTTCTTGTTTTCACAACATTTGCTTACTATGTCCTTAGTACATTTATAGTACATGATTTCATTACATTGTTTTGCTACGTATGTTAACTTAGCATGCTAGCACATTGATTTACATTACATCGTTTTGCTATATATATGTTTACATGGCATATTAGCACATTGTTTTACATGACTTTTCTGCTTTGTATGTTTACTTAGCATACTTAGTACATTGTTTTCACATAACTTGGTTACATTTGGTATGACATTTGGTTTGCATAAACGGTTCTTTACTACATTCATTAACATTAGCTACGCCGCTCGGTAGTAAGTAATGGTACCATAGGACTTGACAAATCCCGTTCCTGACACCCTAGGTTTGTTTGGGTGAAAGGAATGACTGAATCCGTGAACATTTTACTTTGATAACCTTTACTCTAAGGTTATCCTGCTGTCTCAAGGCTTGAATGTAATGCGTTATCTTACCACATAAATGTTTGTATCAATAAAACAAGTTTTCTACTTGGCAAAACATAACTTTTTGATTTATTCAAAATACTTTGTTTTGTTCCTTTTTACTTATGGTTAAGTATTCTCATTTTGTTACTTATCGTACATAACTTTTGTTTACACATAACTACATGACTATATTTTGAGTTTTAAACATTGACAATGGTTTAGACAAGAACATTTGATGATTGGTTTGAACATGAACTATATGCTTTGGTGGTTTGTTTAAGTGACTTAAGTAACGATATGTGTGTAGTATGCTACAAGCATGGTGGATACGCCGCTGGTACTGCCTATATATAAGTGCTTGTATTATATTACATGGCGTAGCGTTATTTAAATCATTCATTTGGACTTATACATTTTTACACAAATAACATACTTTTCACAAGACATTGTTTTACAAAACAGTTTGATTTGTACAAACTCCTTTTTACTTGGTTATTCACTTAACCTTACATCATTCTTTTTAACTATACCTATCTATCATCGATTTTCAAACGTTTTATAAAAGCAAACACTTAAACTGGATTCATGACAAGTTTTTGTTAAACATTTTCTTAAACCTAAGTCATGAATCCTATTTTTCATAAAACCTATGTACTCGCCGGCATTTTTATGCTGACGTACTTTCACATGTGTTTCAGGTACAATAGTTGATGATATTTGATGATGATATTGATGTCTGCTCACATAGGATTGGACGAGGCCTAAGTGACATTAAAAGATGCAAGACTAGTTAATTTTGTTATGTTTCTTTAGTGTTAAGACATTGTAACTCATTTAATTCAATAAAACGAAATTTGTTTAAATCCATGGTTGTGAAACAATGATTCTGTTACAACACTCCCCGACGATTCCGCCACGTTTTGTTGTTTTACGTGGTCGGGGTGTGACAGAAAAGTTGGTATCAGAGCTCATGGTTATAGGGAATTAGGTTATTAGTAATGCTTTGACCTAGTCTATAACCTTCCTAGGACCCTAACGCAAGTTTACTTGCGTTTAGTCATAAAACAATACCGTCACTTATCCTTAGGTGACAACCACAACAAGAACATAAATTTGATCCGCTTTGAAAACTAATCATCTATTCTAGGATGATTGATTACTAGGTTTTGAACCCTTTGTTATAAGGTTTTGAACCCTTCCAGTTTGACTCATATTTGGCTTAGTGCCTTTTGAGTTTTCAAAATCTCGTCAAAGTTTGGGTCTAAATGATGTGAACACGTGCAAACTGGAAGAGTGAATGCCTGTACTCTGAGTTTTCTGCCTAAGGCTAGAGTGTTCGTACAAATCCGCAATATCGGACCAGTCACTCTTACCTGGGAACTCTTGGGGTGAGTGTTCACTTATAGGCGAGCATGTCTTCAGCGATGCATTATTATGACCTGCTTACTTTGATTCTTCACCATCTCATTTGTTTGCCTTAGGTAACAAACAAATGATCGCAATTTCTATGCATTGTCATTTTGTTTTGATCACCCGATAACCTTTCACTTGTTTCTTCCTATGTCTTTCATTTTCTTCTAGAATGTCTCTTTATCTCAGCAACGGTCAGATGTCCAAGCAAGCAGCCAAACTTGCCCAGCAAATAGGCGAAGTAGTTCTGAAGACCGTGGACTTAGGTATTGCCATGTCCCGCCTCAAAAATGGAGCCACTCAAGAATCACTGAGGAAAGTAGAAGTCAAACCTGCACCAAAATCAAGGAAGCGTAAGGCTTCAAAGAAACCCGCAGCAGTTGCACCTAATCCAGCAGGACCTAGCCAAAAGGCAACACCACCTGCTAAGAAGCAATACAAGGGAACGGCACCACTATGCGACAAATGTAATGGGCATCACCAAGCTCACTTACAGTGTCGTCTGTGTGAATCATGTGGGCGAGTTGGTCACCTGGCGAGTGTTTGTCGAACTAACCCAAACCAAGGTGGTCCAAATCAACCACAAGTCAATTCTGCTCAAGCTCGCTTTCCCCATGGATCGTGCTACAACTGTGGCAAGATAGGTCATTTCATGAACAAATGCCCAAAGCTTGCTAAGGCAAATCCGACCCACGGATGAGCAGTTGGCTGACTAGAAGATGTTGTTGTCTTATGCTTCTGTTTCTTTTGTTTTCTTGTAATGTGAAACAATCTGTTTTGTTTATAAATAAATTGTTATTCACAATTCTGATGTACAAATGTAGTTACATGTGTGTATGGCATTTCTCTATAATACCTACATCAAGGAACCTTGTTCTTTACAAACTACTCTTATGATTCTCCCTTTCAAGTGATCGCTCATGATTTCCTCAAAATTTTAAGTACTCGTCTCATTCTAGCAGACGAAGTACATGAAATGAAATGACATTATGAGTAATCGTGCTCTTCGCACATTTTTGCCTTTGAATCCCTGGTTAGATAACTAAGGGTATTTTCAAATCTCATACTCGTTACGTTCTAATTTTTCAACATGCATAACATAAGTTTTCAAAACAGCCTTCATGACCTCAAAAACATTTTATATAGTTCGAAAACATTTTTTTTAGTGTATTTACTTAACATATCATATGCATAATTTTGAAAACATTGTCTATATTTTCAAAAACAACCTTCATGATTTGAAAATGTTATTAATACAGTATAATTACTTATATCAAGTGCATGATTTCAAAAGCATCATTCATGTTTTCAAAAACCTTATATTTTCAAAATTCATCTTGCATGATTTTAAAACATTTTTTTAAATATACCTACTTAATACACCTACTTTATGATTTCAAAAGTATTATATATATAAGGTTTCCAAAAACATTAAACACATTTTAGAACCCCATGCATAGTTTTCAAAATATTTTCCTCATACATTGACTTAACCTTCAAATTCCGCTTCATGTGTCGCCTTGGCATATCTAGCATCTCAACTTCATAAGCATTTTTACTTCATGTTTTGACTTAAGCACATCCAGTGCAAGGTTTCAAAACATCTTCAACTTCTAAAATCCATATGGGATCTTCTTATCATTACAATTAGATCCTTGTGCATAATTATCATTCAAATCAGAGTCCTTAATTGGATTCTTTGTGTACCTTAATTCGAACATTTTGGTTCCTTATAATCAAAATCGAATTTTCTCTTTAAGATCTTTTCTAACTTCATAGTTAGATTCTTGATAATGTTTAAAGCACCAATCAAAATCCACTGATTGGATACCTGGTGTGCATTAAATACATGCGCTCAGTTAACAGAACAAATTAACAAAATCATGACAAGTTTAAAATCAAGATAAACAATTTTGTGGTTATGTGACTTTGTGTTTATGCATTTTGCGTTTTCTTTTATGCATATTTTGTGTTTTTATACTCTGGATATTCGTTATCCAAATCCTCGTAGAACCTTTCATATCTTCATATGAGGGACTTGTAGTAGGATATTCGAAGGTACTATCTCAAATCCTTAATTGGGCTTCTACGTGATCGTTAAGACCCTTGGATTATATAGTACCATTCCATCATTCAAAGAGACCCCTTTTAGTGGTCTAGGTCAAAAGATTGATTCAAATTCTGGTTGAGAATGACATGCGATGATATAAGCTGAAAAGACTCCTTGGCGGTCTGGAGATCATTTATTGACTCAATTAAAAAGGACCCCATTATGGTCTAATCACAATCATCACAGGCTCGTTCATCGTTTTCCTCCCCTACACATTATAAGATGCACTGCGTGACTATGCAAGGAATTATGTAATAATGGATGCATACATAATTATGAAGTTCAGTGCACGGAAACCGCGGTAAGACTTATTATGTGTAAGAACCAATAGTGGCAACCATAACAAAATGTGAACAATGTAATAGAGGTACGGTGGACGCACTAATAACGCTTTATATACTTGTATATAAGTGACCCTCTCACGTTGCAAGCACGATGTTATTTAAGGTTACTAGAAGTTCAGGACTCTAACCAGTGTTGTTCGATCTTTTCAACTTCATGTCTCAAGCTCTCACAAGTTTCCTCTAAATAAATTTCGGGACGAAATTTCCTGAAGTAGGGGAGACTGTGACACCTGTGTCACTTCAACCATCAGACAAATACCAAACCAATAAAATATTGTATTTCATACTTTGGATTTGTATAAACATGTGTATCATTTGCACATATCAACTCTTGTTCGATTTCGGGCTTTAGATCGCTTCCTGGAGGGTTATAAGCGCACTGATGCGTAAATATAACCAGTTTAATGCAACAAACGCTCCGGAATAGTGACATAGGCTTAACATACCTTAAATAACCTTTACATAACTTAGAAATAAGTTTTGAAAGGTTTGGTATGCCGAAATCAAGTCTATTCGCCTACAGGGACTAAATATGTAAAACTGTGAAAGTATGCCAATTTGAACTGTAACGAACATTCCGGAACATGATCATAAGTTAAACACACCTTAAATATCCTTTACATAGCTTAAAAATAGGCTTTGAGGGGATCGGTGTGCTAAAATAAACTTTATGCTCATTCAGGGACTAAAAGCGTCAAAAGTGCATAAGTTTGCATTTTCGCGCATAACTTACGTTCTGAATACCTCCGGACATCCAAAAATTTATGTAAGCATTAAAATATTATGTTTTAATGTTTGGCATGAGAAAAATCCATTCGTCGCGCAATTTGGATCGTTTTTCGCGCTTATGCGCATTCCGTCGTAATTAAGCAAACATCGCGATCGTACGACCAAACGAACCGACATCCGAGATATTTTTAAGCATGTTTCAAGTCCCCTACACTTTAGCTTCATCTTAGAGCCTTGAAATGAGGTTAACGGGGCTTAAACGTGCCAAAAATGGGCCAAAATGCATGTTTCTGAAGTGCAGGGACTAAAACTGTAATTTCTGAACTTTGACCCTCAGGCGGGGCGCGTAAGGATCCATGTAATCCTTACGCGGGGCGCGTCAGACTCCCAGATCAGCAAAATTGTTGCAAACAGCTGTTTGCAGCTGTTTAGCACTTCTAAAACTCTTGCAAATGGTTTTGGGGCATTTCTATGGGCTCTAATGGTATTCTAAAACAAGGGGCCCATGTGTACGGCCAAGATCGAAGCACGTTTGTCGAGGAACGATCCTAACGGTCTTGGTTTTCCTATAAATACCCCTCACCTTTCACTTGCAAAACCCACTTGATTTCTTGAGATTTCTCTAAGTTGGAGTACTAAACCACTTCATACCTGAGAATACTTGAGAAATCAAAGCTTGCGGGGACCCTTTGTAAGTTTTCCTTCGTTCTTTTATTGCTTTTCGAGTTCGAAAGTCAAACTTTGTTTGACTTTCTGCATTGACCAGTTTATGGTCAATGCGAAGTTCGTTTGAACTTCATAACGTGAGCGTAATCACGATGGTTATAGTTCCTAGTAACTATACCTACTGATTACCACATTATCTAGGCTCATTGACGAGTAGTAGTTTCGGCCAAAATGCGTTTTCTCGCGTATTTTGTAACCAAACTACTCTAGGGTATTAAAACCATTTGTTTTAATACCAAAACCTGTTTTCTAACATTACTAAACATGTTCTAGCATGTTTAGCTCGTCGCTTTTAGATTTGTGGTTGTTTAGGGTCGTAAAGGTAAGCGATCTAATCAATCGCTTATGCTTACGAACCCGACCCATTTGGTCGATCATTAGGATCCGACCAAACATTTTAGGTGACCATAGTTGTATAGGGAATAACCTTCCGAGGTTATACCTTATGGTCATAACGTTTAAGTAGTGATATGATAAGTAGTTCTTATGCCTTAGGTAAATTACCAAAATGCCCTTTTGTCGTCAAAATTCATTTTAAGCCTATGTAACGTAACTTTTGACATCTAAACTGATTTAGCAACAATATTAAACATGTTAAGGCATATTTCACTTGTCATAGGGTTACTTAGGCGTTCCGAACGCGTTTTACGCGAACGACGCGTTAAAGTAGCATAAGCTACCTAAACGGGTCGTAATGGGTCATAAGCACTAAGGTTAGGTTTCATTTTAGTATGTAGGCTTTGTTTAACCATATCATATGAGTTCCAATACTCATTTGGTTTATGAAACCTCATACTATCCAATCTCCCGATTTAGGTCCGGTTATTTATGTAGTTATCTATATAGGGTGTCGTTTGATTCCGTGATCCCTCTAGCTTCGCTTGGTTGTTGTTCAAGACTTCTAAGCACCCTCAAGTGAGTACATAGACCCCTCTTTTACTGTTTTCCAAACATTTTGGGGTGAAACACATGTGCCTACTTGTTACTTTCGTGCTTTCTTGTTTTCACAACATATGCTTACTATGTCCTTAGTACACTTATAGTACATGATTTCATTACATTGTTTTGCTACGTATGTTTACTTAGCATGCTAGCACATTGATTTACATTACATCGTTTTGCTATATATATGTTTACATGGCATATTAGCACATTGTTTTACATGACTTTTCTGCTTTGTATGTTTACTTAGCATACTTAGTACATTGTTTTCACATAACTTGGTTACATTTGGTATGACATTTGGTTTGCATAAACGGTTCTTTACTACATTCATTAACATTAGCTACACCGCTCGGTAGTAAGTAATGGTACCATAGGACTTGACAAATCCCGTTCCTGACACCCTAGGTTTGTTTGGGTGAAAGGAATGACTGAATCCGTGAACATTTTACTTTGATAACCTTTACTCTAAGGTTATCCTGCTGTCTCAAGGCTTGAATGTAATGCGTTATCTTCCCACATAAATGTTTGTACCAATAAAACAAGTTTTCTACTTGGCAAAACATAACTTTTTGATTTATTCAAAATACTTTGTTTTGTTCCTTTTTACTTATGGTTGAGTATTCTCAATTTGTTACTTACCATACATAACTTTTGTTTACACATAACTACATGACTATATTTTGAGGTTTAAACATTGACAATGGTTTAGACAAGAACATTTGATGATTGGTTTGAACATGAACTATATGCTTTGGTGGTTTGTTTAAGTGACTTAAGTAACGATATGTGTGTAGTATGCTACAAGCATGGTGGATACGCCGCTGGTACTTCCTATATATAAGTGCTTGTATTATATTACATGGCGTAGCATTATTTAAATCATTCATTTGGACTTATACATTTTTACACAAATAACATACTTTTCACAAGACATTGTTTTACAAAACAGTTTGATTTGTACAAACTCCTTTTTACTTGGTTATTCACTTAACCTTACATCATTCTTTTTAACTATACCTATCTATCATCGATTTTCAAACGTTTTATAAAAGCAAACACTTAACTGAATTCATGACAAGTTTTTGTTAAACATTTTCTTAAACCTAAGTCATGAATCCTATTTTTCATAAAACCTATGTACTCGCCGGCATTTTTATGCTGACGTACTTTCACATGTGTTTCAGGTACAATAGTTGATGATATTTGATGATGATATTGATGTCTGCTCACATAGGATTGGACGAGGCCTTAGTGACATTAAAAGATGCAAGACTAGTTAATTTTGTTATGTTTCTTTATTGTTAAGACATTGTAACTCATTTAATTCAATAAAACGAAATTTGTTTAAATCCATGGTTGTGAAACAATGATTCTGTTACAACACTCCCCGACGATTCCGCCACGTTTTGTTGTTTTACGTGGTCGGGGTGTGACAATGTTTAGGCATATAATACTTGTCATAGGACTAGTTAGACGTCTCGAACACGTTTTACGCGAATGACACGTTAAAGTAGCATAAGCTACCTAAACGGGTCGTAACGGGTCAAAAGCACTTAGGTTAGGATTCCTTTTAGAATGTAGGCTTTGTTAAACCATATCATATGAATTCCAACACTCATTTGGTTTACGAAACCTTATTCTATCCGATCTCCCGAATTAGGTCTGGTTGTTTACATAGTTACCTATATAAGGTGCCGTTTGATTCCGTGATCCCTCTAGCTTTGCTTGGTTGTTGTTCAAGACTTCTAAGCACCATCAAGTGAGTACATAGTCCCCCTCTTTTACTGTTTTCAAACTGTTTTGGGGTGAAACACATGTGCCTACTTGTTATATTCATTATGTTTTGCTATGTATGTGCCCTTAACATGCTAGCACATTGATTTCCGTATATTACATTTATTCGCATATGCTCATCCAGCATATGGACACATTGTTTTACATTTTGAACCCTTGTAACCGTTTGATCATGTGAACCGTTTGTGACTACTTGACTATGTGAACTGTTTGTAACTGTTGATTAGGTGAACCGTTTGTAACCATTGATTGACATGAACCGTTTGAAATCTGTTTGAACCGCTGGGTTAGGGAAGTGATTAGGTAACGGGGCGGGTGGGTGTAACGTGTTAAAGGCATGGTGGATACGCCACTGGTACTTCCTATATATAAGTGCTTTTAACACATTATATATTGTTGCGTTATCTAGATCACTTTGGCAATGGTTAACAAAACAAAGTTATATTACAAGGTTTTTCCAACGATATATATACTATTCGAGTTTTTATTCCAAAAACGATTTACAATCTGGATTTATCTAAACAAATGTTTTGGAGTTAAGAATCATGGCTACGAGATTTTAAAAACTATAACCAATTCGATTTGAGTTGGTTAATTATGTTACAATACACTTTTCAAAACAAGGTTTGTGCTTTTGACTCTTGTAGTCTAACAAGGTACTGCAACATGCAAACTAGCCATGAATCCGACACTCAAACAAAACCTATGTACTTGCCGGCATTTTTATGCTGACGTACCTATTTTCACATGTGTTTCAGGTACAATAGTTAATGATGCTTGATGATGATTTTTGTGTACTCTCACATAGGATTGGACGAGGCCTTAGTGACATTAAAAGACACAAGACTATTTGTACCTGTTTTGTTTCAAATTCCAATGTAATACAATACATTTAATTCAATAAAACAATACTGTTTAATCCATGGTTGTGAAACAATGATTCTGTTACAACACTCCCCGACGTTTCCGCCACGTTTTGTTGTTTTACGTGGTCGGGGTGTGACAGAAAAGTGGGTATCAGAGCCAATGGTTAAAGGGAATTAGGTTATTAGTAATGCTTTGACCTAGACTATAACCTTCCTAGGACCCTAACGGAAGTTTACATGCGTTTAGTCATAAAACAATACCGTTGCCTATCCTTAGGCAATAACCACAATAAGAACACAAAATTCGAATCTGCTTTGAAAACTAATCATCTGTTCTAGGATGATATAAGGTTTCGAACCTTCAAATTTTTCAAATTCTCGTCAGAGTTTGTGTCTAAATAATGTGAACACATGCAAACTGGAAGGGAGGGTGCCTGTACCCTGAGTTTTCTGTCTAAGGCTAGAGTGTTCGTATAAATCCACAGTACCGGACCAGTCACTCTTACCTGGGAACTCTTGGGGTGAGTGTCCACTTATAGGCGAGCATGTCTTCGCGATACATTATGAGGACTTATTTACTCTGATTCAGCCTTTGTGTGTCGTTTGTTTGTTTCGTGGTTCAAACAAATGACCATCACCCATGCTTTTGATCGGTAATTATAACATCCTACTCCTACCCAATGGCGTTTCATTTGTTTCCTCTCTTGTTTCCCCTTTTTAGAATGCCTTCATGACGCGACAATCAGGTGCCCAATGAAGAACTGGCAGCCATCATTATGCAGCAGATGGCTGCTACAATCCCGAATATCGTTGCTCAATGTAACCAAGCTCTCAACAACAATAATGCTCCCTGCAACTTTAAGATGTTCAACTCAGCTAAACCATCAAAGTTTTCTGGGTCTCAAGGAGCGACTACACTTCTACAATGGTTCGAGAGTCTAGAGAGCACCTTCAGACATGTTCAATGTCCAAACGAGCGAAAGGTAGATTTCGCATCTAGTGTCTTTGAGAAACGAGCCTTGACGTGGTGGAATGGTATGATGAGAGATAGGGGTGCCGATGTGGCACTGGCTCAAACGTGGGAAGAGCTTCGAGCTCTGATGATGAAGGAATTTTGTCCTCATCACGAGATCAGGGCCTTGGAAAGGGAATTTCACGATCTTAAGCAAGATAGCGGTGAGCATCGAGCCTACACGGACCGTTATGAGGAATTAAGTCTGTTATGCCCAAACATGGTCACGCCTTTGGATAAGGCAATCGAAAAGTACATTGATGGCCTCCCTGACTCAGTACAAGACATTGTGACTGGTAGTAATCCCACTACAGTTAGACAGGCCATTGAGCAATCCGCTACCTTGACTGAATCTCAGATCAGGAAAGGTAAACTTTTTCGAAAAAGTGACAAGAAACCGGTCGAGGAATCAAAACCAAAGGATGAGCAGACTGAATCCTCCAAGAATTCAAAGAAGCGAAAGGCTTCTCAAAACTTCGTCGTGGTTGCTCACAATGATCAAGCCGTCCCTAACCAACCAACTCAACCTCCTGCTAGGAAGCCCTACAACGGAACTGCACCCTTGTGCAACCAATGTAGCCTTCATCATCATACAAATGTAAAGTGCCGCAAATGCCAAACTTGTGGACTTGTAGGCCATGTAGCAAGAGTCTGCCCAGCTGGTGTTGCACCAAATCAAGCTGGCAACAATCCTGCTCAGGGTCGATTTCCACCAGGTACTTGCTTCAACTGTGGAGAGATGGGCCATTTCTGAAGAAATTGACCAAAGCTTGCTAACGCGAATCTAGCGCAGGGATGAGCACCTAACCAACTGGAAGACAACATTATTTAGAAATAATCAAGCCTTATGTATTATTTCTTTTGTTGTCATGGTCCATGAAACAGTTGTAATTGTTGTTTATAAATAAATCCTTTTATTTCACATCGCAATATATATTGATATGGTTGCATGTATAAACAACATATCCCCTACAACACCGACAATCAAGGAACCGTATTCCTTGGAGAACATACTACCCCCAAAATTCTTCCATATTATGGTCTCTTGCGTTTTCCACGAAAATCCTAAGTACCTGTTTCCTCCAAGGAAACAAAGTACAAGGCGCAAGTTACAACTCTGGACGAATACCCAATCCTTGATAGGATACCTAAGGGTATTTCCATAAGTCCTTAATTGTTGTATACCTTAATTCGAATGTGGTGATTCCTTGTAATCAAAAATCAAATTTTTGGGAGATCATCTTATCTTTTCAGATAGATGCTTCAGGACGTTGAAGTCCATCGACTGGGTTCCTGGTATATCTTGAATACTCATGGTCAAATTGACATCAAGTTTATAACAACCAATAACAAGATAATAACAAATTTATATCCAAGAAAAACATTTATGTTATGTGTTTATGTGTTGACCCAATCAAGGCTATCTCAAGCTTGTTTAAATTCAATCCCTTTCACATTACAAAACAAACTGTGCGGACTGTGCAAGGAATTACGTAATTATGGATGCATACATAATTATGGAATTTAGTGCACAGAAACCACAGCAAGTTTTGTCATATGTCTAAAGCTAACCCTGTTCATTTCCGTTTCTGAGGAAGCAACCGTTGAAAATGACTTCGTCTGTTCATTTTCGTTTCTGAAGATTATCAGTTGAGGAAATGAATATCCGTTTGATTATCCTGTTCATTTCCGTTTCTGAGGAAACAACCGTTGAAAATGACTCCGTTAGTTCATTTTCGTTTCTGAAGATTATCCGTTGAGGAAATGAATATCCGTTTGATTATCCTTTTCATTTCCGTTTCTGAGGAAGCAACCGTTGAAAATGAATTCGTCCGTTCATTTTTGTTTCTGAAGATTATCTGTTGAGGAAGTGAATATCCGTTTGATTATCCTTTTCATTTCCGTTTATGAGGAAACAACCGTTGAAAATGACTCCGTCTGTTCATTTTCGTTTCTGAAGATTATCCGTTGAGGAAATGAATATCCATTTGATTATCCTTTTCATTTCCGTTTCTGAGGAAGCAACCATTCAAAATAACTCCATCTATTCATTTTCGTTTCTGAAGATTATTGGTTGAGGAAATGAATATCCGTTTTATTATCCTTTTCATTTCCGTTTCTGAGGAAACAACCGTTGAAAATGACTCCGTTAGTTCATTTTCGTTTCTAAAGAATATCCGTTGAAGGAAATGAATATTCGTTTGTTAAATCCTTCATTTCCGTTTCTGTGAAGCATCTGTTGAAAATGACTCCATCCGTTCATTTTCGTTTCTGAAGAATGTCCATTAAGGAAATGACAGGATTATGCCTTACATATCTCTGGTGGTTACTTAACACAGCGTCACAGACAAACTCCTACGAATAAATTTCGTGACGAAATTTCCTAAAGTAGGGGAGACTGTGACACCTGTGTCACTGTGACCATCAAACAAATACCAAACCAACGAAATATTGTGTTTCATACTTGGGATTTGTGAAAATATGTGTATCATTTGCACATATCAATTCTTGTTCGATTTCGGGATTTAAATCGCTTTCTGGAAGGTTATACGCGATCTGATGCGTAAATATAGCCAGTTTAATGCAACAAACAATCCAGAACAGTGAAAAAGGCTTAACATACCTTAAATAACCTTTACATAACTTAGAAATAAGTTTTGGATGGTTTGGTATGCCGAAATCAAGTTTATTCGCTTACAGGGACTAAATTCGACAAACTGCGAAAGTATGTCGATTTATACTGTAATGAACGATCCAGAACTTGACCATAAGTTAAACAAACCTTAAATATTCTTTACATAGCTTAGAAATAGGCTTTGAGGGGTTCGGTGTGCTAAAATAAACTTTATGCTCATTCAGGGACTAAAAGCGTCAAAAATTGCACAAGTTTTCATTTTCGTGCATATGTTACGTTCTGAATATATCCGGACATCCAAAAATTTATGTAAGCATTGAAATGTTATATTTTAGTGTTTGGCATAATAAAAATCCATCCGTCGCTTAATTTGGATAGTTATTGCGTTCGTTACGACTTCCGTCGTAATTAACCGAACAACGCAACCGTACGACCAAACGAACCGACATCCAAGATATTTTTGAGCATGTTTTGAGTTCCCAATACTTTAACTTCATTTTAGAGCCTTGAAATGGGGTTAACGGGGCTTAAACGTGTCAAAAATGCATCGAAAACCAAGTTTTGGGCATGCAGGGGCTAAAAATGTAAATCTGTCAAAGTCTTAGGCCTGGGGCGTAAGCCCAAGCTTAAATCTTACGCGGGGCGCGAGAGCATATCAGACAGAAACATTGAATCTAGTCTTTTAGCTCATTTTTGATGGTTTTGATCAATGGTTTTCAATGCTAGGGGATGGTTTGTGTGGAGAACAAGTCCCCCAATCAGTCCTTAACACTTGTATGGCCTAGATCATTTCCTCTTCTCCAAGAAATGATCCTAACGGTCTTGCGAAAATTATAAATAGCCATCCATTTCTCACTTGTCACTTGCTCATTCCTCTCATTCTTCTCTACATCTGAGTTGGGAGCTCTCTCAATCTTATTTGGAAGCTTATTTTCTTGTAGAAAAGATAGCAAGGACTTTAGTGAGTATTCTTTCATTCTTTTATTGCTTTCCTAGCTTGAAAGTCAAACATTGTTGACTTTCAGCTTGGACCACGAGATGGTCAACGAGAAGTTCGTTTGAACTTCGCAACGTGAGCGTAATCACGATGGTTATAGTCCTTAATGAATATACCTACTGATTACCACGTTGACTAGGCGTAGTGACGAGTCGTAGTTTCGGTCAAAATGCGCATTTAAGCGTACTTTGCAACCAAACTACTCTTGGTATCAAAACACTTTGATTTGATATCAAAACTTGTTTTCTAACTTAGTTAAGCATGTTTTAACATGCTTAGCTCGTCACTTTTTACTTGTTTATGTATGTATTGCTTATGAACAAGTTATAACTAAAAGATTCATTAAAGAGTAAGATGAAAATACATAAAAGCAAACTAAAAATCATAATATATAAGATTGTTTATGTTGTGATTGAAGCTTGTTACTTGTTTATTTGATCTAGTTATGATGAGCATCATATGAAAAACTTGTTAGATAATGTTTAAAAACATAATCTAACAAGTATACATGTAAGTATAAAAAGGGTTATGTTAAACTTGATATTTAACGGATGAACATAATATTTGATGTTGTAAAAGTATATAAAGCTTTTCACTAAAAATAATGCTTTTTGAAAGATTTATAAAAGTAACATACAAAATGGGTTTTCTATAAAACTTTGGAAAAAACTAGAGGTAAAGTGTGATTTTTAAACAAGTAAACATATGTAAAGATCATACTAAAACCCTACATGTTTTTGAGTTCATCTTGTTAAAAATATGTTATAAATCTCATGTGTTTTTTGTGTAGAAATGATATGAGTAAATTGTTGATGATTTGAAAAGAAAATGATATGTTAATAAACATGGCAAAGTTCATATATCAAAGGAACTATGGCCAATTTTTCTTAGAAATCATATGTTAGAAAAATTATCATTTTTAACAATGTCTTTACAAGATTAGAAAGTTGGTCTTTCTAAACATAAAAATTGACATAAATATATATTTTGGTAAAATATAAATTTAGTGAACATATCAAGTATGTGCTATGTGTTTATTATTTGTATTATTTATATATAAAAGTTAGGGACTTGATAACAATGACACAAATAAATACAAGACATACTTACAACTGAAGACTTACAAGAATACATATGGACACACTTGCAAACAACTTACGGACATTCCGAGCTTTCGGACACAACTTATGGTCAAAATGGACGACGGGCGAATCTATGAACATATCGCCATTCCGAGGAGTTACTACGACGCTTAGGCGATCATTCGACACGAATACATATAAATCACCAAAAACAATGTCCGGATGTTTTGAAACTTATAAAAACTATTATGTTTTTATTAACTAAAACTTGGTGATTTTTATATACAAAATGGACTTATTTTTACTAAATGAGCTTATATTCACAAAATGGACTTATTTTTACTATATGGGCTTATTTATTACATATAGGCTTATTTTACACATGGGCCTATTTTATACAAATGGGCTTAACTTTCCTAAGTGGGCTTAACATAAATACATGGGCTAAGCCCAATATCAAAACTCATGGGCTCAGCCTAATACCAAAACATATGGGCCAAGGCCCAATAACATTAAGCACAATACTATTTAGGCCCAATAACATTTGGGCCCAATAACATAAATTCTTGGGTTAGGCCCAAATATATTAAGCCCAATAACATGAATACATGGGCTAAGCCCTATGTCAAAGCATATGGGCTAAGGCCCAATAACATAAAGACATGGGCTCAGCCCAATGACATATAATTGAAGAAAATACAATTATACAATTTATTCATACAAGACCCGATGATACAACTCACAAGATACAAGATTACATATACACACACACACACACATATATATATATATATATATATATATATATATATATATATATATATATATATATATATATATATATTTGGTGAAATATATATAACAGTTTAACAAATCATACATCTAACACACAGTTCAACGAACAACAAAGACATTCAAATCTTATACATATTTAAAACACAAGACTTGTACTCAAGTCATTACAAAGACCGAAGTGTCTAACAAATATAGAAAAATTGTAGGTCGTGACACTATTCAGGACGACCGCACGTGAGATCACAGTTATCTACTATTCACGAACGCAATTCTGTGAGTTCATGTCCCCTATTCATTTTAAATGTTTTACAACTTTACAACTATCGGGGAAAATACATGTTTATAGTATGATAAGTCATGGAATGAAACACCTTAGATCATGTGCGATTAGGGTCATACATCTAAGCACCATTAATCCAGTTTGGACCTAGGTACAAAGGGTTAGATCTAATGGGTATTGGCGACCCCCACTCTTGGTCGTGGACCCATACAGAAGAGTTCATTTGTGTCGTAGTCGATAGTAGTGGACACGAAATCGTCTAGGTTTGGATTGCTTCCTAATTCATCACACATATGAATGTCCCCGCGAAACATTAATGATCAATGATTTCATTTACGCTTTACATACTACATCATTACATACAAATACATTTTATACAACTCACATTTTATGGATACATTTTATACAACTCACATTTTATGGATACATTTTATACAACTCACATTTTATGGATACATTTTATACAACTCACATTTTATGGATACATTTTATGCAACTCACATTTTACGGATATATTTTATACAACTCACATTTTATAGATACATCTCACACAACTTAACTGCATGAACTCGCCAACTTTTGTTGATGTTTTCAAACTTAACATGTATTTCAGGAAATTTAGTGGACCATGCAGACATTTCAGTCAAAGAAAGCAAGTATCAAGACTCCATGCCACCATTTGAAGGGTTTGCCCATTATATACCGCCTCTTTGCAGTGATATAGTGGTCAAAGCCATGACATTTTAAGACTTACACTTTGATGTATAAAATAATGACAACTTATTTTCATTTGATGGTTTGTAACCAATACATTTAACTTATGTTGCGTTCTTTTGAAACGATTATGACAATGGCATTGGAGCTTGTTTTTATTCATTTAGTATGTTCACTTATATTGTTATGCAATGAGAACCGATCAGATCACACCTCGCGCTTCCGCTACGAGCGGGTGTGACACTTTGCACTTCAATGTGAGTACATAGTTCCCATATTACTGTTTTCAATTGTTTTGGGGTGATTCATATGTACAAAACGATTTCGAGGCTTAAACAATGTTTTCAAAAACGATTAAGATGGTTTATATTAAACTAATAACGATTTTGATAATGTGAAAAAACTTGTTGGTTGTAATTACATAACAAATGACATTCATTAGCTCTGATCAAGCCGACCAGTATTAGGTTATGGTACCATAGGATCTGACAAATCCCGTTATAAGACTACACCCATGGTTATGAGTGGGGGTTATGTAGGTAACGACTGAATCTGTGATTGTTAACTTACCCTTTGGTGGTTTGTTAATACGAGAAGCGAGGTAGTCGAGTCACGAAGGTTTGAATGTTGTTAGTGAGACGACCAAAAGTAGTGTCACTATTAAAACAAATACGATTTTGAAACGAGGTAGTCGAGGTAGACGGACACGAAGGTTTGAAATTGTTGTTCTTTGATCTGTTTTGGTTATGAATTAGACAAAGAAACATGTTTGTGCGTTTTCTTTGGACAGTACACAAAATCATAAAAATGGAATTCTATTGGTTAGTACAAGGGTTTGCAGGTGTGCCAGAATCAGCAGACAAACGAGTCGAGACCTCTGGTTCCGACTCGAGACCATTAAGTTACAACTCGAGACCGCGGTGATTGCGACTCAAGACCATTGAGTTCCAACTCGGGACAGACTTCAGGGACTTGAGACCAGCTTGGTCTCGACTCGAGATCTCATGATCTCGACTCCAGATTGGACTCGAGACCTCTGAGGTTGTGACTCATGCTTGCACTACTCGAGACCAAAAGTCCATGACTCGAGACCTCCTGGTTGCGACTCGAGACCGCGTGTTCTCGAGTCGAGACCACCTTGTCTCGACTGGGCTACTTACCTTAGTTACTGGGCCACAATGTGTTTTGGTTTGGGCTGCCTATTAACTGGACTATGTGTTAACTGTTACTGTTTAACTGTGCAATTATTAGAGCAGGCCCAATAACTCAACAGATAACTGTATGAATTCTATGTGTTAGATACATGTAGGATATACGTGATTACTTGTATCCGAGCCTGACCCTCACTGGTAACCATGTTAGGACGTGGTGACCAGCATACTTGACCAAGTAAACTGTCTGCCGAGCAACCCAAGGTGAGTTCACAACTATTAAAGCATGCGTTCCCGGTGGTTTGGGAAACGGAATCTTATACAACACTATCCCCTCGTAAGGGATACAAACTTACTTTTCTCCCCTATGTGGGACCCATAGCTAATTACTGTTTATACGGAATGCAACAAGCAACACTAAACGAAACTCTATCACTTAAGTCCTCACTTCTTAATACCGATTAGTCACCGGGGCCTGGTGAATGGGTTATTAGTTGATAGCGCTATTTAGGTCTAACCAGCCTCACACCGACCCCTGTTACTGGGAACGGGAGTGAACTAATGTACTCAGGCAAAACCGTCAATGATGATAGAACATTGACAAACGGGGCACTGTGGAAACCTACGGTTAAGTAGTATTCGATATTGTAAAAACAGTTTAGTCGCTTACTTATGGGGTAGCTCCTCATGGCATGTATAAATGAGTAAATTAACTGGTGAGACAAGTTTTTGGAAATTAAAAACTGGACAACTCGTGAACTCGCCAACATTTTTGTTGATACACTACTGCATGCTTTGAAGGTACCTGGTGACACAGGAGCTTGCTACTTGGGGATGTGTAGTGGTCGTCTAACCCATGTGTTGGGTTCTAAATAAACTTGAACTATGAACTTTGTTTTAAACTGTTTTGTCTATGCTTCCGCTACTTACTTAAAACTGCTACTTAAACTTAAACTTTTGAACTTTACACTATGATTCTTACGAACCATTATGGCTGGTGAATATTATTACTATTAACCAATGCTCAGTATAATTGGTGGCTGGATCCTTGTCAGTCAAGCCTCCAAGCGGTGGTACTCCGCATATGGATTTTAGGGGTGTGACAAAACGTACCCCAACACTTTTAAACACCAAACACATGATCGAACTAGCAAACGGTAAAAGTCTTGAAGCCACGCACATAGTTAAGGGTTGTAATCTTATCTTAGCTGGTCAGATCTTCTCTATCGACCTCATTCCTATCGTTCTGGGTAGTTTCGACATTGTTATTGGTATGGATTGGCTATCCCAACATCGAGCAGAGATTCTTTACAAGGAGAAGATCGTCCGTATTCCTCGTTCTGGCGAAGAACCTTTAGTGTTTCATGGCGACAAGAGTAGTGCTGTGGTGGGCATCATCTCCTTCCTTAAGGCCCAGAAGTGTTTACAAAAAGGCCACACTGCTATTTTAGCTCTCGTTACTGACACCTCGAAGAAAGAGAAGAAGATAGAAGATATCCCGATTTTACGTGACTATCCTGAGGTATTCCCTAAGGAATTACCTGGTCTTCCGCCTAATCGGCAAGTTGAGTTTCAAATCGAGCTAGCTTCTGGAGCAGCGCCCATAGCTCGTGCACCTTATCGTTTAGCTCCATCAGAACTTGAAGAACTGTCCACTCAACTACACGAGCTCTTGGATAAGGGTTTTATTCGTCCTAGCTCTTCGCTCTGGGAGCTCCAGTGTTATTTGTGAAGAAGAAGGACGGTACCTTCAGAAGGTGTATTGACTACCGCGAACTCAACAAGGTGACTGTGAAGAACCGCTATCCACTACCACGCATTGATGACTTATTCGATCAGCTGCAAGGATCGAGCTACTACTCGAAGATTGACCTGAGGTCAGGTTACCATCAACTGAGAGTCCGAGACGAGATATCTCTAAGACAGCATTCAGGACTCGTTATGGACATTACGAGTTCCTGGTTATGCCTTTTGGATTGACAAACGCACCTGCAGTCTTCATGGATCTTATGAACAGAGTGTGCAAGCCCTACTTGGATAAGTTCGTTATTGTTTTCATCGACGACATTCTGATCTATTCAAAGAGTCAGGAGGAGCACGAGCAACACCTAAGACTTATTTTGGAACTCCTCCGAATAGAACAGTTGTACGCTAAGTTTTTGAAATGTGACTTTTGGCTTCGTGAAGTCCACTTTCTAGGCCACGTGGTAAACAAGGATGGGATTCATGTCGATCCATCCAAAGTAGACTCGATCAAGAACTGGCTTGCACCCCGTACACCAACAGAAATCTGCCAATTCTTGTGTTTGGCGGGCTACTACAGAAGGTTCATCAAGGATTTTTCCAAGATTGCGCAACCTCTCACCTCACTAACTCAAAAAGGTGTCACCTATCGTTGGGGCAATGCACAGGATGTGACAACTTGCACCAAACCTGTAATTTTCGTACAATTTAATTATTATTTAATGACTGCAATTATGTGCTTAAATGTCAACATTGTTTGATTACATCCTATACAAGTGAATTCATGCACGTTTTATAAATATTGCTTTATGCATTAACGAGAGCGTTGCGTCAGAAATACTAGTAAACTCACCGGTAAAGACACAATATGCCAACAATTATGCAGAAAGCAGTCAGACAAAAATTGGAGCCTAGGTGTAGGTCCAACAACAAGAATACATTAAAACCCAAGAGTACATACAAGGGTTAACGTATAGACTTTCCGAAAGGTAAAACACGCACTAAAAAGCACCCGAAACGCACTTTAAGTGAAGAATATTATTAAATTCAGCTATAATCAGCTTTTAAACATATAAATATCATGCAAAATTTATGTTTTACCATCCAGAATACTTCCCTAAGTGTCAGGAATTAAAAGGATTACCAAAGGGTACTTAAAGGACCCTAAACGGTGTAACTTAGCACTTCAACAAACAGGTATTTAACCGAACAATTGGACATTACCCGGAACACAAAAATATTATTAGAAACATTGTTTTATCATTTCTAAGCTAGTTATGATCACCGAACATCATATTACATCCTAAAACACATGAACATACTTAAACACCTAAATCTAACACTTAACATGTAACTTGATTAAGTAACTTGGAATTGAAATGCAACTAATACCCCACCCCCCCTTAAATGACGGTTCCAACATGGGCCACCACATGGGGATTTCTTTTATTTATTTATTTTATCTTGATGGAAAGATAGGGAACATTATAACCTGAGGATAATAAAGTGTTGGAGGATTTCTTTATAAACCACAAGACTTGTCATAACCATTACTCATCACCATCAACACACCAAAACTCCTCCTTCCTTTCCTCCATAGCCACGGCTCCAACACCCCCTCCTTACCTCTCCATTTCCAATCCATTACCAAGCATTCTAAGCATAAAAAAAGGTGTAAGAAGGCATATAAGGAAGCTAGGAACTTGTAGAAGTTGAAAGACCTCCTTCATTTGCTTTTATCCACTTCATTTGTCCTCTTGATCATCCCTAGCCTTGTGCTAGTGGTAAGAGTCTTGATCTTTCCATTTTACTTCTATTTTAAGTGGTTAAAAGAAGATTTATAAGGTTAATCATGAAAAACACTAAGATACATAAGAAATAAACTTGAACATAAGCATGGGTTATGAAGAAACTAAGTTGTTATTGTGTTGTTTTGCTTATGATTGTTGGTTATTGTGTGTTGGTAGAAATAATGTTGATCATCATGTAATCTTGCTAGATCATGATTAAAAACATAATCTAGCAAGATGAGAGGATGAACATGCTAAAGGTTCTGGATCATCCTCACTAAAGTCATGAACTTGAATGAAAATAAATGTTTTCTTGTAAAATAAAGATCAAAATGAGTTATAATCTTGTAGATCTAAATATCCATGAGTGGTTTTTCAAAAGAACCAAGTTAAAAATACAAGTTTTACTTAATCTTGGTTCTTAAACAAATAAACCTTATTTTTGGTGGTTAATAAAGTAAAGATACACATGTGTAACAAGAAAAATACAAGAAGAACTACTTTTAGAAAACATGAACATAAGTTGTAAAGAATTATATTCTTTAAAAATGAAGTTTTTAAAGAAGCAATCACACTTTAAAGGGTAACAACACTTACTAAATACCCTAGTAAGTTATTACACATTTTTTTATATAAATTTTCAAGTTCATGAAATAGAGAAATTAGTGTATGTTGTTGATGATTGTTGTTGAAGTTGATTGATGATAATTTAAAAAAAAAGAAAATAAACACATGTTTTGAAAACATGGGAAACCTCCATTTTTAGGGGAAACTCTGTCAAAATTTCTATAGAATTTTGACACTTAGAAAAATGTATAAGTTTTGAGAAACTTATTCCCTAAAAATGTAAACTAAGGTATTTACCAAGGTTTACCTAATTTGTGAGTTAAGAAACGATGATTTCGTCAAGGTTAAAAAATTGACATTAAGTATGTATATTTTTGAGAAAAATATATATCTTATTTTTTCACCAAACTTTGTGCTAAGTGTATGTAGTATGTATTATACGTGCTAGTGTATTAAGACTTGAAAATACACTAAATACTCTTGAGGAGTAAAAACACAAAATACACATACAACATACAAGATACAAAACTCGGGTGCAAAGTACAAAATACTTATATTAATTTTTGAGAAAATAATATAAGTAAGATACATAGATAAAAATATAAAATATTTTTAACACAAGAATACACATACAAAAGATAGTGACTTGTGCTTGTACGATACAAGTCTAGTGACTAACGATAATAAAACACGTTTAGGTCATGACACACTATAAGCAAATCCGGTGAAGTTTACGACGCAAGGAACGCAAAGTTGTGAGTTCATGCTCACCCTTTTCTTGAACTGTTTTTGTTTTACACTTCGGGGGTGAAATACATGTTACCAATTTTACAATGTTTACATGTGTTATGATGGGTACAAAAACATTCAAGTGAAACATTCTAGACCATGTCTCGAATAGGGTACCATAAGCACCATTAATCAACGTATACATTCAGACCGTAGAACAAAAGGTTAGATCTAATGGGTTTTAGACAACCCCACTCTTGGCCTACTTCTACCAATGAGTGCTTCTGTGTCTTAGTCAAAGTTGACAAAAATGCCTAGGTTTGGTGACTTCCTATGTCGTGACATATGTTAGTGGCCTTGCAAACCACTAGCGATCTCACACAATCAAACAGTCTTAGTACTCAGTTACAGATACAAGTTACATTCAAACATTCATACATTTTACAAGTTTCATACTATGTTTTCATCCGAGTATTTTAAACATTCAAAACAATCACTGCATGAATTCACACCAACATTATGTTGACGTTTTTCCAAAACTCACATGTATTTCAGGTAACTAAAGGTGGATGTGCGCGCGGTCCTACTCATGCTTGTGGATGTCGTCTATGTTACGTTTAAATAAAGTTGTAAACTTTTAAGACAATGTTTTATGCAATCTCACGATGTAAACGCTAAACTTATGTTTTCAAATTATGAAATGTTTGGTGTTTGAAGTTATTTTTAAGCGCATGTAGTATGTTTACCTTTCGTATGCAATGAGAACCTTTCATGATCACACCTCGTGCTTCCGCCGCAGAAAGGGGTGTGACGCAGGAGTCCGCGTTCCAACACTTAAAAGATAGACTTTGTAGCGCATCGATTCTCTCATTGCCAGAGGGCACAGAAGACTTTGTGGTTTATTGTGACGCATCCATTCAAGGTCTTGGATGTGTGTTGATGCAACGTGACAAGGTCATTGCTTATGCGTCATGTCAACTTAAATTTCACGAAAGGAACTACACAACACACGATCTGGAGCTGGGAGCTGTTGTTTTCGCACTTAAGATATGGAGAAATTACCTGTACGGTACCAAGTGCACCATTTACACCGATCACAGGAGTCTCGAGCATATCTTTAAACAGAAGGAATTAAACATGCGACAACGTCGATGGGTTGAGCTATTGAATTACTACGAATGCGCGATCAAGTATCATCCCAGCAAAGCTAATGTTGTGGCCGACGCCCTTAGTCGAAAGGATACTACACCTAGGCGTCTGCGAGCGTTACAAATCACCATTTAATCTTGTCTTCCTTCCCAGATATGAGATGCTCAGGTAGAAGCGTTGAAACCAGAAAACGTCAGGGCTGAGGCCCTACGTGGATCAAGGAAACAGTTAGAACAAAAGGAAGACGGCGCCTACTATGTAACAGAACGCATCTGGGTCCCACTCTATGGCAACCTACGAGAGCTTGTGATGGATGAAGCACATAAGTCTCGCTACTCAGTATATCCTGGTTCAGATAAGATGTAACACGATCTCAGAACTACTTATTAGTGCCTAGCATGAAAGCCCACATAGCAGCTTACGTCAACAAATGTTTGACGTGTGCGAGAGTTAGGTCTGAATATCAAAAACCATTGGGCCTACTTCAACAACCAGAGATACCACAGTGGAAATGGGAACAAATTTCCATGGATTTTGTTACTGGCCTGCCTAGATCTCAACGTGGAAATGACACTATTTGGGTGATAGTGGACCGATTAACTAAATCTACACACTTCTTGGCTATCAAAGAAACGGATAAGTTCTCTACATTAGCAGACGGTTACTTAAAGGAAGTGGTTTCGAGGCATGGGGTACCAACCTCCATTATTTCCGATCGCGATGCGCGTTTTACTTTTGAACTGTGGCAAGCGATGCACAAGTCCTTTAGCTCATGTTTAGACATGAGCACCGCTTATCATCCACAGCGGGATGGGCAGTGTGAGCGCACCATTCAAACCCTTGAAGACATTCTTAGGGTATGTGTGATTGATTTTGGCAACGGCTGGGAAAAGCATCTGCCGTTAGTGAAGTTTTCGTATAATAACAGTTACCACACCAGCATTCAAGCCGCTCCATACGGGCGTAAACGCCGATCACCTCTTTGCTGGGCAGAAGTTGGCGACAGCTAAATCACTGGTCCAGAACTTGTGGTAGACACAACGGAAAGGATTGCTCAGATACGGCAAAGAATGGCGGCAGCTCGTGACCGTCAGAAAAGCTACGCTGATAAGCGTAGGAAACCTCTAGAATTTCAGGTCGGGGACCGGGTTCTACTTAAAGTCTCATCTTGGAAGGGTGTGGTTCGCTTTGGAAAAAAGGGCAAACTCAATCCGCGTTACGTCGGACCGTTCGAAATCATTGAGAAAATTGGCAAGGTGGCTTACAAACTAAACCTACCAGTAGAACTCAGTGGAGTTCACAACGTTTTTCACGTGTCGAATCTGAAGAAGTGTCTGTCAGATGAGACCCTCATAGTTCCTTTTAAGGAGCTCACTATAGACGACCAGTTGCGATTCGTCGAAGAACCGATAGAGATTACAGACCGAGACGTGAAGGTTCTCAAGCAAACTAGTATACCTGTTGTTCTAGTTCGTTGGAACTCCCGTCGTGGCCCAGAGTTCACCTGGGAACGAGAAGACCAAATGAAACTCAAGTATCCCAGTTGTTCAGGAACAATGCAACTACTACTAAGGCCGAAGCTACGGCGGAATTTCGGGGAGAAATTCCAAATCAACAGGGGGATGATGTGACACCCCAGGAAAACCAGTAAACTACGCAACTTAACTAGCTTTCTCAGTAACCGCATGCTAAATTTCGGGACGAAATTTCTTTCGAGTTGGGGATAATGTGACATCTCGAGTTTCCGAGATTCCATCTTCGCATTAATTGCACGTTAATTGCTTACGTTATTTGTTTCACAACTGTATTTGCAAAACTTGTTTGCTTTGTAATTGTACATGCTGGATTATGCTTGAGTTATGGTGTTTCTGTTTGATTAATGAATGTTAGAAACTTATTAACTGTTTGAACTCATAAACCCATAATCAGTGAAACCTTGTGAGCCACACACACACACACACACACACACACACACACACACACACACACCCCACGATGAAACGTATGGAGTTTCGTCAACACCCACACGAAACCTTGGGGTTTCGTCATTCATCTTTCGACGAAACAAGAGAGTTTCGCCATAGTGGGCTTCGGCCCAAGTAAATCCCAATCGAGATGATAGTTACGCTATATAATGCACACACCACCATTGTGAAACCCTAGGCTTCTCTCTCGATACAACTTGATGGCAACCATCCTCTCTCTCTCTAGAAGTTCTTGCTTAACCCATCTCACATCCGGTTAGTTTTATGATAACCCGACTCAATCAAATTTTTAGATTTTTTGTGTAAATGATTGTTATCGGACTGATTTATGATAATTGTCATGATAATTGTCACGATGTGTATGTATATCGGAATTTAATTGTTTGATGAGAAGGATACTTGTAATGGTGGATTCGATAACCTGATATGAGTTGCTTAGATAGTGAAATAATAAACAGTAGGGTTTGATATTTGGTTGTTAATCCGTAAGACTAGATCAGATGTTTGAGATTTGTATTTGTTTATGTTCATAGTTCATACTCTGTTGATGTTTATACATCATGATTGTGACATCTGCGCTTATGTAATCATTTTGCAAACTCTGAACAATACAATATTAATAAAACAGTATGTTTTGATCCCAATGTTTGTCATTTATGTTCGATTTTATGCACATGTTGATTTATGATCGATTTTGAGCTCTATATCGCTTTCTGGAGAGTTATATGTAAACTGATGCGTAAACACGATCAGTATAACATGACAAACACTCCGGGACATCATCATAAACTTAACATACCTTAAATAACCTTTACATAACTTAGAAATAAGTTTTAAAGGCTTTGGTATGGCAAAAACAAGTTTATTCGCTCTTAGGGACTAATTGCGTCAACTTTACAGTCCTGAACTTGATCATAAGTTAAACATACCATATATAACCTAAACATGGCTTAGAAATAAGCTTTGATAGGTTCGGTGTGCGAAAACATACTATTATGATCTTACGGGGACTAAAAGTGTCAAAAACGACGTAAGTTTGCATTTTCGCGTATATCTTACGTTCTAGCCACATCTGGACACCCAAAATTTTTATACACACTAAACTATTCTTATTTTAGTGATCGGCATGCAAAAATACCATTCGTCGCTTAATTTGGTTCGTTTTCGCGTCCATTTGAGTTTCGTCGTAATTTAACGAACAACGCGACCATACGACCAAACGACCCGACATCCGAGAGTTCTCTTAGCATATTTTGAGTCCTCTAAACTTTATTGACCTTGTAGAGCCTTGAAAATGGCTTAACGGGTGTCAAAAGTGCCAAAAATGGACTCAAATGCAAGCAGGGACCTAAACTGTCATTTTTCAAACTTTTGCTGATCTGGGGGACCCAGGCGGGGCGCGTAAGCCTACCCCCATCTCTTACGCGGGCCGTGTAAACATGCCAGCGACCAGAAACTTAAATTCAGCATTCTGTTTGAAGTTTAAGGGCTGTTTATGCAATTTTTTGGAATGTTAAGCAAGTTTAAGTGACCACCAAGGCTTCTAACCTGCTTGTAACAACTGTATGGCCATGATTTGATCCTTGGAGGCTACACAAACACTTGGAGTGATCTTGTAACTTCACTACAAGTATAAATAGCCATGCTCACTTCCTCATTCTTTGCTCATTCCTCTCTTCTCTTCTCTACATCTGACTTGGGAGCTCTCTAAAGCATTTGGGACTTTGTCTTCTTTGTAGAAAAGATAGCAAGGACCCTTAGTAAGCCTTCTTTCATTCCTTTTATTGCTTTTTCTTTACGTTAGTGCAGAAAGTCAAACAATTTGGCCAACAGTTTGACTTTCGGTTTTGACCATCAATTGGTCAAGTTAAAGTTCAATTGAACTTTGCAACGTGATTGTAATCACGTTGGTTATAATCCTTAGTGATTATACCCGCTGATTACCACGTTAGCTACGTGTAGTGTCGAGTCAAATTTTCGGTCAAAATGCGTTTTAGCACGCATTTTGTAACGGAACTACTTTAGGGTATCAAAACACTTTGTTTTGGTACCAAATCAGTAGGTTAAACATGTTTTGACATGTTTAACTCGACACTATTAGTTTAGTGCTTGTTTAGGGTCGTAAGGTAAGCGGTCTAAACAACCGCTTAGACTTCCGAACCCGACCCGTTTGGTCGATCTTTAGGATACGACCAAGCTTGGTTAGTGATCATAGTTGCATAGGGAATAACCTCAGAGGTTATACCTTATGATCACATAGGATTGGTTAGTCATATGCTTGTTAGCTTGTATGCCCATAGGAAATGACCAAAATGCCCTTTTGAAGCATAAATCCATATTTTGACTATGTGAACATATTTTTAACTTGTAATCTGATTTAGTAACATGTTTAGGGATAATTGGGCGTGTAAGACTTGACATAGCACATAGATTACCATCCGAACATAGTTTTACGCTAACGACGCCTTATAGTAGCTTATGTTACCATAATGTGTCGAAACGGGTCAAAAGCACTTAGGTAGACTTTCCAATCAGAATGTAGGGCCTATTAAATCATACCATATGAGTTCAATTACTCATTTGATTTATAGAACCTCATTCTATCCTATCTCCCGATTTAGGAGCCGATTTATTAACATAGTTACCTATACTAGGTGCCGGTTGATTCCGTGATACTTGGAGCTTAAATTGGTCTTATTCTCAAGACTAAATTAGCAATCCCAAGTGAGTACATAGTTCCCCTCTTTTACCGTTTTCAAATATTTTGGGGTGATACACATGTACATACGTGTTACTTTTGTGCATTTCATGCTTTTATGACATAAACATGCTAGTTTCACCTAGTACACTTATAGTACATGTTTTCAATTGTGTTTTGCTATGTATGTCAAGCATGCTAGCGCATTGAATTGTTACACATTTGCTGCATATGTTTATTTAGCATATGTACACATTGTTTTTACATGACATTTCTGCTACGTATGTTTGATAAGCATGCTAGCACATTGTTTTACATGAACATTTCTACTAGGCATGTTTATTTAGCATTCCTAGTACATGGTTTTTATAGCATGCTTACATTGGTTATGATATTTGGTATGTTAAATCGGGACAATAATACATTCATTAACATCGATCACGTCGCTCGGACTTATGTAATGGTACCATAGGAATTGACAACTCCCGTTTCCGACTTCCTAGGTTTGTTTGGAAGTTGGGAATGACAGAATCCGACTACATAATTTAGATAAACCTTTAATTCGTTTAAGGGTTTGTCGCCACAATCGCAAGGCTTGAATGTATGTGTGACACCCCAGGAAAACCAGTGAACAATACAGCTTACCTAGCTTCCTCAGTGAGTGCGTACCAAATTTCGGGACGAAATTTCTTTTAAGTTGGGGATAATGTGACAACTCGAATTTCCAAGATTTCTATTTCGCATTTATTGCACGTTCATTGTTTGTGTAGTTAATTATTTGCACAATTGATTGCTATGGAGTTTTATACGTTTTGATACAATGAATCGTATTGTGTGATTGTGCATGGTTGTTTGTTAATTGTGATAGACTTGTCAAATATGTGAACTGGGTGGTGAAACTGTGAAATTAATTAAGATGGTGCACTATTGTAAAATATAATTATAAAGGGTGTAAAGAGTTATTAGTGAAACCTAAATCATACTTAACCCTAAATCATTCACTAAACCTCTCACAAAATCCAAGCACGTACTTTCATTTCTTTGGTTCTCTGGCAATCATCACATCATCATTGGCAAGCTATTCATCACTTTCGATTCCACATTTTCTCTAAGAATCAACACAAGGTAAATGATTATTGATTATTTGATTGCATCAGTTCTTGATTCTTGTAATATGAGAAAACCCTAGTTCCTCATATAATATTCTGTGATTTTGAATTGAGTATGGATAATTGTGATTATGATGATGATTAGTTGCATGCTTGATAGATTATTATTGTGATGATTGTTGTTGTTAAGCATCGGTCGATTGATTGTGATTTCTGTCGTCGTTATGATTGAATTTAGGGTTTGCTTGAGCATAGAGAACGTAACTGTTATGATCTTTTGGTTCTGTGCAATGATTGTTTACTCAGAGTTTCGGATTTCTAATGGTCTGAGTTTTAAGAATAGATTTATTGTCCGACTTTCAATAAGATTGTTTGTCTGAGTTTTAGGGTAACATGCATGTCCGACCCTTTTAAACAATGCAATCATGTCCGACTTTTATTCATGTTGAAAAGGATCCGAGTTTTATAAGTTGAACAAGGGTCCGAGGTTGTTATCAACATGTTGTCCGATGTTTATGTTTATAGCATGCTTGATCCGACTTTCATATACAAGACATAGTCCGAACTTTGTGATATTATAAGTTGAAGTCCGAGCTTTAAAGACATGTAGGTGTCCGAGTTTTATTAGTGGATATGAATTGGTCCGAGTTTTCTTGTTTAGTAATGGACATAGTCCGACTTTTGTTATGTAAGGGGATAGGTCCGATGTTTTTGATATGTTGTGAATGCCCGACTTTGTTAATCATCAAAAGGGCCCGAGTTTTGTGACCACTCCCAATGTCTGACCTTTTTAACCCCCAACCAACCCTCACATGTCCGAGTTTTTCAATTGGAAGTTAAGTTGTCTGAGTTTTGAACCCCCATGTGACTAGTCCGACTTTTAATCCCCCTCCTTAATGTCCGAGTTTTTAATCTAGGGATTGGATGTCCGAATTTTAAAGGGGGAATCTTATAGTCCGATGTTTAATGTATACATGCCTAACTTAACTCTGTTCATCAACAAGCACATTAAATAGCAGCTCTGTAATTAGTTAACTCCATTATACTATGCATGAAATCTTGTTAATCATGTTGATATTGTTAAACACGATGATTTTGTTACTTATGTTACTGAATAACCTTGTTCGTATCAACCAAGAACTCTATCATATGTGGTACATGACGTTAACTGTCAAACGCTTTATGATATAAATTACCTGCGTATTAATACGAACATGAACTGATTTATTACACGTGCATACTCTAGGCTTTGATTGATTACTTGTGAGTGCATAACCTAGCATACCGAGCAAACCAAGGTGAGTTCACACCCTTACTAAGGCATGGGATTCCCAAGGGCTTGGGAATGGGATTGAAGGAATGAGAATGAATAGATTCGTACATACACTGTTACTAGACTACCATACCATCGTCCTCGGTTGTGCAGGACACATACGTAAAACCTACGTATACTTGTATTGCTCACTGTCCTCAGGTTGTGAAGGATACTCACGTAAAACCTACGTAAACCCCCACGTACCCCTATCCTCGGTTGTGTCAGGCACTTACGTAAAACCTACGTAAACCCCCGCGTACCCCTATCCTCGGTTGTGAAGGATTACTTACGTAAAACCTACGTAAACTTGTACGTGTTACTGTTCTCGGGATATATAGAACACTTATGGTTACGAATAGTCTAGTAGTTATACAACATGGGAAGCCCCCACCAATAGAACGTACTATCGGCCCAGTAGAGCCACATGGTACAAACGAACTTACTATTACGCATTTACTTTCTGTGAACTCGCTCAACTAGTTGTTGATCCTCTGTTACATGCCTTGCAGGTCGTTAGATACATGGAGCTTGCACAGGGAGGAGCTGGTCGTTGTGGACTTGGATCGTGATTGTTTGTTGAACACTTTATGACATTACATACTTATTTATATTGGGTTTTACTTATACGCTTCCGCTAAACAATGATAACTTACTTATGTTTTGGAACACCTTTCATATGGATTTGGTTTGGTTTAATGGCAATTACTTTTACTATGTATATTGTTCTATATGATTGGTGGCTTGATCCTGGTCAGTCACGCTCCCAAGCGGTGATACTCCGCAGGTGGATTTTGGGGGTGTGACAGATTGGTATCAGAGCCATTGGTTATAGAGAACTTGGTTTTAATAGGGGAAAACGTTTTTATTAAAACCGGACTATAACCAGAACAGTGCTCTCAACGATCCACAACGACGCTTCGCTCCACGTGCAGGACTCAACATCCTAGGTAATAAGGTTTATGTTTATTGCCTACATGCTAGAATTGCATAGAACTTTGCTCGTGGTATGCTTAGATTACATTGCTCACTATTTGTTATTGCTTGAGAACACCTATGTGCTTACACTCTTCTGTCATCGCACTACTCGCGAATCAAACTCACTTATTCTACTTTTACTATGAAGATTATGTCTGCACGTGTGAACATGACTCAAGCCCAGTTGACGGCTCTTATCAATGAACAAGTAGCTGCGGCACTTGCAGCTGAACAAGCAGGTAGTATACCCTGTGGATGTGATTCACACTAGGATCTTTAGAATCCTACATTAACTCTTGTGTTTAACCTTGTCCTATTCGTACACAATAGGTCAACACGCTCAGCAGCCCATATGCACTTTCAAGAACTTTATGGATTGTCGTCCTAGCACGTTTAGTGGCACTATAGGCGCGGTTGGACTCCTCCACTGGTTTGAAAAGCTCGAGTCTGTGTTCGAGATGTGTGAATGCCCTGAGGCTCGCAGGGTCAAGTATGCCACTGGTACTTTAGAGGGGATTGCTCTAACTTGGTGGAACGCGCAAGTGCAGATCTTAGGGTTTGCAGCTGCTAACGCCACCCCTTGGAATGACTTCAAGGAACTAATTAAACGTGAATACTGCACTCGGGAAGGCATCCACAAGCTGGAGGATGAGTTTTATCATTTGAAAATGACTGGGTCAGAAATCGAAGCTTACACTAAACGGTCGAACGAGCTGGCTGTGCTGTGTCCAACTATGGTGGACCCTCCAATCAAGCGCGTTGAGTTGTACCTCAAGGGATTAGCGCCAGAGATACAGAGCCATGTGACATAGGCTAATCTTGACAACATTCAGGCTATTCAGCGCCTCGCTCATCGTATCACAGATCAGGCAGTGGATCAGAACAGACTGCCTAAACGTATCAGCGCTACTGCCACCGCTACCACTACTACTACACTTGCTACTCCCAGCGACAACAAGAGAAAATGGGATGGGGATTCTAGCAAGGGGTCAGCTTCAGTTCAGTCACAGGTTCAGCAGCGAAACACTGACAGTTACCAGAGTCCTAGTCAGCATACTTCAGGCAGTCACAGGCAGGGGGGATATCGAGGGAACCTCCCAAAGTGTAACAACTGTAACAGACACCACAACAGCCAGTGTAACAAGGGTCGCTGTCAAAGATGCCTCAAGATGGGTCATGAGGCCAAAGATTGTAGAAGCCCTCGGCCTGCGAACAAGAATCAGCAGCAGCCACAAGCACAGCAGAATCAGCAACAGGGCAACAAGGGGTGTTTTCATTGCGGCGCAGAAGGGCACTTCAAAAGGCACTGCCCTCAGCTAAACAGGAACCCGAACAACAACAACAATAACAACAATCAGGGAAATGGCAACAACAACAACAACGGTGGAAACAACAACAACGGCAATGAAGCAAGGGGTCGTGCGTTTGTGTTGGGGCAGGGTGATGCCAGAAATGACCCCAACGTAGTTATGGGTAAGTTTCTTCTCGACGATATTTATGTTACTGTTTTGTTTGATTCGGGTGCGGATACGAGTTATATGTCTTTGAAAATGAGTAAATTATTAAAACGTACACCAACACCCCTAAACACCAAACATGTCGTAGAACTAGCAAATGGTAAGAGTGTAGAAGCCACGCATGTAGTCAAGGTTTGTAACATCATTCTAGCGGGTCAGGCCTTCTCGATTGATCTTATTCCAATAGTTCTGGGTAGTTTCGACATCATCATCGGCATGGATTGGTTATCCAAGCAGCAAGCAGAGATCTTATGTAAGGAGAAGATCATCCGTATTCCTCGTTCGGGTAAAGAACCTCTTGAAGTTCAAGGCGACAAGAGTGGTGCAGTGGTTGGCATTATCTCTTTCTTGAAGGCTCAGAAATGTTTACGAAAGGGGCATACTGCCATTTTGGCACTTGTTACTGATGCATCGACGACAGAGAAAAGAATAGAGGATATTCCAGTTGTACGCGAATTCCCTCAAGTGTTTCCTGAAGATTTACCTGTCTACCGCCTCATCGCCAGGTCGAGTTTCAAGTTGAACTAGCTCTAGGAGCAGCACCAATAGCCCGCGCACCGTATCGTTTAGCTCCAACTGAACTGGAGGAACTGTCTAAGCAACTACAAGAGCTCTTGGATAAGGGCTTCATTCGTCCAAGCTCTTCGCCTTGGGGAGCTCCAGTATTATTCGTGAAAAAGAAGGATGGCACTTTCAGAATGTGCATTGATTACCGCGAACTAAACAAGGTCACAGTGAAGAACCGTTATCCTCTTCCTCGTATCGACGACTTATTCGACCAGTTGCAAGGGTCGAGTTACTACTCCAAGATCGATCTAAGGTCTGGTTACCATCAGCTGAGAGTCCGAGATGAGGACGTCTCCAAGACAGCATTCAGAACTCGCTGCGGTCACTACGAGTTTCTAGTCATGCCATTTGGGCTTACGAACGCGCCTGCAGTCTTCATGGATCTTATGAACAGGGTGTGAAAACCCTATCTTGACAAGTTCGTCATTGTTTTCATCGACGACATCCTGATCTACTCCAAGAGTCAGGAGGAACACGAGCAGCACTTACGCCTTATCTTGGAACTTCTTCGAAAGGAGCAACTGTACGCCAAGTTTTCAAAATGCGACTTCTGGCTTCGTGAAGTCCACTTCTTAGGCCATGTGGTGAACAGGGATGGGATTTATGTCGATCCATCCAAGGTAGATTCGATCAGGAACTGGCCTGCACCGCGTACACCAACGGAAATACGCCAATTCTTGGGTTTGGCGGGGTATTACAGACGATTTATTAAAGACTTCTCCAAGATCGCACAGCCGCTCACAATGCTGACACAGAAAGGTGTTACCTATCGTTGGGGTAATACACAGGAAACGGCTTTTTAGTACCTGAAGGATAGACTTTGCAGCACACCTATTCTCTCATTGCCAGAGGGCACGAATGATTTTGTGGTCTATTGTGACGCGTCGATACAGGGACTTGGTTGTGTATTGATCTAGCGGGATAAAGTTATTGCTTACGCTTCTCGTCAACTCAAGGTTCACGAACGGAACTACACGACGCACGATTTAGAGCTGGGAGCTGTTGTTTTTGCACTTAAGATATGGCGACACTACCTGTACGGTACCAAGTGCACAATTTACACGATCATAGGAGTCTCGAGCATATCTTCAAGCAGAAAGAATTGAATATGCGTCAGCGAAGATGGGTTGAACTTTTAAACGATTACGAATGCACTATCAAGTACCATCCAGGCAAAGCCAATGTTGTGGCTGACGCTCTCAGTCGGAAGGACACTCTACCTAGGCGTGTACGAGCTTTGCAGCTCACTATTCAGTCTGATCTTCCCGCACAGATACGAACTGCTCAGATAGAAGCATTAAAGGCCAAAAACGTCAAAGCTGAAGCCTTACGCGGCTCAAGGCAACGAATGGAACAAAAGGAAGACGGCGCTTACTATGTCACAGGACGCAGTTGGGTCCCACTATATGGCGGTTTACGAGAACTTGTGATGGATGAAGCTCATAAGTCTCGCTACTCGGTACATCCAGGTTCGGATAAAATGTACCACGACATCAGAACTACATACTGGTGGCCTAGCATGAAAGCCCTCATCGCAACGTACGTCGGCAAATGTTTGACTTGTGCGAGAGTCAAGACAGAGTACCAGAAACCCTCAGGCCTACTGCAACAACCCAGAATACCACAGTGGAAATGGGAAGAGATTTCCATGGATTTTGTTACTGGCCTACCTAGATCTCAACGTGGGAATGATACTATATGGGTGATCGTGGATCGACTCACCAAGTCTGCACACTTCCTGGCTATTAAGGAAACGGATAAGTTCTCCACCCTCGCAGACGTTAATCTTAAAGAAGTTGTTTCGAGGCACGGGGTGCCCACCTCCATCATTTCGGATCGAGATGCACGATTCACCTCAGAACTATGGCAAGCGATGCACAAAGCTTTTGGCTCTCGTTTAGACATGAGCACAGCATATCACCCTCAGACGGATGGGCAGTCTGAGCGCACGATTCAAACCCTAGAAGACATGCTTCGGGCGTGTGTTATCGATTTTGGCAACAGCTGGGAAAAGCACCTCCCGTTAGTGAAGTTTTCATACAATAACAGTTACCACACCAGCATACAAGCCGCTCCATTCGAGGCATTGTACGGACGTAAATGCCGGTTACCTCTCTGTTGGGCAGAGGTGGGGGATAGTCAGATTATAGGTCCAGAAATGGTAGTTGACGCTACTGAACGAATAGCACAGATACGACAACGCATGGCGGCAGCTCGTGATCGCCAGAAAAGCTACACTGATTTACGCAGAAAACCGCTCGAGTTCCAAGTTGGGGATCGAGTGCTACTCAAAGTCTCACCCTGGAAGGGTGTGGTTAGATTTGGTAAACGAGGCAAGCTCAATCCACGGTATGTGGGACCATTCGAAATCACTGAAAGAATAGGCAAGGTAGCCTACAGACTTAACCTACCAGCTGAACTCGGTGCAGTTCACAACGTATTTCACGTGTCGAATCTGAAGAAGTGCCTGTCAGATGAGACCCTCATAGTTCCTTTTAAGGAACTCACTATCGACGAGCGGTTGCAGTTCGTCGAGGAGCCAGTTGAAATCACGGACCGGGATGTTAAGGTCCTCAAAAGCAAGAGAATCCCTCTTGTTCGAGTTCGTTGGAACTCCCGACGTGGCCCAGAGTACACCTGGGAACGCGAAGACAAAATGAAAGAAAAGTACCCCCAGTTATTCGGAACCAATGCATCCACTACTGAGACTGAAGCTACTACTGCGGAATTTCGGGACGAAATTCCAAATCAACGGGGGGATGATGTGACACCCCAGGAAAACCAGTGAACAATACAGCTTACCTAGCTTCCTCAGTGAGTGTGTACCAAATTTCGGGACGAAATTTCTTTTAAGTTGGGGATAATGTGACAACTCGAATTTCCAAGATTTCTATTTCGCATTTATTGCACGTTCATTGTTTGTGTAGTTAATTATTTGCACAATTGATTGCTATGGAGTTTTATACGTTTTGATACAATGAATCGTATTGTGTGATTGTGCATGGTTGTTTGTTAATTGTGATAGACTTGTCAAATATGTGAACTGGGTGGTGAAACTGTGAAATTAATTGAGATGGTGCACTATTGTAAAATATAATTATAAAGGGTGTAAAGAGTTATTAGTGAAACCTAAATCATACTTAACCCTAAATCATTCACTAAACCTCTCACAAAATCCAAGCACGTACTTTCATTTCTTTGGTTCTCTGGCAATCATCACATCATCATTGGCAAGCTATTCATCACTTTCGATTCCACATTTTCTCTAAGAATCAACACAAGGTAAATGATTATTAATTATTTGATTGCATCAGTTCTTGATTCTTGTAATATGAGAAAACCCTAGTTCCTCATATAATATTCTGTGATTTTGAATTGAGTATGGATAATTGTGATTATGATGATGATTAGTTGCATGCTTGATAGATTATTATTGTGATGATTGTTGTTGTTAAGCATCGGTCGATTGATTGTGATTTCTGCCGTCGTTATGATTGAATTTAGGGTTTGCTTGAGCATAGAGAACGTAACTGTTATGATCTTTTGGTTCTGTGCAATGATTGTTTACTCAGAGTTTTGGATTTCTAATGGTCTGAGTTTTAAGAATAGATTTATTGTCCGACTTTTAATAAGATTGTTTGTCTGAGTTTTAGGGTAACATGCATGTCCGACCCTTTTAAACAATGCAATCATGTCCGACTTTTATTCATGTTGAAAAGGATCCGAGTTTTATAAGTTGAACATGGGTCCGAGGTTGTTATCAACATGTTGTCCGATGTTTATGTTTATAGCATGCTTGATCCGACTTTCATATACAAGACATAGTCCGAACTTTGTGATATTATAAGTTGAAGTCCGAGCTTTAAAGACATGTAGGTGTCCGAGTTTTATTAGTGGATATGAATTGGTCCGAGTTTTCTTGTTTAGTAATGGACATAGTCCGACTTTTGTTATGAAAGGGGATAGGTCCGATGTTTTTGATATGTTGTGAATGCCCGACTTTGTTAATCATCAAAAGGGCCCGAGTTTTGTGACCACTCCCAATGTCCGACCTTTTTAACCCCCAACCAACCCTCACATGTCCGAGTTTTTCAATTGGAAGTTAAGTTGTCTGAGTTTTGAACCCCCATGTGACTAGTCCGACTTTTAACCCCCCTCCTTAATGTCCGAGTTTTTAATCAAGGGATTGGGATGTCCGAATTTTAAAGGGGGAATCTTATAGTCCGATGTTTAATGTATACATGCCTAACTTAACTCTGTTCATCAACAAGCACATTAAATAGCAGCTCTGTAATTAGTTAACTCCATTATACTATGCATGAAATCTTGTTAATCATGTTGATATTGTTAAACACGACGATTCGATTACTTATGTTACTGAATAACCTTGTTTGTATCAACCAAGAACTCTATCGTATGTGGTACATGACGTTAACTGTCAAACGCTTTATGATATAAATTACCTGTGTATTAATACGAACATGAACTGATTTATTACACGTGCATACTCTAGGCTTTGATTGATTACTTGTGAGTGCATAACCTAGCATACCGAGCAAACCAAGGTGAGTTCACACCCTTACTAAGGCATGGGATTCCCAAGGGCTTGGGAATGGGATTGAAGGAATGAGAATGAATAGATTCGTACATACACTGTTACTAGACTACCATACCATCGTCCTCGGTTGTGCAGGACACATACGTAAAACCTACGTATACTTGTATTGCTCACTGTCCTCAGGTTGCGAAGGACACTCACGTAAAACCTACGTGAACTTATACTCACTACTGCCTCGGTTGTGTCAGGCACTTACGTAAAACCTACGTAAACCCCCGCGTACCCCTATCCTCGGTTGTGAAGGATTACTTACGTAATACCTACGTAAACTTGTACGTGTTACTGTTCTCGGGATATGTAGAACACTTATGGTTACGAATAGTCTAGTGGTTATACAACATGGGAAGCCCCCACCAATAGAACGTACTATCGGCCCAGTAGAGCCACATGTTACAAACGAACTTACTATTACGCATTTACTTTCTGTGAACTCGCTCAACTAGTTGTTGATCCTCTGTTACATGCCTTGCAGGTTGTTAGATACATGGAGCTTGCACAGGGAGGAGCTGGTCGTTGTGGACTTGGATCGTGATTGTTTGTTGAACACTTTATGACATTACATACTTATTGATATTGGGTTTTACTTATACGCTTCCGCTAAACAATGATAACTTACTTATGTTTTGGAACACCTTTCATATGGATTTGGTTTGGTTTAATGGCAATTACTTTTACTATGTATATTGTTCTATATGATTGGTGGCTTGATCTTGGTCAGTCACGCTCCCAAGCGGTGAAACTCCGCAGGTGGATTTTGGGGGTGTGACAGTATGCGATTAACATTACTGCATAAATGTTTGTAATCATAAAGCATTGTTTTTCTGCAAAACATAACATTTGATTTAAATTTAGGTTTATTCAAAAACGTTGTTTTGTACATTTTCTATGGGGTTGAGTAGCTTCTAGTTATTCACCATACATGGCATTTGTTATACATTGACAGCATCACTGTAGGACCGAGTTTGACAGTCAAATGAGTCAATTCGAGCTAGTACCTACCGAATATGTAGCGGAAATACATGTTTGGCATGAAACAAAGCAAAACGATAGAAGAAATGAGTAGAAACAGATAGAATTCACTTTAAACTTGCTTTCACATTAATTCTTCAGAAAATATATAGTCAGCAGTTCGGCTACCCGATGACATCAAAGTTATAAATGTGAAAGACTGAATGGGGTATATATAGTGATGACAGGTTCGCTTATATGGACATGTCCATATGAGCGGACCTCTTTCTTGTAGATCCGCTTTTATGTCAAGTGTCCATATAAGCGGACCTGTTCCATTAACATCACAAAATTACACTTTTAACCCCTGTACTTTACATAAACACCTATCTAGACCCTATACATTAAACTAACAAGACTAAGACGCAGGCTTTAGACATAATGCACCAACAATCACATAGTTTAAGTAGATGATTTCCTACTTGCTATGCGTTTCATTAGTTATACACATGACATTATACATGGTTTTGGAGGTCCCCTAATCCGTGCGGTTCGTAAAAGAATCGTCGATCTAACCTAGAGTGCGGAATCCCCTAGATCAGATTTCACAGAAAACGCGTAGAACAAGAATCAAAAACACGATACTCTTTCAATCCGGTCTTCTATTGATTATCCAACACGAAGTTTACAATCAATTCAAGACCCACAAGAAATCTCTCAGCCAATCTCTGTAGATTTCTCTAACTCTCTCTTTATTCCTCTCAATGTCTACAATGTCTACCCTAAACCCTAATGCCAAGCCTTGTATTTATAGGACAAGCTTTGCACATGGGCTTTGGTCTGGGCCAGGCCATTCTCCAAGCCCATAACACTAAATAACTCCCTAACCAATACTGCTAAGCCCAATACATGTAGGATCGTTTGCTGACCCGAACGAGTCGTTCAGAGGTTATCTCTTGCGTTTCAGATGCGGAATAATAAGAAATACAAGTAGAAGTAGCTTGTTCTCCTTTCTAACTGCTTGTTTTATTGATATCAAACGTTTTACAGCTCAGTCTTCACACCGGCAGAGCTTCGGCGTGGAATCCAATAATGACTACTAAGGATCGCTCGAGTAACCCCTATATATAGTGGTTTGGGTCCGCTCATATGTCACATGTTCATATGAGCGGTCCAGACATGTACAGAAAAGCGATCCACACTTGACACATAAGCGATCCAAGACTTCTATGTCCCTATGAGCGACCCTAGACTATAAAACCTATACAGACTCCCGTTTTCTCGTATTTCGTGCCCTATGCTATACAATACGACATAAGACCTGATCCTAGACACCTAGACGTAATCAACAGATGTAGTGCACTAACAGACTCCCCATCAGATGTTGATGGAGTCGTCAACACACCTTAACTGTAAAACTGTGTCTCCACTACTGCAGTCTAGATCAGTCTCTGGGCTTTCTCTTTCTCTCTATCTTCAGACTCCCCCTCTCGATTTACTGGCATTCTTTTGTTATTCAGTAACATCTTCAGGATCGTTGTCTGATCTTCACAGGCTTTCAGAATCGAATAACCTGGCTCTAAAAACACTTTAATTCTCTTGATCAGATCTCTTGATTCCTTAAATTCATTAGCATCAACAATAAACGTGATCTTCAGTTCAGGATCAGAATCTGTCTCTAATCATTCTTTCAGGATTGATCAACCTGGCTCTAACAAATCTTCAGGACTCAAAACTTAGCTACCTGTACAATCTCAACCCCGAAATAAATTTCTTTCACAAATATTTCAAACAATTTTGTACCATCACATATGTGACAGATTGGTATCAGAGCCATTGGTTATAGGGAACTTGGTTTTAATATGGGAAAACGTTTTTATTAAAACCAGACTATAACCCGAACAGTGCTCTCAACGATCCACAACGACGCTTCGCTCCACGTGCAAGACTCAACATCCTAGATAATAAGGTTTATGTTTATTGCCTACATGCTAGAACTGCATAGAACTTTGCTCGTAGTATGCCTAGATTACATTGCTCACTACTTGTTATTGCTTGAGAACATCTATGTGCTTACACTCTTCTGTCATCGCATTATTCGTGAACCTTTCTCACTTATGTTGCCTTTGATGTGAAGATCAATGGCCGGACGAATTAACATGACACAAGCCCAGTTGACGGCTTTCGTTAATGAACAAGTTGCTGCGGCACTTGCAGCTGCTCAAGCAGGTAGTATACCCTGCAGTTTAGACTCACACTAGGATCTTTAGATCCTACATTAACTCTTGTGATTAACCTTGTCCTATTCGTACATAATAGGTCAACACGCTCAGCAGCCCGTCTGCACATTCAAGAACTTCATGGACTGTCGTCCAAGCTCATTCAGTGGCACCGAGGGGGCAGTGGGACTCCTCCATTGGTTTGAGAAGCTAGAATCTGTGTTCGAAATGTGTGAATGCCCTGAGGCTCGTAGGGTCAAGTACGCCACTGGAACTTTGGAAGGAATCGCGTTGACTTGGTGGAACGCGCAAGTACAGATCCTAGGGTTGGCAGCTGCTAACGCCACCCCTTGGAATGATTTCAAGGAATTGATCAAAAGGGAATACTGCACTCGTGAAGACATTCACAAGCTGGAAGATGAACTGTATCACTTGAAAATGGTTGGGTCAGAGATCGAAGCTTATACCAAACGGTCGAATGAGCTGGCCGTGCTATGCCCAACTATGGTGGACCCTCCAGTCAAGCGCATTGAGTTGTATCTCAAGGGGTTAGCGCCAGAGATCCAGAGCCATGTGACATCGGCTAATCTTGATAATATCCAGGCTATTCAGCGCCTTGCTCATCGTATTACGGATCAGGCAGTGGATCAGAACAAGCTGCCAAAACGCATCAGTGCTACCACTACTGCTATCACTACTTCTGCTACTCCCAGTGACAACAAGAGAAAATGGGAGGGGGATTCCAGCAAGGGATCAGTTTCTGTTCAGTCTCAGCAGCACAAGACAAATGACTACCAGAATCCGAGTCAACAATCATCTGGCAGTCAGGGGCAGGGTGGATATCGGGGAATTCACCCACTGTGTAATAAGTGCAACAGACACCACAACGGAAGATGTCGCAGGGAACGTTGTCAAAGATGCCTCAAGATGGGTCATGAGGCTAAGGATTGTAGAAGCTCACGGCCAGCAAATCAGAACCAGCAACTCCCACCGCCAGCTCCACAGAACCAGCACCAGCAGCCACAGCGTGGAAACCGGGGATGTTTCCAGTGTGGGGCTGAAGGCCACTACAAACGTGATTTCCCTCAATTGAACCAGAACCAGAATCGCAACAACAATAATAACCAGGGCAACGGGAACAACAACAACGGGGGAAAAAACAACAACAATGGCAACGAAGCTTGGGGTCGTGCTTTTGTGCTGGGTCGGGGCGACGCAATGAATGATCCCAATGTGGTTATGGGTAAGTGTCACACCCCCAAAATCCACGTGCGGAGTATCACCGCTTGGGAGCGTGACATGACCAGGATCAAGCCACCAATCATATTGAACATATAAATATATATAGCAAAAGTTATCCATCAATACGAAAGGTGTTTATCAAAACCAACATAGTTAAGTATAGCGGAAGCATTTATGTAAAACCCAATGTAAGTATTAATGTTTGCAATGTCATAAGTATTTAATACGTAATCACGATCCATCTGTCCACAACGACCCGCTCCTCCTTGTGCAAGCTCCGTTAGTACCTAAGGTCCTGCAAGGCATGCAGCAGAGAGTCAACAACTAGTTGAGCGAGTTCACAGAAAGTAAATGCGTAACAGTAAGTTCATGTGTATCAAGTGGCTCTACTGGGCCAATATAGGTTTCTATTGGTGGGGGCTTCCCATGTTATTAATCCACTAGACTATGCGTAACCATATGTGTTCTTCACAACCGAGAACAGTAATACGTACAAGTTTACGCAGGATTTACGTAAGTATCCTTCACAACCGAGGATAGGATACGTGGGGGTTTACGTAGGTTTTACGTAAGTGCCTGACACAACCGAGGCAGTAGTGAGTATCCGTTCACGCAGGTTTTACGTGAGTATCCTTCACAACCGAGGATAGTGAGTAACTTAGTTATACGTAGGTTTTACGTATGTGTCCTGCACAACCGAGGACGATGGTATGGTAGTCTAGTAACAGTGTCCGTATGAGTCTATTCAACCTTATCCTTATCAATCCCATTCCCAATACCCCGGGAATCCCATGCCTTGGTAAGAGTGTGAACTCACCTTGGTTTGCTCGGCAGATACACAAAAGAGGGTTCTTGAACTAACAGTGATCAATCACGTCCTAACAGGGTTATCACACTAGTCAGGTTTTGACTCAAGTAATGCACGTACGTTTCATACAAGTTAACACGTTAATAATCACGTATTGATCATGGCAGCATCTTAGCAGTCAAGTAATATCAAGAAGTCCAATAATAACTGGCCCAACATGTTGTGCGATCCACAACGTGTCGTGCGATCCAATACCCCGGCCCATATACATAACAATCCATTAACATATTCAGCCCAAAACAATTAAACAACATATTGTGCGGCCCGGTTAACCTTGTGCGACTTGGTTAACCTTGTGCGATCAAGTCCAGCCCAATAACCTTCCGGCCTAGACAACATAAACCGGCCTTGTGCGACTCGTATTGGGCTTAGAGGCCCAATCGTTAAACATGTGCGATCCAGCCGGCGTTGTGCGACTGGACAGGTCTTGTACGATCGGCCCAGTTGTACGATGGATGGTTTTGGGCCATTCGGCCCAACAGTTTAACAACCCAAACACTTGTGCGGTCCAGCTAGCTTGTGCGACCAGGTCAGTTTGTGCGTTCAGACCTCATGTACGATCAGAAGGTCTTGTGCGTTTAGTACTTGTACGATCGAGGCACCTTATGCGTTTGAACTTGTGTGTGCTCTTGTGCGATCAGTTTAAACACCCGGATTTTATGCTATTCGGTTACAAGCATTTAACAGTTTCCAAACATGTGATTGTCAATCAACAACTAATCGGTTACAAACATGCTAATTCTCGATTAACAATGCAATTATTCCTAAATCCATATGAACCCTAATTCATTAAAATCATGAGCAACACTTTAACAATACAAGAACATAATAACATGGATCTCGATCATCAACCAACATTCGATTATGACAACACAGTGATTCATACTTCACAGCCGATTTCATACATAACATGCTAGTCGATCAACATCTATTCGGTTTTAAATTGTTTTCATGAAATCCAACTCGCAAGAACATTGATACATAGTTCATATTATTCATCAAATCAACAACCCTAATCATTCTAGTCTAAGCATGAAATCATGTAATCGTTCAATAAGCAAAACAATACAAAACACTAACCGTGATGTTCGAATGGGTTGAATGAGCCGATGTGAAGAGCTTCGAGTGGGGAGGGGCTGCCGTCGGGTTTCAAGCAAAACGAGAGAGAGAGAGGAAGTCTAGGGTTTGTGTGTATTATGAGAATTGTAACAAAATGAGAGAACAACCCCTAGGTGGGTGTTTGTTTGCGTAGAAAACAAGTGGGCCGAACCCAACTCGGGTGCCCTATGGGTCCGCGTACAAGGTGTGGCCCAAATGGGCTTTGTGCGGTCGAGTGGTGTTGTGCGGTTCTGGTTATTTATACATACACATATTTACACAATGCACATAACGTATAACAGAATCACATAATCACTCAATTAATAACGTTCACATAGTCACGTATCGTTACACAAAGTAGGTCTAAAGTTCGAGTTGTCACATTATCCCCAACTAAAAAGAAATTTCGTCCCGAAATTTGGTATGCACTCACTGAGGAAGCTAGGTAAGTTCAATCGTTCACTGGTTTTCCTGGGGTGTCACATCCTCCCCCCGTTGATCTGGAATTTCGTCCCGAAATTCCGAAGTAGTAGCTTCAGCCTCAGTAGTGGTTGCATTCGTTCCGAATAACTGGGGGTACTTTTCTGTCATCCTGTCTTCGCGTTCCCAGGTGTACTCTGGGCCACGTTTGGAGTTCCAACGTACTCGAACAAGAGGGATTCTCTTGTTTTTGAGGACCTTCACATCCCGGTCCGTGATTTCAACTGGTTCCTCGACGAACTGCAACCGCTCGTCGATAGTAAGTTCTTTGAAAGGAATGATGAGGGTCTCATCTGATAGGCATTTCTTCAGATTCGACACGTGGAATACATTGTGAACTGCACCGAGTTCCACTGGTAGGTTTAGCTTGTAGGCTACCTTTCCTATCTTCTCAATGATTTCGAACGGTCCGACATACCGCGGATTCAGTTTGCTTCGTTTGCCAAAACGAACTACACCCTTCCAGGGTGAGACTTTTAGTAAAACCCGGTCCCCGACCTGAAATTCCAAAGGCTTTCTACGCTTGTCCGCGTAGGCTTTCTGACGGTCGCGTGCTGCCGCCATGCGTTGTCGTATTTGTGCAATCTTTTCTGTGGCGTCCACTACAATCTCTGGACCCGTGATCTGACTATCTCCCACCTCTGCCCAACAGAGAGGTGACCGGCATTTACGTCCGTACAATGCCTTGAATGGAGCGGCTTGTATGCTGGTGTGATAACTGTAATTATACGAGAACTCCACCAAATGGAGATGCTTTTCCCAGCCGTTGCCGAAATCGATGATGCATGCCCGAAGCATGTCTTCAAGAGTTTGGATCGTTCGCTCAGACTGCCCATCCGTCTGAGGATGATATGCTGTGCTCATGTCTAATCGTGAGCCGAAAGATTTGTGCATCGCTTGCCATAGTTCTGACGTGAATCGTGCATCGCGATCCGAAATGATGGAGGTGGGCACCCCGTGCCTCGAAACAACTTCCTTAAGGTAGATGTCTGCAAGAGTGGAGAACTTATCCGTTTCCTTTATAGCTAGGAAGTGTGCAGACTTAGTGAGTCGATCCACGATCACCCATATGGTATCATTCCCATGCTGGGATCTAGGTAGGTCTGTAACGAAATCCATGGAAATTTCTTCCCATTTCCATTGAGGTATCTTAGGCTGCTGAAGTAGGCCCGCTGGTTTCTGATATTCGACCTTGACTCTCGCACAGGTCAAGCATTTTCCAACGTACGTAGCGATGTGGGCCTTCATGCTTGGCCACCAATAAGTAGTTCTGATGTCGTGGTACATTTTATCCGACCCTGGGTGTACCGAGTAGCGAGACTTGTGTGCTTCGTCCATCACAAGTTCGCGTAGACCGCCATAAAGTGGGACCCAAATACGCCCCGTTACATAGTAGGCACCGTCTGCCTTCTGTTCTAATCGTTGTCGTGAGCCGCGTAAGGCTTCAACTTTGACATTTTCGGCTTTCAATGCTTCTACCTGAGCATCCCGTATCTGTGTAGGAAGGCTAGACTGAATCGTAAGCTGTAGCGCTCGCACGCGCCGAGGTAAAGTGTCTTTCCGACTGAGGGCGTCAGCCACCACGTTGGCCTTGCCTGGATGGTACTTGATGGCGCATTCGTAATCGTTCAGTAGTTCAACCCATCGTCGTTGACGCATGTTCAAATCCTTCTGCTTAAGGATATGCTCGAGACTCCTGTGATCGGTGTAAATCGTGCACCTGGTACCGTACAGGTAGTGTCGCCATATCTTAAGCGCGAAAACAACAGCTCCCAGCTCTAAATCGTGCGTCGTGTAGTTCCGTTCGTGAATCTTAAGTTGGCGCGAGGCGTAAGCAATGACCTTGTCGCGCTGCATCAACACACATCCAAGACCCTGGATGGATGCGTCACAATATACTACAAAATCGTCCGTGCCCTCTGGCAATGAGAGGATAGGTGCACTGCAAAGTCTATCCTTTAAGTGCTGAAAAGCAGTCTCCTGGGGCTCTCCCCAGCGATAGGTGACACCCTTCTGTGTCAGTAGCGTGAGCGGCTGAGCAATCTTTGAGAAATCCTTGATAAATCGTCTGTAGTAACCCGCCAAACCCAAGAATTGGCATATTTCCGTTGGCGTACGTGGTGCAGGCCAGTTTCTGATCGAATCTACCTTGGATGGATCGACATGGATCCCATCCTTGTTCACTACGTGGCCTAGAAAGTGGACTTCACGAAGCCAGAAGTCGCATTTCGAGAACTTAGCGTACAGCTGTTCCTTCCGTAGGAGTTCCAAAATAAGGCGTAGGTGCTGCTCGTGCTCCTCCTGACTCTTGGAGTAGATCAGAATGTCGTCGATGAAGACAATGACGAACTTGTCAAGGTAGGGTTTGCACACCCTGTTCATAAGATCCATAAATACAGCAGGCGCATTCGTTAACCCGAACGGCATGACAAGAAACTCGTAGTGGCCGTAGCGAGTTCTGAATGCGGTTTTGGAGACGTCCTCCTCCCGGACTCTCAGCTGATGATAACCTGACCTCAGGTCTATCTTGGAATAGTAGCACGACCCTTGCAACTGGTCGAATAAATCATCTATACATGGAAGAGGATAACGGTTCTTCACCGTCACCTTGTTGAGTTCCCTGTAGTCTATACACATCCTGAAGGTACCGTCCTTCTTTTTCACGAAAAGTATTGGAGCTCCCCAAGGCGAAGAGCTTGGACGAATGAAGCCCTTTTCCAAGAGCTCTTGTAGCTGCTTTGACAGTTCCTCCAATTCTGATGGAGCTAGACGATACGGTGCGCGAGCTATGGGTGCTGCTCCTGGAGCGAGCTCGATTTGGAATTCGACCTGACGATGAGGCAGTAAGCCAGGTAAGTCTTCAGGAAACACCTGATGGTAGTCGCGTACAACTGTAATATCCTCCAGTTTCTTTTCCTTCACTGATGCATCTGAAACGAGTGCCAAGATTGCGGTGTGACCCTTCCGCAGACACTTCTGAGCCTTCAAGAAAGAGATGATGCCAACCACAGCACCACTCTTGTCGCCTTGAACTTCAAGAGGTTCCTGACCAGAACGTGGAATACGAATGATCTTCTCACTGCATAAGATCTCTGCCTGAGGTTGGGATAACCAATCCATCCCAATAACGATATCAAAACTTCCCAAGACTATGGGAATAAGGTCGATCGAGAATGTCTGACCGGCTAAGACGATACTACAACCCCTGACTATCTGCGTGGCTTCTAAACTCTTACCATTAGCTAGTTCTATGACGTGTTTGTTGTTTAGGGGTGTTGATGTACGTTTTAACAGTTTACTGGCTTTCACAGAAATATAACTTGTATCCGCACCCGAATCAAACAAAGCAGTAACGTAAATGTTGTCGAGAAGAAACTTACCCATAACGACGTTGGGATCATTCCTGGCATCACCCTGCTCTAACACAAATGCACGACCCCTTGCCTCGTTGCCGTTGTTGTTTCCCCCGTTGTTGTTGCCATTGCCCTGGTGGTTGTTGTTATTGTTGTTGTTGTTGTTCCTGTTCAACTGAGGACAGTGCCTTTTGAAGTGCCCTTCTGCGCCGCAATGAAAGCATCCCTTGTTGCCCTGTTGCTGATTCTGTTGTGCTTGTGGCTGCTGCTGGTTCTGGTTCGCAGGACGAGGGCTTCTACAATCCTTAGCCTCATGACCCATCTTGAGGCATCTTTGACAGCGACCCTTGTTACACTGGCCACTGTGGTGTCTACCGCAGTTGTTGCACTTTGGGAGGTTCCCTCGATATCCGCCCTGCCTGTGATTACCTGAAGAGTGCTGGCTGGGACTCTGATAACTGTCAGTCTTTCGCTGCTGGGCCTGAGACTGAACTGAAGCTGATCCCTTGCTGGAATCCCCATCCTATTTTCTCTTACTGTCACTGGGAGTAGTAGGAGTAGCTGAAGTAGTAACGGTAACAGTAGTGCTGATACGTCTAGGCAGTTTGTTCTGATCCACTGCCTGGTCTGGGATGCGGTGAGCGAGGCGTTGAATATCCTGAATGTTATCAAGATTAGCCGAAGTAACATGGCTCTGGATCTCTGGCGCCAACCCTTTGAGATACAACTCAATGCGCTTAATCGGAGGGTCCACCATAGTTGGACACAGCACGACCAGTTTGTTTGACCTTTTGGTGTAAGCTTCAATTTCCGATCCAGTCATCTTCAGATGGTAAAACTCATCCTCCAGCTTATGGATGTTTTCCCGAGTACAATACTCCCTCTTGATCAGTTCCTTGAATTCGTTCCAGGGTGTGGCGTTAGCAGCTGCCAACCCTAAGATCTGAACTTGGGCGTTCCACCAAGTTAGTGCTATTCCTTCTAGCGTGCCAGTGGCGTATTTCACCCTGCGAGCCTCAGGGCATTCACACATTTCGAAAACTGACTCGAGCTTCTCAAACCAGTGGAGGAGTCCAACTGCCCCCTCTTTGCCGCTGAAAGTACTTGGACGACAGTCCATGAAGTTCTTGAAAGTGCAGACAGGTTGCTGCGCGTGTTGACCTATTGTGTATGAATAGGACGAAGTTAAATACGAGAGTTAATGCAGGATCTAAGAATCCTAGTGTGAGTCTATACTGCAGGGTATACTACCTACTTGAGCAGCTGCAAGTGCCGCATCAACTTGAGCTTGAACGAGAGCCTCTAGCTGGGCTTGAGTCATGTTGATTCGTCCAGACATGATCTTCATAGTAAAAGTAACGTAAGTGAGAGTGGTTCGCGAGTAAGGCGATGACAGAAAAGCGTAAGCACGTAGGTATTCTCATGTAATAGTGTCATGTGTATCTAAGCGTAATGCGAGCAAAGTTTTAAGCAGTTCTAGCAAACAGGCAATAAACATAAACCTTATTACCTAGGATGTCGAGTCTTGCACGTGGAGCGAAGCGTCGTTGTGGATCGTTGAGAGCACTGTTCTGGTTATAGTCTGGTTTTAATAAAAACGTTTTCCCTTATTAAAACCAAGTTCTCTATAACCAATGGCTCTGATACCAATCTGTCACACCCCCAAAATCCACGTGCGGAGTATCACCGCTTGGGAGCGTGACATGACCAGGATCAAGCCACCAATCATATTGAACATATAAATATATATAGCAAAAGTTATCCATCAATACGAAAGGTGTTTATCAAAACCAACATAGTTAAGTATAGCGGAAGCATTTATGTAAAACCCAACGTAAGTATTAATGTTTGCAATGTCATAAGTATTTAATACGTAATCACGATCCATCTGTCCACAACGACCCGCTCCTCCTTGTGCAAGCTCCGTTAGTACCTAAGGTCCTGCAAGGCATGCAGCAGAGAGTCAACAACTAGTTGAGCGAGTTCACAGAAAGTAAATGCGTAACAGTAAGTTCATGTGTATCAAGTGGCTCTACTGGGCCAATATAGGTTTCTATTGGTGGGGGCTTCCCATGTTATTAATCCACTAGACTCTGCGTAACCATATGTGTTCTTCACAACCGAGAACAGTAATACGTACAAGTTTACGCAGGATTTACGTAAGTTTCCTTCACAACCGAGGATAGGGTACGTGGGGGTTTACGTAGGTTTTACGTAAGTGCCTGACACAACCGAGGCAGTAGTGAGTATCCGTTCACGCAGGTTTTACGTGAGTATCCTTCACAACCGAGGATAGTGAGTAACTTAGTTATACGTAGGTTTTACGTATGTGTCCTGCACAACCGAGGACGATGGTATGGTAGTCTAGTAACAGTGTCCGTATGAGTCTATTCAACCTTATCCTTATCAATCCCATTCCCAAAACCCCGGGAATCCCATGCCTTGGTAAGAGTGTGAACTCACCTTGGTTTGCTCGGCAGATACACAAAAGAGGGTTCTTGAACTAACAGTGATCAATCACGTCCTAACAGGGTTATCACACTAGTCAGGTTTTGACTCAAGTAATGCACGTACGTTTCATACAAGTTAACACGTTAATAATCACGTATTGATCATGGCAGCATCTTAGCAGTCAAGTAATATCAAGAAGTCCAATAATAACTGGCCCAACATGTTGTGCGATCCACAACGTGTCGTGCGATCCAATACCCCGACCCATATACATAACAATCCATTAACATATTCAGCCCAAAACAATTAAACAACATATTGTGCGGCCCGGTTAACCTTGTGCGACTTGGTTAACCTTGTGCGATCAAGTCCAGCCCAATAACCTTCCGGCCCAGACAACATAAACCGGCCTTGTGCGACTCGTATTGGGCTTAGAGGCCCAATCGTTAAACATGTGCGATCCAGCCGGCGTTGTGCGACTGGACAGGTCTTGTACGATCGGCCCAGTTGTACGATGGATGGTTTTGGGCCATTCGGCCCAACAGTTTAACAACCCAAACACTTGTGCGGTCCAGCTAGCTTGTGCGACCAGGTCAGTTTGTGCGTTCAGACCTCATGTACGATCAGAAGGTCTTGTGCGTTTAGTACTTGTACGATCGAGGCACCTTATCCGTTTGAACTTGTGTGTGCTCTTGTGCGATCAGTTTAAACACCCGGATTTTATGCTATTCGGTTACAAGCATTTAACAGTTTCCAAACATGTGATTGTCAATCAACAACTAATCGGTTACAAACATGCTAATTCTCGATTAACAATGCAATTATTCCTAAATCCATATGAACCCTAATTCATTAAAATCATGAGCAACACTTTAACAATACAAGAACATAATAACATGGATCTCGATCATCAACCAACATTCGATTATGACAACACAGTGATTCATACTTCACAGCCGATTTCATACATAACATGCTAGTCGATCAACATCTATTCGGTTTTAAATTGTTTTCATGAAATCCAACTCGCAAGAACATTGATACATAGTTCATATTATTCATCAAATCAACAACTCTAACCATTCTAGTCTAAGCATGAAATCATGTAATCGTTCAATAAGCAAAACAATACAAAACAATTACCGTGATGTTCGAATGGGTTGAATGAGCCGATGTGAAGAGCTTCGAGTGGGGAGGGGCTGCCGTCGGGTTTCAAGCAAAACGAGAGAGAGAGAGGAAGTCTAGGGTTTGTGTGTGTTATGAGAATTGTAACAAAATGAGAGAACAACCCCTAGGTGAGTGTTTGTTTGCGTAGAAAACAAGTGGGCCGAACCCAACTCGGGTGCCCTATGGGTCCGCGTACAAGGTGTGGCCCAAATGGGCTTTGTGCGGTCGAGTGGTGTTGTGCGGTTCTGGTTATTTATACATACACATATTTACACAATGCACATAACGTATAACATAATCACATAATCACTCAATTAATAACGTTCACATAATCACGTATCGTTACACAAAGTAGGTCTAAAGTTCGAGTTGTCACAGTAAGTTTCTTCTCGACGATATTTATGTTACTGTCTTATTCGATTCGGGTGCTGACACAAGTTATATGTCCTTGAAAATGAGTAAATTGTTAAAACGTACACCAACACCCCTAAACACCAAGCATGTTGTAGAACTAGCAAATGGTAAAAGTGTAGAAGCCACGCATGCAGTCAAGGGTTGTAACATCGTTCTAGCGGGTCCGACCTTCTCGATTGATCTTATTCCGATAGTTTTGGGTAGTTTCGACATCATCATCGGCATGGATTGGTTATCCAAGCAGCAAGTGGAGATCCTATGCAAGGAGAAGATCATTCGTATTCCTCGTACGGGAAAGGAACCTCTTGAAGTTCAAGGCGACAAGAGTGGTGCAGTGGTTGGCATCATCTCTTTCTTGAAGGCTCAAAAATGTTTAAGAAAGGGGCATTCGGCTATTTTGGCACTAGTTACAGATGCATCGACGAAAGAGAAAAGAATAGAGGATATTCCAGTTGTACGTGACTTTCCTCAGGTGTTTCCTGAAGATTTACCCGGTTTATCGCCTCACCGCCAAGTTGAATTTCAAATCGAGCTCGCTCCGGGAGCAGCGCCTATAGCTCGCGCACCGTATCGTTTAGCTCCAACGGAATTGGAAGAACTTTCAAAGCAACTACAAGAGCTCTTGGATAAGGGCTTTATTCGTCCAAGCTCTTCGCCTTGGGGAGCTCCAGTATTATTCGTGAAAAAGAAGGATGGCACTTTCAGAATGTGCATAGATTACCGCGAACTGAACAAAGTCACAGTGAAGAACCGCTATCCTCTTCCACGCATTGACGACTTATTCGACCAGTTGCAAGGGTCGAGTTACTACTCCAAGATTGATCTAAGGTCAGGTTACCATCAGCTGAGAGTCCGGGATGAGGACGTCTCCAAGACAGCATTCAGAACTCGCTACGGCCATTACGAGTTTCTAGTCATGCCATTCGGGCTTACGAACGCGCCTGCAGTCTTCATGGATCTTATGAACAGGGTGTGCAAACCTTATCTTGACAAGTTCGTCATTGTCTTCATCGAGGACATTCTGATCTACTCCAAGAGTCAGGAGGAACACGAGCAGCACTTACGTCTTATCTTGGAACTCCTTCGGAAGGAACAACTGTACGCCAAGTTTTCAAAATGCGACTTCTGGCTTCGTGAAGTCCACTTTCTAGGCCATGTGGTGAACAGGGATGGGATTCATGTCGATCCATCCAAGGTAGATTCGATCAGGAACTGGCCTGCACCGCGTACACCAACGGAAATACGCCAATTCTTGGGTTTGGCGGGGTATTACAGACGATTTGTTAAAGACTTCTCCAAGATCGCACAGCCGCTTACTATGTTGACACAGAAAGGTGTTACCTATCGTTGGGGTAATACACAAGAAACTGCCTTTCAGTACCTGAAGGATAGACTATGCAGCGCACCTATTCTCTCATTGCTAGAAGGCACGGATGATTTTGTGGTCTATTGTGACGCGTCGATACAGGGACTTGGTTGTGTATTGATGCAGCGGGATAAGGTTATTGCTTACGCTTCTCGTCAACTCAAGGTTCACGAACGGAACTACACGACGCACGATTTAGAGCTGGGAGCTGTTGTTTTTGCACTTAAGATATGGCAACACTACCTGTACGGTACCAAGTGCACAATTTACACCGATCACAGGAGTCTCGAGCATATCTTCAAGCAGAAGGAATTGAATATGCGTCAGCGAAGATGGGTTGAACTTTTAAACGATTACGAATGCGCTATTAAGTATCATCCAGGCAAAGCCAACGTTGTGGCTGACGCTCTCAGTCGAAAGGACACTCTACCTAGACGCGTACGAGCCTTGCAACTCACCATTCAGTCCAATCTTCCTGCACAAATACGAACTGCTCAGATGGAAGCATTAAAGCCCGAAAACGTCAAAGCTGAAGCCTTACGCGGCTCAAGGCAACGAATGGAACAAAAGGAAGACGGCGCCTACTATGTAACGGGGCGTATTTGGGTCCCACTTTATGGCGGCTTACGAGAGCTTGTAATGGACGAAGCTCACAAGTCCCGCTACTCGGTACATCCAGGGTCGGATAAAATGTACCACGACATCAGAACTACATACTGGTGGCCTAGCATGAAAGCCCACATCGCTACTTACGTCGGCAAGTGTTTGACTTGTGCAAAAGTCAAAGTAGAGTATCAGAAACCAGTGGACCTACTGCAGCAGCCCAAGATACCGCAATGGAAATGGGAAGAAATTTCCATGGATTTTGTTACAGTCCTACCCAGATCCCAGCGTGGGAATGATACTATATGGGTGATCGTGGATCGACTCACCAAGTCTGCACACTTCCTGGCTATTAAGGAAACGGATAAGTTCTCCACTCTCGCAGACGTCTATCTTAAAGAAGTTGTTTCGAGGCACGGGGTGCCCACCTCCATCATTTCGGATCGGGATGCACGATTCACGTCAGAGCTATGGCAAGCGATGCACAAATCTTTTGGCTCACGATTAGACATGAGCACAGCATATCATCCTCAGATGGATGGGCAGTCTGAGCGAACGATCCAGACTCTTGAAGACATGCTTCGGGCATGTGCTATTGATTTCGGCAACGGCTGGGAAAAGCACCTCCCTTTGGTGGAGTTCTCATACAATAACAGCTATCACACCAGCATACAAGCCGCTCCATTCGAGGCATTGTACGGACGTAAATGCCGGTCACCTCTCTGTTGGGCAGAGGTGGGGGATAGTCAGATTACGGGTCCAGAGATTGTAGTTGACGCCACGGAAAAGATTGCACAGATACGACAACGCATGGCGGAAGCACGCGACCGTCAGAAAGCCTACGCGGACAAGCGTAGGAAGCCATTGGAATTTCAGGTCGGGGATCGGGTTTTACTTAAAGTCTCACCCTGGAAGGGTGTGGTTCGTTTTGGCAAACGGGGCAAATTGAATCCGCGGTATGTCGGACCGTTTGAGATCATTGAAAGAATAGGCAAAGTGGCCTACAAGCTAAACCTACCAGCTGAACTCGGTGCAGTTCACAATGTATTTCACGTGTCGAATCTGAAGAAGTGCCTGTCAGATGAGACCCTCATAGTTCCTTTTAAGGAACACACTATCGACGAGCGGTTGCAGTTCGTCGAAGAGCCAGTTGAAATCACGGACCGGGATGCTAAGGTCCTCAAAAGCAAGAGAATCCCTCTTGTTCGAGTTTGTTGGAACTCCCGACGTGGCCCAGAGTACACCTGGGAACGCGAAGACCAAATGAAAGAGAAGTATCCCCAGTTATTTGAAAACCATGCAACCACTACTAAGGCTGAAGCTACTACTACTGAATTTCGGGACGAAATTCCAAATCAACGGGGGGATGATGTGACACCCCAGGAAAACCAGTGAACAATACAGCTTACCTAGCTTCCTCAGTGAATGCGTATCAAATTTCGGGACGAAATTTCTTTTAAGTTGGGGATAATGTGACAACTTGAATTTCCAAGATTTCCATTTCGCATTTATTGCACGTTCTTGTATTGTTTAGTTGATTAATTGCACACTTAATTGCTATGGAATTATATACGTTTTGATGCAATGAATCGTATTGTGTGATTTTGCATGGTTATGTGTTAATTGTGAAAGACTTGTCAAATATGTGAACATGGTGGTGGAATTGTGAAATTGTTAGGAGATGGTGTACTTGTGTAAAATATAGTAATTCATGGTGTATAGTGTAATTAGTGAAAATTAAACCATACTTAACCCTAATCTCTTTCACTAATCATTCACTAATCATCACAAGAATCAAAACACGTACACCCACATTCCCTAATCCTCTCTACAACCACCTTCTCATCATTCTTGGATTCACAAGTTCTTTTGCATCAAGTTTGATTGCCAATCCATCTAGAATCGAATCAAGGTAATTGTTTAATCATTGTTTGTGATTAATTGTTGATTAATTGATGCTTGTAAACCCTAGTTCTTCATATGATGAATCTGAATTTACTGAATTGATTTCTGATTATTGTGATGATGATGATTAGTTGTATGTCTGATGGATTGTTCCTGTAATGATTGTTGTTAGTGATCATAGGTTGATTGATTTGATTTCTGCCGTAATTATGAATGAAATTAGGGTTAGAAACACTGTTGAAGGTATGAATGTAACTGATACAATCGCAATGAAATGGTCGTATGTTTGATTTTCAGTCTGAGTTTATTCACAACCACTTGTCCGACTTTTAATGAGATGACTAGTCTGAGTTTTGTTATCATGTAATCCGAGTTTGTTGTGAGGTACTTAGTCCGAACTTTGTGATGTATGTGTTTTGTCTGAGTTTTGGATATAGCATATCATGTCCGATCTTTTTGAGAAGTTTGTATCCGAGTTTTACTTGATATTATTGTCCGAGTTTCATAGATATAACATGAGATCCGACTTTTAATTGTAAATGAGAGGTCCGACCTTTATATCTATCATGTAGTCCGAACATTAAAACAAACACAAGAGATCCGAGTTTTGGCATGCTGTCCGAGTATTTGAAATTATATGTTATCCGAATTTGATAATTGTTATGGATGGTCCGAACTCTTTTGAAATGAAATGACCTGTCCGACTTTTGTGTGTGACAAAGGTGTCCGGCTTCTTTTTTTGGGCCTGTCCGAATTTTGGGCCTGGAGCCCTTGGTCCGATCTTTAAACAAGGGAAAAGAGTCCGACTTTGTGAAGGGGACTCTCTAGTCCGACTTTGTGAGGGTATATCCCCATGTCCGAGTTCTTGAGGGGTGTGTTACCCCCTGTCCGAGTTTTAGTATATCAAGGGGTCCGAACCTTTAAGGCCCCTGATGTCCAAGTCTTAGTGAAGCCCCTGATGTCCAAAGTTTGATTGGAATGATATATATATATGATGATGTCCGACGTATAAAATCATGCAACAGGAGTCGGAGTTTGTTTAATATGCTAGACCAACCTTTATGCTTGATACATAGTTTGAGCTTTATACATGATTAAATGACCCGACATTTGTTGATGAATTGTCTGAAATTACTTATAATGCTCATGGTACTAAGTCACAAATCCTGTATGAAGTATGTTAATTGCCTGCTAACCCTGTCAAGTGTAAATGGTGCGATTTTTACTAAACAGCAAACGTGATATGTGATAACTGTTTAAACACACTTCGTGACCTAAACGACATGCACTAATTTAATATACATGCATACTATAGGACTCGATTGGTTAATTGCAAGCACATAGTTAAGCATACCGATCAAACCAAGGTGAGTTCACACAGCCAAGGCATGGGGTTCCCGGGTGGGAATGGGATTTGATGAACTATTATACATACTCCGCTGATAGAACTACGACTAGACTAGTAACACTTATTGAACTGATCTTCGCACACCTGCCAAGGGTTGGCCGCGATATTATGACTTACTTCTCACACCTGCCTTTGGAAGGCTGCGAACTGAAAATTACTAATCTTCGCACACCTGCCTGGTAGGCCGCGATACAGATAAACCTAGTCTAGAATACTCGGCATGAACATCCCCTAATATCTTCGCACACCTGCCTGGGAGGCCGCGATGGAAACTAATACGATACATGACATAACGAACGAACATACTACTATACTATTACTGAACTGTTAACTGTGAACTCGCTCAACTAGTTGTTGACTCGTTGCTGCATGCCTTGCAGGACCATAGGTACTTATGGAGCTTGCACTGGAGGCGCGGTCGTTGTGGACAAGGATCGTGATTACTATGTTGAACTGTTATGACATTTAAAACTATTAACTATGTTGGGTTACTTACATGCTTCCGCTACTTAAACTATGTTTGGTTTTGAACATCAATCATGTCGTGTTGAATTACATTATCTACTTTTATTATTAAATGCTGTGTTCGATATGATTGGTGGCTTGATCCTGGTCATGTCACGCTCCCTAGCGGTGGTACTCCGCGTGTGGATTTTGGGGGTGTGACAACATAACTCTCATATGCATTTATCAAACATATAATTGAGTACCAACACAAACTCTCTCTCAACTATCTATGATGAACCACTTAAAGAAAGTTAGATTTAACGAAAACAGTTTGATTTACCCAAATGTTCCCCCTCAAATTCAGCACATCATGTTTTGCACTCGGAATTTTGAAAATCAGTTTTTCAACATCAGTTGTCGAAAATCTTTTTGACTTTTTCAAAATTTATGCTAAAACACACAAAATCTTTTTGGATTTTCTGAGAGATATTATCTGACATCACTTGAAAATACAAACATATAGAAATGTAATATTTACAATCAATATTTTTGTGAGTTCGTGCAAGAGGATCATATCAGTTCATGAGACAAATCACAAACACCGTTAAGCTTGATTTCATTTTAAGCTTTAAACAATTTACATAGATTGTCAGTATGTTTGTCCTCTTAAATTCTCAACACAAATTTCAATCGATTCGAGATACGATATTAATGTTTTAGAGACTTAAACTTAATTGTGTATCACTCCACTTGAATATACTCCCGTATCCAGATCCCAAATATTCAGTCTTACAGGTGAGTATACCACAACTGATATCTGTAAAGGGATTAGGTGCGAAACCGTGAGAGCTCAGGTCAGAACTTCCGTTCAGCAGAGAGATGACGGCTCGACTTTTGGTGGGTCCCCTTTAGAGGATCTTTTTGCATTTCAACAGCAGCGACTATCAATTTTATTGTTTCATCAGCATGCTGAGGGCGGCGCTTTTTTCAAGCATTTGCGGAAAGTATTATCCGGGGACTAGGTCAGTACTTCCATACAGTAGAAGTCCCGGGATAATACCCCAGATATCACTGAGCATAAAGACCTAGTATCTCAGAATATGGGACCTTTCAAACAAGATTTTAGGGGTTACCCATATATTCAAGAATAGTTACCCACGAATCAAGTAAGTTTGAATTTAGATTTATATCTCGTTTCAATTTACTAAATGTGTGAAAATCTACTGACACATCCGCAGTAAAATTGTTTAACACTTTTTAAGCTTTTCAATTCTTTAGCGTGCCGTGATAGTCCACTGATGTACTATCATTTCCTCTTTTTCGCAACAAAACTCATTTTTGAATTTTATCATGTTTTTGGCTTTTTCAAATTTTCAAATGTTTTTGGATTTTCTGAAATTTCCCTACTCCCCCTAAAATGCAAACACATTTTAAAGAAAATTTGAAAACTTCTAGACTCTTGACCCACTAGAAACATGAAAAGTAAAACAAACTATACAGAAAAACTTGACAACTGACACTGAATCACATCAAATCGCCATTCACTAGGCATAAACAATCTGAACTCCCCCTATCACAAATCATTTTCTCATTTAGATTTCAAAACACTTAATTTTGTTTTAATCAAAATGACTTTTCCGGAAAGTGAAAATGTGTTGATAACAACCACTTGTAGGTTTATCAATTTTAAGAACAGGGATGTGGTTCATCATCTTGTCTATCTTTTGCCATAGATAGTAAATCAAGTACAATTTAATGTCCCTGATTTACCATTTTTCACTTAAGAACCTTCTGTACCACTTGTAAATGTAACCTCTTCAAAGTATACAAACATCTCAAAATTTAACCACAAATACCCCTTGTGGGATCAAGATTACCACTTGTAGATACCCAAAAACTACCACTTGTAGGAATGTTACGTCTACATCACCAATTTATCAATCAGGATGCCGATTCCTGCTTCGCAATTACCAACCTGGAAGCTCCGGCGTAGTCCTTCAACCTGCAAAAACATACAAACACTATTCAAAATTTTTCAAACAAACTTATCAAATACTAGAAAGATGCCGATTCCTGATCCACGATATAAACTTGGGATCTCCGGCGTAGTCCTTCGACTATCATGGAAAACAAACTTCCAACCAAGTCTTCTCAGACTTGATGGCTTTCAATTCTTGAGCTGTAGGGTTGTATGTTGCCTTTTTAGTAGCATAAAAATCTTTAACCCCTTTAGCTCTCCCACTCAACATCTTCCCAAATATCTTTTTAACATTCCCGTTAAATGTTTTCTCGACATCAAATTCATTCTTTTCTTTGTAAAACTGATCAGAAATCTCAGTTTTTCCCACTTTCTTCTTTACTTCCTCAAACTTCAATGATGGAAACTCCTCATCATTCACTGAAATCTTCTTCTTCACCTGTGGCTCTTCTGGCTTTGTGGAATCAGATTCATCGCCTACATTCACTTCACCTTTCTTTGCAACCCATACCTGGTTGTCTTTTCCTTTCTTTTTGTAAAATTTTTTTTTCGAACACTTGCCAACCTCAAATTTTGAATTTTCAAAAAATTTAGATCCATTGGTTGGTGTGTCAACATCAACAGCTTTTTCTTTCAACTTCTGAGAAACTTCCTGTTTTGATTGAACACTTTTTGAGCAATTCCATGCAATATGACCAGCTTCATTGCATCTATAACAGGTTCTTGTCTCTCTTAGATAACATATATCATCTCCATTCTTCTTTTTCTCAGCAAGAAACTCTTTATTAGACTGTCTCCAGAACGGTTTCTTCTGTTCTTCATCTGAGCTTCCACCTGACACAAATTCAGATTTAGTTTTAGAATTTTTCATATTTTTATCATTTTCTGGTGGAACAAAACCAAGACCCTTCTTTTTGTAGCTACGATTCTGATTAGGTTTCTTTGGAAAACCAGGACCAGAGTTGTAACCTTTTTTCTTGTTTAAACGTTGCTGAATTCTAGAAGTATATTTTTTAGATTTTTCAAAACTTTTCAAAACCTTTAATTCTGGAATATTCACCTCTATAAGTTTGAAAGTTTTGTTTATTAGTTCCGTTTTAATACTCATTATTGGGAACTCCTTATTGTAATATAATTTGTCCGAACCATTCAAAGTATACACAACTTCGAATGTTTCATCATTCAAATCTGCCTTTGACAGTAAAAATTCTTTACTATAAGACCGTTTTTCCGACGAATTTTGACTGTTGAATGACGACTTTAACTCTTCAGACCCAGATTTCAACTCAGACTCCTCATCAGTATCCAACACCTGATCGAACACCTTTTTGATTAGAACAGACTCATGATCAGTATCAGACGAGGTAAACGTGACATCAATGTTGTCTGGTAAAACGTCAGTTGTGTCGGTTTTTAACTTTATATTGACTTCTTTCTCAAGTTGCTCCTCATTTGGTTTCCTAGGAGAATACCCATCCCAAATTGGAGGCGGACACTTGTTATAGCTAACAGTCGGTTTCTTACCACAGTCTTTCTTCTTCTTTGGCTTCTCGTCTTGAAAAGCTTCCAAACCTGCAACAGTTGGGTAAACACGATCAATGAGATAATCAGAAGTAGTATAGCTTAACAATAATCGTCTAATTCTCTCATTTTCGATCTTTTCAGTTTCCAACTCTTGCTTCTATTTGGCACTCTCTTCAATGTAGAAATTTATAGCTTTTTGCTTTGACATCAAAGTTGCATTCATCATTGTCAGCGCCTGTTCTCTTTCTGAGTTTGTCGTTTGGAGACCGGTTACTGTTTTGTTCAACACGTCATATGATTCCTTCACATAATTGAGGTTGAACAATAACTGCTCCTTTTTCTTTTCATACTCAGCTATGATGTCGTCTTTAGCTGCACAATCCTTGCAAGCTTCCAAGCACTTCTCACACGGCTTGACCACTTCAACAATCTTCTCAACTTCGATTTTTTAATAACTTCAACCACTTTTTCTTCTTCAATCACCTTTTCTTTTCCTTTCACAACCTCAGTAATCTTATCAGCAACATTCTCAGCATTTTGAATATCACTTTCAGATTCAGCTTGTTGTTCCCTAGCAGCTTGTTTCTCTATCAGTTTCTCCATTTGTTCTGCAAAGTAGATATGAAAACTTTTAGGAGAAAGATGAGATTTAGCAACATTCATATGTTTTTCTTCCTCAACATCACTGCTACTATCAACTGGTGACTGATCAAATTGTACAGATTTTTCAGAATCATCATCAGAAACACCAGAATCAGACGGTGTTTTATCAAATACAGCTGCTTTTTCTGAAACAATTTCATTCTGTATACTCTCATCAGAACTCGATAAACTCTCATCTAAACCCTGTAAAACTTCATCTGAACTTTCAGAAACATCCCCAGAATGTTCTGAAAGTTTATCAATACTGTCTGAACTTTCAAATGACACAGACTTTTCATCTTCACTAGACACATTCACACCAATCGATTTCATCCAAGTAGCAAACAAATCTGGCTCTCGGACGATCTTGGCAATGAAAGCTTTAACTCTCCCTTCTTATCCACAAACATATCCCAACTGAAACCTTCTGGTAGTTTCTCATCATCTTGATCGATAATGCGTGCTGCTGTGGCTTCAGATGATATGTAATCACTCCAGCTAAAATCCACAACACATGCTCTTTTGGAGTCTTCAATCTTTCTCCCGTGAGCTGTCTGCAGTTCTTGGGATTGACCAACTTGTTGATAGATAGCTTTGCGGTAGTAATCATCTTTCCCGAATGGATTCTGTGCTCCGCTAGCTTCTCTTCCTTTGCACTCCCGCTTGAAATGGCCTTTCTCCCTGCATCGAAAACAAGTAACTTTAGATTTATCAAAACCTAAAGTAGATACATGAGCATCTAGAAAGTCATTTCTCCCGGTAATAGTTTTGAATTTCTCAGCTCGACGAAGAACACTCGCAAGACACCATTTGATATCCATGAGTTCCATTTCCTCGGCGTCTATTTGATCGCAATCCTCTTTGGTGAGCATAGGATTTCCGATCCGACCAGCAACAAGACCTTCATACGATAACAGAACTGAACCCAGAAGTGCCATGTGGTCTTTAGCAGTGTCTTCAGAGAAGCTTTGACCTTCTGGAAGATTGAGAGCTATGTTGCACTGAATTATATATCCGTTTCCGGTTTTTGTACTCTGAGACTGAAAACTAGTGTTAGTCTCTTTCGGATTCACACTCGGAAACGATGAAAACCCGCTGCTACTCTTATTCGAACCCTGATCAGCTTTTTCTGATGAATCTCCAGCACTGAAAGCGGTTTGAATCTTTGGACTTCTTTCAGCTTCAGAAACTGGAATACTACCTTTATAATACATCTTTACATCCTGTTGACCACTCGGGTTATTCATCCTGGCTATCTTCTGTTGTTCCAGATCCTGTCCCTCTAACTTCTCAATAAACTGTCCGATTGTCAATCTGTCATAAACACCCGTGTTTTTTAGTATCATCAAATACGTTCCCCATTCTTTCTGAGGTAACGCATCAGCCAACTTATCAACATATTCTTCACGAGCTTTATCGACACCCAAAATTGATAATGATCGCACCAAATGACATTATCTTTCAATCAACTTCTTAGTGTCCTCTCCCGGCAAACTACAGAACAAATCAAATTCTTTCTTAAGCAATGCCTTCTTGCTTTTGATCATACTTTCACTACCCTCGAATTTTACTTTAAGAGCATCCCAAATTGACTTAGCAGTTTTGTCGTGCTGTAGCAAAATGAATATGTCTTCTTTAATTGCCTGCTGTAACAGACTGATCATCATTTTCTCTGCTCTGTACATTGCACGTTCTTGTTCTGAGAATTCGGATATTTGTTTAACAACTTGCAATTCTGTTCGAGGCAATGTGTACTTTTCCAATATGCATTCCCACGATCTGAGATGATTTGCCTGAACCCAGTTTTCAAACCGATCCTTCCACCCATAATACTCCTCAATGCTCATCAATTTTGGAGGCTTTTGAGTCGTTCCCGTCTCATTTTCTAAATTCATTGCTTGAGCAATTGCGGCTGGAGTAGTCGATGTAGCAAAAGCGTTGTAAAATTTGGAATCCATACTGACTTATAAGCGGACAAACAGATGACAGAAAAGCGATCCAAAAAGAGAACAAATAAGCGATTCAGATAAGTGTTCGTTCGAGCGAACCAGCTTCACTCGACCGAATAAGCGGATCAGAGAGCAAGGTGTCAAATAAGCGGTCCAAGTACTGTCCGTTCGAGCGGTTCAAGCAATGTTCATTCGAGCGGTTCACAATTGTCCGAAACAGCGATCCAAGATTGATCGAATGAGCGATCCAAGTTGCTAATTTTGAGCGAACCAGAACCAAAAATGTACGAATAAGCGGTCCAAAACGTGACCTAAGAGCGGTTCACAATGACGTCACTTCGAGCGGTCCACATATCGAACATGTTTTGACTTGTTAAAACTTCGAATTTTGGCTTCAAACTTTCCAGGATTTATCTCGATACTATTGCGCACAAGCTGTGAGAATTTGAGCGAATTCCAACCGTGATATCTTCCCGAATTAATAAAAGAAGGTGTAGAAGTGAGAAGAAATGATGAAAAACAGCTACAATCTGCAGAAAACCTCCTCCCAAGCTCTGATACCACTTGTAGGATCGTTTGCTGACCCGAACGAGTCGTTCAGAGGTTATCTCTTGCGTTTCAGATGCGGAATAATAAGAAATACAAGTAAAAGTAGCTTGTTCTCCTTTCTAACTGCTTGTTTTATTGATATCAAACGTTTTACAGCTCAGTCTTCACACCGACAGAGCTTCAGCGTGGAATCCAATATTGACTACTAAGGATCGCTCGAGTAACCCCTATATATAGTGGTTTGGGTCCGCTCATATGTCACATGTTCATATGAGCGGTCCAGACATGTACAGAAAAGCGATCCACACTTGACACATAAGCGATCCAAGACTTCTATGTCCCTATGAGCGACCCTAGACTATAAAACCTATACAGACTCCCGTTTTCTCGTATTTCGTGCCGTATGCTATACAATACGACATAAGACCTGATCCTAGACACCTAGACGTAATCAACAGATGTAGTGCACTAACAATACAAAATATCCAAGGACTAAATAAACAAACATGCACTAACAAACTCCCCCTTGACAATAGCTTCATAGTGTAAATTTGTCTTCAAGCATCTTGTGTTCTTTTGGTCTTTGGATAGTGTCAGCTACACAGTTTCTGACATCAACAAACTCCCCCTTAGCTGATGCTTCCAATCTCCAAACTTTAATTCATTGTAGATCAGCGAACTAGCAATCTTTGGTTAAGCAAGTATCTTCAAATCTTCAAATCTCTTTTTCTTTCTGCAATGTAGTAGAAGGATCCTACCATGCATCTTCACACGTCTTCACTTCATTCTCAATCTGCACTTTACTTGTATTCTGCACTTCATGTTGATAACTGCATCAATCTGTTTAGAAACACAATCAAGTATCTCGAAAAACCATTAGCCTTTTTCACATTTAAAGATAAACCAATATTTTATCTTATCATGCAAAAACTACCTGTCAGTTCAAAATGGGAGATCTTTTAAAATAAAAATCTTTTTGGTACTTTTGATATTTTTCAACACACACTACACTAACTAAACTAAACTCAAAAAATATTTACAATTTCATATTTTTGTGAGTATCATGTGCAAGAAGATCATATCAGCATAATCAAACTGTTTCACACCATTAGATAATTCTATATTTAATTTTCCGTGAAAACCAGTTCAAGACGATTACCAGTATGTTTGTCCACTTAAACAAAATGCATGAACATTTCAAGTACCATTACCGTATGATACATTGTAAAAGTTTGGTTCCATTAAATTCCGCTGCATGAACATTTCAAGTATCATACACACATTGTTATCAAAGTTTAAAAATAAATTTAATCATTTGATTCAGTGTTAGACAATGTATGATTGATAGCATTTCTTCTGTTTGATTGTGAAAAGTTTGGTTCCAATAAATTCCGCTGCACTACTCTTTCATTTGTTCATCTAAATTCAAACACAAATCACAATCAATCCAAACTCAGATCCTAACAATTGGTATCAGAGCTTGGACAGTCAAATTCGATCTAACAATCAATTTGACATAACAGTTCAGCTCACAATTCATTGATACTAAGGGTGGTCGTATTTTAGTTGAAAAACAGAGTAACGAGAAATCATGTTCAAAATGATGACTCAAAAGCTCTGTAAAACAACCAAGATGTCATAAGATTCACAAATCTCATACAACTGATGATGTCATGCACAAATCACTCATAGTTCCAGATCTGAAAACTTATCTGGTAACCATGGTGTGCTCATCTTCATTCAAAATTGATTTCAACTGTTGTTATGAAATTTGTGATGTTTTCATATTTTACACTAAAGTATGAACCTCAGATCAGCAAAACCTATGTTCATCTAAACACTAGTGTTATGCTGACATAGAAAGAGGGAAATAAAGCTTTAGTCAAAATTTCTTATGTGCTCAAAGGCAGGTTGAGAATCCTCAAAAGGACCAAATCAACTTTGTCAAAACACATTGAGAAAATAAGGTGTCAAAATAGTCCTAATCATACGTAATGTGAGATCTGGTAATAAAACATGTACAAATGTGGCTAGATCTCTCAAAACATTACTTCAAAATGATTCTGGACTAAGCTTGTTCAAGATAAAATCTCCCAGTGAGTATTTCTGAACATGTGAATGGAAAGGGTAAAAAGGGAAAAGGGAAATGAACAAATCTCAAAGTGTGGTTATCTCAAAACTTTTGAATCCAAAAGAAAAAGAGAATAAGCATAAAACACTTATAAGGTCAAAGTTTGGGTAAACAATGGTCATCATGCAACTGAGTGCTTTCATCGAAAACAGGAATCATTCAGGTAACTATGGCATCTCCAGTGATTATCCTTAAAAGAAGAATTTGCAATCAATTATCAAGAAAATGACCCCAAACAATGGTCAAAATAACTTGAGAATGATATGATCATGAACTTATTTGAAAAGCTGTCAGATCCTTTTGATGATTTTCAAAACTTCCTTTAATTTTTTTAAGGTGTTTTTCTCTAAATAAAACCAGATATATATATCACTTTTTATAAAATATATTTTGTACTTTTACTCATTTTTTATAGAAAAAGTTCATATCTGGTCAGGATACAATTTTCTTCTTTTTGTGTGAAATTACTATCCTTAAATCTGATCAAAAGGAAATGGCACACATATCAAGGTCATGTTAAGGTCAAGTTTGGTTGTCACAGATCAAGAATTGATTGTAAATTGATTTTGAACTACTGAGATACTCATGTTCTAGTTCAAGTAATTAGACACAAAATGAGTAGCTTTAGTAGAAATGTCTTCGTCATCTGGGATGCTAAACCACTGTCTGGAATAATGGACTTTTGGCAAAACCTTGAACAAAAGTTTCTGTAGATGACTGCTGGCAATTTAATCTTGATAATATACATCTAAAATGTATTTTGTTAAGAATAGCATTTCTGGTGCTCAACAGATGTTAGATAAGATATTGTGCTTTCACAAGACAAAATCAATTCCTACATCTGAACAAGCAGATGCTAAAATTATTTGTCAAAAGTCAAAACACTGTTGCACAAATAGTTGTTATACTAATGATCCTCATTATTGTCTTTAACCACTGTTGTACCTTGAATGCTGTTGTGTTTCAACATCTGCTCTCTAAAGTCTGTCCACTGCTGATAGTCAACCTCTGTTCTTGCAAAAACACTGATGTTTAAAATCATTGTTCCATCCACTGATACACCCACCGCTTCATTTCATTACCGTTGTAACTACTGATGCTTGATCCATCAGTGGTTGTCAAAACAACTGTCCTCCATTATTTACCATCTCATCAGGGGTTGGCACGTGGTCAGTTCTTAGCCATCAGATCATTATAACCGCTGCCACATCAGCATTCATTTTTTCCTAAAATAAAACCCTGATTAGCTCACACTGTCGAATTGAATTACAAATATTCTCTTCTCAAAGCAGTTTCCCACTCTTCTTCACAAAAACTTTCTTCAATCTTCTTCATCAAAAATGACGAAATCAAAATCGAAACCAAAACCAAAATCATCTTCCTCATCCGCTCCTAAAGACGCCACTCAAATAGCTGTAGAACCAAGTGAAATACCATTCAAAGCTCCTCACAACTATTTGGGAATACTCACAAAACCCACAACCGACGACACCTTCAACTCCGTCATTGACATCTTATCTGCATCAAAGTACAAAACTTTGATAACAGCAGACGCTCCCATTTAACTTCAAACCCAGAGAGAGTTCTGGAAAAATGCTAGCCTTGAAAACAAGGTGACAGCGTCACAGCGATCAACTCCTCGATACAGGGTAAGAAGATTCAAATATCACCACAATCCATTTCAGAAATCTTTAAACTCGATGATTTGAAAGGTAAAAACTCATTTTCTAGAGACGAGTTAAAAAAGGATTTCATAAACAGGGACTATGCAGAGCAACCGAAAAGGGATACCTTACAAAAAGGTTATTTTCCTTCTGCACCCAGATTTTTATTTCACACACTGCTAATGTGTGTTTCTAATAAAACAACGTCTTTTAATGAAATACCAACAAAAATTCAATGCCTTGGGTATGCAATTTTAAACAATGAAAACTTTAATTACTCCCAGGAAATATTTGATGATTTGGTAAAAAAACGTTGATAATAAGGCATTTCTGCTCTTTCCAAGATTTTTAAGCTACTATTTTGAACAAAAATTTGTAGAGAAAGATGCAGATTTTCCCAAACAAGGTGCCTCTTTTAAAATAAACGGCTTAACACCTAAGACTTTCTCAAGGATGTTAGCCCCTATAAAAACAAAAGCAGGGGTACCTGAGCAGAATTTAGCAGATGAAACTGCTCCTCAGGTATCTGCTGCTGAGCCTACTGCTCCAGGTGATCAAAGCAGCACACCCACTGTTTTGAAACCCACACCTACCACCACAAAAAGAACCAGAAAGAAAATATCCAGAAAGCCCACCAAATCCAAACCAAAGGCAACTCTGGAAGATGAGATCCCAGAGTCAATGCCAGTGACAACACAAAAGTCACCAATAACCACTGCTGCTACTTCCTCACAACAGATGGAAGAAAGATCTCAACCTTTGCCTCAAACTCCTCCTGCATCCTCACAAAAGGATCAGGTTGTAAGCACAGGGACCCCACAATATGAAGCTCTGGACCCACTCGGATCCATCTTTCACAGTCCTGATCCCAAGGACATGTCTCTTTCAACTCCTTTACCCTCACCCCACATAATACCACCATCCACCATACCTTTGTTGCATGCAGCTAATGTTACTCAGACACAAACCAGTTCCTCTCAACCACCTATCACTGAGAGTATACTTCAACAGGTGACTGGGTCTGATGTTGACATTTTTGCTATCCCAGCAACAACTGAGGAGGTTACACTGCAGGAATTACAAGTAATTTCTGTCAGTAGTTCAAGTGGTGCAGCCACTACAAATGTTGAACCAACTGGTTTACATTTGGATAGTGGTTACATTCATAAGACTCCCTTGAAGGCAATTTCTTCTGTAGCACCACTGAGAACCACCAGTGAGATTGTTTTAACTACTGGCAACATCAAAAGGTTATCAAGTGTTGAAGAAAGAAGTCCCTAGTACCAAGAACAAGGGGCATCAATGGTTGATTTTTGGGACACTGTTCCTAAGTCATTCATTGGTAAAACCACTGCTGGTGGGGATTCAGATGATCCTGTTAACTCAGGTGATGATTAAAGATATCAGGAATTGACGGGCAGGGTTGAAAACCTGGAAACCTCAGTTGCTGAAATAAAAGATATGGTGCAGCAGCTGTTAAAAGCTCAAAAAGCCAAATCTACTGCTCCTCCTGCTCAAGCATCTGCTCAACAGGCACCTGCTGCAAATGAGTTATGGACCATGTTCCAACCATTGCTGGAAAGACAAAAGCAGATAGCAGATCAGCAGCATGCCATACATGTTTAAAAGCTGACCAATATGGTGGAATCAAGATTCAAGGATACTCAGGCGGATATAAAAGCTATAAAGGCTCACATTCAAAGTGCCTCTGGAAAGGTTCCCTCCACTGTTCTCTTCATGAACGAACTCCTCTCGGATAATGCCAAAAAGGGGGAGAAGATCAAGTGGAAGAAAAAGGGAATTGATGATGGTATATATGTTGAGACAGAAAGTAGCCAAACCAAAACTGCAGTATCAACACACACCATATCACCACACACCACCACAACTATTGTTCCACCACCATCTGTGTCTACATCACAAAAACCACTATCACCATCAAAAACAACCAAACCCTCATCACCCCCTGCCAAAAAGCAGAAGACAACAGATGTTACAACATGTGTTGTAATGGCAACAGTGGTTGAAACACCAGTTGTTTCAACTGCTGTTAGTCAGCCACTTATCACCACTCAAACAACTGCCATCATAACCCCTGCTCAAAAGCAGAAGACATCTGCTGATACATCAGTAGTTGTAATGACAACAGCGGTTGAAGCACCAGATGTTTCAACAGCTGTTAGTCAACCATCCATGACTGCTCTCACCTTTCCTACATCACAACCAAAGCTCTTCAACAGAAAAAGAAAGCCAATCTCTGCCGATGAGGGTATACATGATCCTAATGCTGCAAAATATCCACTGGAACTTGAAGCTATCAAAAATGAGATGAGACAATTCTATACAGAAGAAGATCCTTCAAAAAAAAGATTCTCCTCACTCATAGGCTACATGGCACCAGAAGATATGGATGATTACCTCAAGATCAAGGCAAGGCAAGCTAAAGTAAAAGCTAAGGTTGATAGTGAAAGTGAAGGTCTAAGCGACGAAGGCATTGCTAAAAGACTGGAGTTCTACTTCACAAAAGTAAAGCAGATAGAAGAATTTGCACAAGAGCTAAACAAAGAAAAGGTTGATCAAAAGAAAAGGTTAAGAAAACAATATCTAGCCTACATCATGAAAGAGAAATTCTATCCTGCTGAAGAACAATAGTTCAAGGAATGGCCATTAGTTGCTCTAAAGCATGAGGCAGAAAGGATTGAGAAAATTAAGAATGATCCTACAAAGAAGAAGAATGCTCCGAACTGGAGTAAATACAAAAAGCTCATTGCTGACCTAACTGTAGAGTATAAAGGAAAGAAAAAGGAGCTGGTGGATGCAAAAATGGATACTGCTGAAGCCATATCAAAATGGTCCAGGCAGCAGACTGATGAAGCCTATGAAAGGCTAAAGAAAAGAAAGATAACTATTTCAAGTGCTTCAAAGAAACGTGAACAAATGATGAAGCTTGAACAGCAGATTGAAAACCTCAGAACATTGTTCAAATCAGCAGACAAACCTATTTTTGTGTCAAACCAAGAAGAAGGTAAACAGCTGACTGAAGAAGAGGTCAAAGAAAAGGAAGCAGAGTACTTCAAGGACACCATCATGAAAATGGGTCTAAAAGAAGACAACTCAACAAAGCTTCAAAACCATATTAAGAAGGTATTAAACAAACCTGCATCACCAAACACTGCAACAGACACGTCAGAAATTGAAAGGCAAGAGCAAATTGAGAAAGAAACTGCAGAAGACATAGCTGCAGCAAACAAAGTCATTGAAGAAGCCTTCAAAAGAATGTCTGAAAGTCTGCAAGTGTTCACAAGGCCATTATCTCCTAACTCATAAAAGAATAAATCTCTCCCAAGAAACCCATTTGGTTTAAAAATACTAAAGTGGATATCTGATCAAAAGACCCACGTATTGACTCTTGTCAGAACCAATGGTGAAGTGAAGTACATATCAAGGAAAGAAACACTAGGCCTTAGTGTTGAAGATTTGCAGGATCTCCTTGAACTTACACTGTGTAGGGATGAAGATGATCTAATGTGACACCCAAGGAAAACCAGTAAACGATACAACTTACCTAGCTTCCTCAGTAACCGCATGCTAAATTTCGGGATGAAATTTCTTTCAAGTTAGGGATAATGTGACAACTCGAGTTTCCGAGATTCCACTTTCGCAATTATTGCATGTTCATTGTTTGTTTAGTTATTTATTTGCACAATTAGTTTGCTATGAAACTGTATACGTTTTGATACAATAAAGTGTATTGTGATTGTGCATGGTTATGTGTTACTTGTGAAAGATTTGACAAATACTTGAATGTGGTGATGAAACTGTAATAGATAATACTTAAGGGTGTTTAGTGCTAATAGTGAAACTCTAATCATTCTTAACCCTAATCCCTTTCACTAATCATCACCCAAGAAACAAAACACGTACTTCCACATTCTCTGATCCTCTTCGGCAATCACCATCATCATCATTGGCACAAGTTCTTCATCACTCTTGATTTCCTCTCTTTGTCTAGAATCAATCCAAGGTAATTGTTTAATCATTGTTTGTGGTTAATCGTTGATTGTTTGATTCATGTTAAAACCCTAGTTCTTCATATGATATTCTGTGTTTGTTGATTCTGATTTATTGTGAAATGGTTATGGTTGTTGTGGAATCATTTGCTTGATGATTAAGATACAAGATATGTTAGAATGATCGATTGATAATTGATTATTGCACTGTGAAAATGTATGAAATTAGGGTTTTGGACCGAAGAACGTAACTATTGATTATAGAGAACGTAACTGTTACAATTGTTACAATGGAATTAAAAATTGCATGATTTATGTTTGTCCGACCTTTGAATGTTAGGCTTAAAGTCCGAGCTTTTAAAAGATGAATCATAGTCCAAACATTGTTGATGTATGTGTAGTCAGAGTTTTGATTAAGATGCCCTTGTCCGAATTTTATTACCACATGTGTGTCCGAGTTTTACATGCTTGAGTGTAGTCCGAATTTTGTGTCATGCATGCTTAAAGGTCCGACCTTTCATGGTGTATCTTGGTCCGAATTTTTAGACAAGTAAATATGTGGTTCGACCTTTGTTGATCAGATGATGGTCCGAGTTTTGTATGTGAAATGATGTCCGACTTTCTAGCATAAGATCCCTTGTCCGACTTTTATAAAGGACTTCTCATGTCCGACCTTTATGCTTCATGTAGTCCGAGTTTTTAGTAGGCAAGGGGGAGTCCGAGTTTGTGGGGGGGGGGGGGGGGAGTAACCCCTGTCCGAGTTTTGGCTAGTATAAAGGGGTGTCCGACTTTTGTTTAGTGCATGCCCTTTGTCCGAATTTTAAAGGGGAAGCCCCTGTCCAACTTTTGTGAGGTGGAAACCCCTGTCCGACCTTTTAATAATGCAAAGGGGTCCGAATTTTATTATGTGGGTTGTGTTGTCCAGGTTTGTTGATTCTATACGCATGAATAAGTGAATAAGTGTTCTGAGTTATGGCAAACACCAGTAATAAAGCTGACTATATGCTTCTGTATATAGTTGCATGCCACTGTTCATTACTGTATATAACTGTATGATATTGTATGTTGCTGGATAATACCGTATACGTGAACAATCTATCTCATGCTACTCAGTACACAATTATCACACGAATCACATTTACTTGGATACCAAGGACTTATAAGCCTTAATTGAATGTAAACACTTATCTCGAATTTTTGTGCAATGTACCCTAGGTCTTGAGTAACGGACTTAAACATTAATTAACTCTAGAAGCAATAACATACCGAGCAAACCAAGGTGAGTTCACACAGCCAAGGCATGGGGTTCCCAGGGTGGGAATGGGTTTTGGATTATTTACTTGTACTTACCTAGCTTATGGAACTTAGTTATATGGTCCTCGGGTGAGGAAGGGTGATTGATAAGATACGACTAGACTAGTGATACTTATAGAACTGATCTTCGCACACACACCGGGGTTGGCCGCGATAATATGACTAATCTTCGCACACATGCCTAGGAAGGCTGCGAACTATACACTAAACTTCGCACACATGCCGGATGGCCGCGATACGAATATACCTAGTCTAGAATACTTGGGAACTTTCCCTAATCTTCGCATACATGCCTAGAGGGCCGCGATACGAACTAATAAGATACTTGACTTAATGAACGAACACAAGGCTTACTATACTATTACGATTACTGAACTATTAACTGTGAACTCGCTCAACTAGTTGTTGACTCTCTGCTGCATGCCTTGCAGGACCTTAGGTACATATCGAGCTTGCACAGGGACGAGCAGGTCGTTGTGGAGCATGGATCGTGGATGTTATGTTAAACTTTATAACACTTGAACTTATTACATACATTGGGTTTTCATATTATGCTTCCGCTACTTAAACTATGTTTGGGTTGAACATCAATTGTATTGAATTGGGTTTTTACAAACTACTTTGATTATCATATACTATGTTCAATATGATTGGTGGCTTGATCCTGGTCATGTCACGCCTCCAAGCGGTGGTACTCCGCAGGTGGATTTTGGGGGTGTGACAGATTGGTATCAGAGCCATTGGTTATAGAGAACTTGGTTTTAATATGGGAAAAACGTTTTTATTAAAACCAGACTATAACCAGAACAGTGCTCTCAACGATCCACAACGACGCTTCGTTCCACGTGCAAGACTCGACATCCTAGGTAATAAGGTTTATGTTTATTGCCTACTTGCTAGAATTACATAGAACTTTGCTCGCAGTATGCTTAGCTTACATTGCCTACTATGCGTCATTACATGAGAACACCTACGTGCTTACACTCTTCTGTCATCGCACTATTCGCGAACCTTTCTCACTTATGTTGCCTTTGATGTGAAGATCAATGGCCGGACGTATTACATGACTCAAGCCCAGTTGACGGCTCTTATCAATGAACAAGTAGCTGCGGCACTTGCAGCTGCACAAGCAGGTAGTATACCCTGCGGATGTGATTCACACTAGGATCTTTAGACCCTACATTAACTCTTGTGTTTAACTTTGTCCTATTTGTACACAATAGGTCAACACGCCCCACAACCTGTCTGCACATTCAAGAACTTCATGGACTGTCGTCCAAGCACATTTAGTGGCACAGAAGGAGCAGTGGGACTCCTCCATTGGTTCGAAAAGCTCGAGTCGGTATTCGAGATGTGTGAATGCCCTGAGGATCGCAGGGTGAAGTACGCCACTGGCATTCTCGAAGGAATAGCGCTAACTTGGTGGAACGCGCAAGTACAGATCCTAGGGTTGGCAGCTGCTAACGCCACCCCTTGGAATGATTTCAAGGAACTGATTAAAAGGGAATACTTCACACGGGAAGACATCCACAAGTTGGAAGATGAGTTTTACCATCTGAAGATGACTGGGTCAGAAATTGAAGCTTATACTAAAAGGTCAAACGAGCTGGCCGTGCTGTGTCCAACTATGGTGGACCCTCCAATCAAGCGCATTGAGTTGTATCTCAAAGGGTTAGCGCCAGAAATTCAGAGCCATGTGACATCGGCTAATCTTGACAATATCCAGGCTATTTAGCGCCTTGCTCATCGTCTCACGGACCAGGCAGTGGAACAGAACAAGCTGCCTAAACGTATCAGCGCTACTGCTACCGTTACCACTTCTGCTACTCCTGCTACCCCCAGTGACAACAAGAGAAAATGGGAGGGGGATTCCAGCAAGGGATCAGCTTCAGTTCAGTCATAGGTTCAGCAACGAAAGACTGACAGTTATCAGAGTCCCAGTCAGCACTCTTCAGGCAGTCACAGGCAGGGTGGATATCGAGGGAACCTTCCAAGGTGCAACAACTGTAACAGACACCACAGTGGCCAGTGTAACAAGGGTCGCTGTCAAAGATGCCTCAAGATGGGTCATCAGGCCAAGGATTGTAGGAGCCCTCGGCCTGCGAATCAGAATCAGCAGCAGCCACAAGCACCGCAGAATCAGCAACAGGGTAACAGGGGATGTTTTCATAGTGGTGCTGAAGGTCACTTCAAAAGACACTGCCCTCAGCTAAACCGGAACCAGAACAACAAAAACAGCAACAACAATAACAACAATCCGAGCAATGGCAACAACAACAACGGTGGGAACAACAATGGCAACGAAGCAAGGGGTCGTGCATTTGTGTTGGGGCAGGGTGATGCCAGAAATGATCCCAACATAGTTATGGGTAAGTTTCTTCTCGACGACTTTTATGTCACTGTATTGTTTGATTCGGGTGCGGATACAAGTTATGTGTCTTAGAAAGTTAGCCAAATGTTAAAACGTGCACCAACTCCCCTAAACACCAAGCATGTCGTAGAGTTAGATAATGGTAAAAGCCTAGAGGCCACACACATAGTTCAGGGTTGTAATCTTATTCTCGCTAGTCAGACTTTCTCCATCGACCTCATTCCTATAGTTCTGGGTAGTTTTGACGTCGTCGTTGGCATGGATTGGTTGTCCAAGCAGCAAACAGAGATCCTGTGTAAGGAGAAGATCATTCGTATTCCTCGTTCGGGTAAAGAACCTCTCGAAGTTCAAGGCGACAAGAGTGGTGCTGTGGTTGGCATCATCTCCTTCCTGAAGGCTCAGAAATGTTTGCGAAAGCGTCACACTGCCATTTTGGCACTTGTTACTGATGCAGCAACGAAAGAGAAAAGAATAGAGGATATCCCAGTAGTACGTGATTTTCCTCAAGTGTTTCCTGAAGATTTACCTGGTCTACCGCCTCATCGCCAGGTCGAGTTTCAAGTCGAGCTAGCTCCAGGAGCAGCACCAATAGCCCGAGCACCGTATCGTTTAGCTCCAACTGAACTAGAAGAACTGTCAAAGCAGCTACAAGAGCTCTTGGAAAAGGGCTTTATTCGTCCATGCTCTTCGCCTTGGGGAGCTCCAGTATTATTTGTGAAGAAGAAAGACGGTACATTCAGAATGTGCATTGATTACCGCGAACTGAACAAGGTCACAGTGAAGAACCGTTATCCTCTTCCTCGTATTGATGACTTATTCGACCAGTTGCAAGGGTCGAGCTACTACTCCAAGATTGATCTAAGGTTAGGGTATCATCAGATGAGAGTCCGGGATGAGGACGTCTCCAAGACAGCATTCAGAACTCGCTACGGCCATTACGAGTTTCTAGTCATGCCATTCGGGCTAACGAACGCGCCTGCAGTTTTCATGGATCTTATGAATAGGGTGTGCAAACGTTATCTAGACAAGTTCGTCATAGTATTCATCGACGACATTCTGATCTACTCCAAGAGTCAGGAGGAACACGAGCAGCACTTACGTCTTATCTTGGAACTTCTTCGAAAGGAACAGCTGTACGCCAAGTTTTCAAAATGCGACTTCTGGCTTCGTGAAGTCCACTTTCTAGGCCATGTGGTAAACAAGGATGGGATTCATGTTGATCCATCCAAGGTAGATTCGATCAGAAACTGGCCTGCGCCTCGCACTCTAACGGAAATACGCCAATTCTTGGGTTTGGCGGGTTACTAAAGACGATTTATCCAAGACTTCTCGAAGATCGCGCAGCCGCTTACACTACTGACACAGAAGGGTGTCACCTACCGTTGGGGAGATTCCCAGGAAACCGCTTTTCAGTACTTAAAGGATAGACTATGCAGCGCACCTATCCTCTCATTGCCAGAGGGCACGGAGGATTTTGTGGTTTATTGTGACGCATCGATACAGGGTCTTGGGTGTGTATTGATGCAACGGGATATAGTTATTGCTTATGCTTCGCGCCAACTCAAGGTTCACGAACAGAATTACACGACGCACGATTTAGAGCTGGGAGCTGTTGTTTTTGCGCATAAGATATGGCGACACTACTTGTACGGTACCAAGTGCACTATTTACACCGATCATAGGAGTCTCGAGCATATCTTCAAGCAGAAGGAATTAAACATGCGTCAACGACGATGGGTCGAGCTGCTTAATGATTACGAATGCGCCATCAAGTACCATCCAGGCAAAGCTAATGTTGTGGCTGACGCTCTCAGTCGAAAGGACACCTTACCTAGGCGTGTACGAGCCTTGCAGCTCACTATTCAGTCTGATCTTCCTGCACAAATACGAAATGCTCATGTAGAAGCATTGAAACCAGAAAACGTCAGGGCTGAAGCCTTACGCGGCTTAAGGCAACGATTAGAACAAAAGGAAGACGGCGCCTACTATGTAACAGGACGTATTTGGGTCCCACTTTATGGCGGTCTACGCGAACTTGTGATGGATGAAGCACACAAGTCTCGCTACTCGGTACATCCAGGTTCGGATAAAATGTACCACGACATCAGAACAACGTATTGGTGGCCTAGCATGAAGGCCCACATCGCTACCTATGTCAGCAAGTGCTTGACCTGTGCAAGAGTCAAGGCAAAGTATCAGAAACCAGCAGGCTTAATTCAGCAACATAAGATACCACAGTGGAAATGGGAGGAAATTTCCATGGATTTTGTTACTGGCCTGCCTAGATCCCAGCGTGGGAATGATACTATTTTGGTGATCGTAGATCGACTCACAAAGTCTGCTCATTTCTTGGCTATCAAAGAAACGGATAAGTTCTCTACATTAGCAGACATCTACTTGAAAGAAGTTGTTTCGAGGCACGGAGCGCCAACCTCCATTATTTCGGATCGGGATGCACGATTCACATCAGAACTATGGCAAGCAATGCACAAGGCTTTTGGCTCTCGGTTAGATATGAGCACGGCTTACCACCCTCAGACGGATGGGCAGTCTGAGTGCACGATTCAAACTCTAGAAGACATGCTTCGGGCATGTGTTATCGATTTCGGCAACAGCTGGGAAAAGCACCTCCCTTTAGTGGAGTTCTCGTACAATAACAGTTATCACACCAGCATACAAGCCGCTCCATTCGAGGCATTGTACGGGCGTAAATGCCGGTCACCTCTCTGTTGGGTAGAGGTGGGGGATAGTCAAATCACGGGTCCAGAACTTATAGTGGACACCACGGAAAATATTGCACAGATAAGGCAACGCATGGCGGCAGCACGCGACCGTCAGAAAAGCTACGCGGATAAGCGAATGAAGCCATTGGAATTTCAGGTCGGGGACCGGGTTTTACTTAAAGTCTCACCCTGGAAGGGTGTCGTTCGTTTTGGGAAACGGGGCAAACTAAATCCGCGGTATGTTGGACCGTTCGAGATCATTGAAAGAATAGGCAAAGGGGCCTACAGACTAAACTTACCAGCTGAACTCGGTGCAGTTCACAATGTTTTTCACGTGTCGAATCTGAAGAAGTGCCTGTCAGATGAGACCCTCATAGTTCCTTTGAAGGAGCTCACTATCGACGAGCGGTTGCGGTTCGTCGAGGAACTAGTTGAAATCATGGACCGGGATGTCAAGGTCCTCAAGAACACCAGAATACCTCTTGTACGAGTTCGTTGGAACTCCCGTCGTGGCCCAGAGTATTGACGGGTAGTCCGTAGGACAACCCTTAAGTGGTATAAATGATATTAAAATCCCACATTTAATCGGGTAATTGTCCAGAATTAGATAACTACGGTTGCTTGTGTTTCAGGTACATTTGGGGCTTAAAAGTGTGGAAATGAAGCTTCGAATAGGCGCAACTGGATTGGAGATTGAAAGATGGAGAGTATATGAAAAAAATCAATTAATGTTATGGAAGAATTAAGAGGATAGAATTATAGAGGACGAAATTACAAGAACGTAGGCGAAAACGGTGAAGAAAACGGAGTTGAAACGAAAAAGTTATGCTGAAAACAAATTTCATGCTGAAGCCTACCGTAACTTACGGTGGTACCGTAATTTACGGTAGACCCCAGCATTTTTCTTCCACCGTAAGGCAGTAGAGACCCACCGTAAGCCATTCCAAGCCACCGTAAGCTACGGTGGTACCGTAATTTACGGTGGAGGCCAGCGAGAAATGTGTAACTGCCCAATTTTATGATGTTTTATTGTGTCTTTTCAAAGGCAATCATTCCCATTCGTTTTGTAACTCCTAAGGGGCGAATTTGGGGTGTTCTAAGGTGTTCTTGAGTGATCTAAACAGAAAGACTTTGTTTTTGATTCCAATGGACAAAGGTTCGATTGTGATGATGGTTCATAACACTATGAGCGGCTAGGTTTGCTTGGTGATCGTCTCGGATGTAAGGTTTTATTTGTGACAATTATGTTTGTTCTTTAATTTCTGGAATATTAGACTGTGCATGTGTTGTTAGTTTATTATGGTGTTTGATTGGTTGTTTGTAAATTGTTGATGTATGTTTGATCATAGTTCTACACCATACGTTCTTGGTGCCGTTGGCAATCGAGATATCATGGGAGGGATTAGGGTTGGATATGTGTTGATTGGTCATCGGGTAACAACCTGGCGTTCTAGGAATCCGAGTACTCAGTTCCCTTTCATCACAAACAATTGATCTTACATGAGCCATGTCTATGTGGCTCTTTCCAGTTGAACATGAACGTTAGTTGTCCCTTAAAACCTGAAACTCGGGATGATCACTATCCTCTTATCTTGTTACAAAACTTAACCTTGATTTGTAATCTAATTTAGTTTAATTTAGTTAATTAAAACCAATCAACCCAAACATTGAAATTTATTTTTCTTTCAGTTTAGTTTACTTTAGTGAAGTTAGACATACATCGAGATAGCACATATTCCACAAACTCCCTGTGTTCGATACCCACTTACCGCTATCTAATTAGTTGTAATTGGATTAAATTTGATTGTGACCGCGACATCATGTCAAATTTTGGCGCCGTTGCCGGGGAGTAGTGCGCAACGTGTGTTATCTTGTGTATTAGTTTGAAAAAAAAATTAAAAAAAAATTCCAAAAATATTTCTTTTATGTTCATGATTTACACTTGGTAGTTGAGTTGTGTTGTGCAGGATGATAGGGCATTACACAAATTTCAGCTTATTTACGTGTAGATTGTGCGGGGGTCCACGACATCCATGTATTGGTTGTCACGAGGCTCACTATAGGAGGGCACATGGAAAACCGGTGTCTTATGTTTCACAGCTTCCACCTCCATCATACGTTGACGATTATGAATCAGAAATGGAGGATGACTATTATTCATATGGATACGATCGGGACGAGGAAGTTTATTATGAGACAAGGATGGATAGTCTATGTTTTTGTTGCGGTCGCGATCACACTTATGATTATGATGTGTGCACGGTGTATTCAGAAAACCCAAAGTATTGGAATAAAAAGATGATGGAAGCGCGCATCTATAGACCGTATCAGGGATATCGACAATATCATCCCGAAGAATATTCTGAGCCCAAGGGTGTTTATGTTTATGAGACCGAGGAGGAAAAAGAGCTTGCTGTATTGGAAGTAACTTTGTCCAAACTCAAGCAATATTTAGCAACACCCAACCTGTCCGATGTAGACCGAATCAGCTGCTTGGTTTCTAAGTGTCATACTTTAAAATTGAAGATAGAGATAGAAGAACGCCTCTCACCATTACCTGACGATCTTAGAGATTATTCTCACATGAAGGAGGAGGTTGTGGAGGATAATACCACACCAATGAGTCCTTTATCTGATGAAGAGTCACTTGTAGATCAGATGATGTGTGCAGATTATGAGGTAGAGCAGGCTGATGGGATGGATATGTGCACCAAACCTCTTCCCATATCAATGATTCAAATTAACAAGTGTGGGGAAGAGGGTTCGAGGAACAAGATGAGAAGGGTGAAACTACCAGACATTAAGGTATATGTCATGAAGTGGACTAGCAAAGCCCGTAGGAGCAGCTTTAACATGCCAAATATACTGACAAATCTATGGAGATGGCATGTAAATTTCCGGGCATTTGTTGGAAATGCTGCGGGTAAGTGTGCATTAAGACCACCATAACGCATATCAGGTATGGTCTGGCTGAAGACCTTTAAACTTAGCGCTCTCGGGAGGCAGCCCGAGGTTGTAGAGTATTGTATTCATGTTTTGTATTTTGTTTTGTTTTGTTTTGTTTTGTTTTGGTGTTGTGTTTGTGTTTTTGCAGGTTACTATGTTTCAATCCTCGCGGATGCAATGATTCAAGTGTGGGGATGTTTGGCAACATCCCCGTTGAGATATCAGTGAATCCAAGAGATGTTTATGTTCATGTCCGATTACTACAGCTGCATCATTACCAACACTACTGATTTACAGATCAGGTCGTGTCTTGTTCTCATCTTGTGCACCTTTGTATATATTCATGTTTAAGTTTTTGGTTGGGCGGTTGGGTGGTGTTTTGATGTGTTTAGTTTATGGGTTGTGAAGGATTGGTGGTGTTTCTAGTAATTAGAATAAAAAAAAATACAAAAAGAAATTTGTGGTTTGAATGTACAAGCTTGTGGTTGGTGTTAAAGAGTTAAGTGATCAAATCCTCTCAAAACCATACATTGGGGTCAATGTATCCCAAGTGTGGGGATGGGAGGAAATTTTGAGGTTTTTGAAAAAAAATTTAAATCAAGCAAAACATGGGAAAATTTGAACATCTTGGACTAACACCAAATAATGCACCGGCAACCCTTAATACCCTTTTGTTCCTGGTGAGAGTTGAAGCCACACTTGTACATAAATAAAATTTATCTTTGATGAGAGTGGCAACGGGTGGGGGTGCATAAGAACTTGTGCCTTAATACGGTTTGAGTCCTTAGTTGAATGTGAATGTAAAAAGGATAAGGGCAACTAGGTAGCCTCGTCTTGGTGAGTGCGAGTGTGGGATTTGGGGGGTTGGACCTCATTAATTATATATATGAGCATGGTTGCGAGAGGGGCGGGGGTTTGGACATTTAGTTGCCCATTTTGTGCTAAAAGCCGATCATTTGTTACCGCTTAGCTAGTTCTCCAAAAATTTACCCGACTTAACCTGGTCTTATAGTGTTAGTAGTTGCTTTAGTTGTGTTTAGATATGTTATGTGAATGTTTCTCTATGCTATGATAAAAAAAAAGAGAAAAGAAAGAAAAAAAGAAAAAAAAATGAAAAAAAAACAATGAAAAAAAAATGAAAAAGAAGGATGTGTGAGTTATCTTGTATATAGAAGTTATGTGTTATTTATTTCATTGTGTAATAAAAAGACCGGGTTAAGTCATTCGCTACTATTCATATATATTTTCATTTCCTACCCGTATGCCTAGCCACGTTACAACCTTCAAGTCCCTTTGATTTGCATTCATGTTTTGGCACTTGTTAGGCGGAGGACCGATTTAGGTACAAGCATATAGTTGTGCAATCACCCGTTTGCCTTTTGTGTGTCTAGCGTATCTTTGCTAGTGTTTACTTGTCACCAAGAGGAGAGATATACTAAGGGGTGTGTTGTATGGGTGTTAAGAACGGGTTAGTAAAAGGATAACATGTTTATGCTTGATTTATGTTGATCGCTTGTGTTTTGAAAATGGTTTTGATGGGTTGCTTGGGACAAGCAACGGTTAAGTGTGGGGATGTGACGGGTAGTCCGTAGGACAACCCTTAAGTGGTATAAATGATATTAAAATCCCACATTTAATCGGGTAATTGTCCAGAATTAGATAACTACGGTTGCTTGTGTTTCAGGTACATTTGGGGCTTAAAAGTGTGGAAATGAAGCTTCGAATAGGCGCAACTGGATTGGAGATTGAAAGATGGAGAGTATATAAAAAAAATCAATTATTGTTATGGAAGAATTAAGAGGATAGAATTATAGAGGACGAAATTACGAGAACGTAGGCGAAAACGGTGAAGAAAACGGAGTTGAAACGAAAAAGTTATGCTGAAAACAAATTTCATGTTGAAGCCTACCGTAACTTACGGTGGTACCGTAATTTACGGTAGACCCCAGCATTTTTCTTCCACCGTAAGGCAGTAGAGACCCACCGTAAGCCATTCCAAGCCACCGTAAGCTACGGTGGTACCGTAATTTACGGTGGAGGCCAGCGAGAAATGTGTAACTGCCCAATTTTATGATGTTTTATTGTGTCTTTTCAAAGGCAATCATTCCCATTCGTTTTGTAACTCCTAAGGGGCGAATTTGGGGTGTTCTAAGGTGTTCTTGAGTGATCTAAACAGAAAGACTTTGTTTTTGATTCCAATGGACAAAGGTTCGATTGTGATGATGGTTCATAACACTATGAGCGGCTAGGTTTGCTTGGTGATCGTCTCGGATGTAAGGTTTTATTTGTGACAATTATGTTTGTTCTTTAATTTCTGGAATATTAGACTGTGCATGTGTTGTTAGTTTATTATGGTGTTTGATTGGTTGTTTGTAAATTGTTGATGTATGTTTGATCATAGTTCTAAACCATACGTTCTTGGTGCCGTTGGCAATCGAGATATCATGGGAGGGATTAGGGTTGGATATGTGTTGATTGGTCATCGGGTAACAACCTCGCGTTCTAGGAATCCGAGTACTCAGTTCCCTTTCATCACAAACAATTGATCTTACATGAGCCATGTCTATGTGGTTCTTTCCAGTTGAACATGAACGTTAGTTGTCCCTTAAAACCTGAAACTCGGGATGATCACTATCCTCTTATCTTGTTACAAAACTTAACCTTGATTTGTAATCTAATTTAGTTTAATTTAGTTAATTAAAACCAATCAACCCAAACATTAAAATTTATTTTTCTTTCAATTAAGTTTACTTTAGTGAAGTTAGACATACATCGAGATAGCACATATTCCACAAACTCCCTGTGTTCGATACCCACTTACCGCTATCTAATTAGTTGTAATTGGATTAAATTTGATTGTGACCGCGACATCACGTCAAGTATACCTGGGAACGAGAAGATCAAATGGAACTCAAGTATCCCCAGTTATTCGAAAACCGTGCAACCACTACTGAGGCTGAAGCTACTACTTCAGAATTTCGGGACGAAATTCCAAATCAACGGGGGGATGATGTGACACCCCAGGAAAACCAGTAAACGATACAACTTACCTAGCTTCCTCAGTAACCGAATGCTAAATCTCGGGACGAAATTTCTTTCAAGTTGGGGATAATGTGACAACTCGAGTTTCCGAGATTCCACTTTCGCAATTATTGCACGTTCATTGTTTGTTTAGTTATTTATTTGCACAATTAGTTTGCTATGAAACTGTATACGTTTTGATACAATAAAGTGTATTGTGATTGTGCATGGTTATGTGTTACTTGTGAAAGATTTGACAAATACTTGAATGTGGTGATGAAACTGTAATAGATAATACTTAAGGGTGTTTAGTGCTAATAGTGAAACTCTAATCGTTCTTAACCCTAATCCCTTTCACTAATCATCACCCAAGAAACAAAACACGTACTTCCACATTCTCTGATCCTCTCCGGCAATCACCATCATCATCATTGGCACAAGTTCTTCATCACTCTTGATTTCCTCTCTTTGTCTAGAATCAATCCAAGGTAATTGTTTAATCATTGTTTGTGGTTAATCGTTGATTGTTTGATTCATGTTAAAACCCTAGTTCTTCATATGATATTATGTGTTTGTTGATTCTGATTTATTGTGAAATGGTTATGGTTGTTGTGGAATCATTTGCTTGATGATTAAGATACAAGATATGTTAGAATGATCGATTGATAATTGATTATTGCACTGTGAAAATGTATGAAATTAGGGTTTTGGACCGAAGAACATAACTGTTGATTGTAGAGAACGTAACTGTTACAATTGTTACAATGGAATTAAAAATTGCATGATTTATGTTTGTCCGACCTTTGAATGTTAGGCTTAATGTCCGAGCTTTTGAAAGATGAATCATAGTCCGAACTTTGTTGATGTATGTGTAGTCAGAGTTTTGATTAAGATGCCCTTGTCCGAATTTTATTACCACATGTGTGTCTGAGTTTTACATGCTTGAGTGTAGTCCGAATTTTGTGTCATGCATGCTTAAAGGTCTGACCTTTCATGGTGTATCTTGGTCCGAATTTTTAGACAAGTAAATATGTGGTCCGACCTTTGTTGATCAGATGATGGTCCGAGTTTTGTATTTGGAATGATGTAGGACTTTCTAGCATAAGATCCCTTGTCCGACTTTTATAAAGGACTTCTCATGTCCGACCTTTATGCTTCATGTAGTCCGAGTTTTTAGTAGGCAAGGGGGATTCCGAGTTTGTGGGGGGGGGGGGGGGGAGTAACCCCTGTCCGAGTTTTGGCTAGTATAAAGGGGTGTCCGACTTTTGTTTAGTGCATGCCCTTTGTCCGAATTTTAAAGGGGAAGCCCCTGTCCGACTTTTGTGAGGGGGAAACCCCTGTCCGACCTTTTAATAATGCAAAGGGGTCCGAATTTTATTATGTGGGTTGTGTTGTCCAGGTTTGTTGATTCTATACGCATGAATAAGTGAATAAGTGTTCTGAGTTATGGCAAACACCAGTAATAAAGCTGACTATATGCTTCTGTATATAATTGCATGCTACTGTTCATTACTGTATATAACTGTATGATATTGTATGTTGCTGGATAATACCGTATACGTGAACAATCTATCTCATGCTACTCAGTACACAATTATCACACGAATCACATTTACTTGGATACCAAGGACTTGTAAGCCTTAATTGAATGTAAACACTTATCTCGAATTTGTGTGCAATGTACCCTAGGTCGTGAGTAACGGACTTAAACATTAATTAACTCTAGAAGCAATAACATACCGAGCAAACCAAGGTGAGTTCACACAGCCAAGGCATGGGGTTCCCAGGGTGGGAATGGGTTTTGGATTATTTACTTGTACTTACCTAGCTTATGGAACTTAGTTATATAGTCCTCGGGTGAGGAAGGGTGATTGATTAGATACGACTAGACTAGTGATACTTATAGAACTGATCTTCGCACACACGCCGGGGTTGGCCGCGATAATATGACTAATCTTCGCACACATGCCTAGGAAGGCTGCGAACTATACACTAAACTTCGCACACATGCCGGGTGGCCGCGATACGAATATACCTAGTCTAGAGTACTTGGGAACTTTCCCTAATCTTCGCATACATGCCTAGAGGGCCGCGATACAAACTAATACGATACATGACTTAATGAACGAACACAAGGCTTACTATACTATTACGATTACTGAACTATTAACTGTGAACTCGCTCAACTAGTTGTTGACTCTCTGCTGCATGCCTTGCAGGACCTTAGGTACATATGGAGCTTGCACAGGGAGGAGCAGGTCGTTGTGGAGCATGGATCGTGGATGTTATGTTAAAATTTATAACACTTGAACTTATTACATACATTGGGTTTTCGTATTATGCTTCCACTACTTAAACTATGTTTGGTTTGAACATCAATTGTATTGAATTGGGTTTTTACAAACTACTGTGATTATCATATACTATGTTCAGTATGATTGGTGGCTTGATCCTGGTCATGTCACGCCTCCAAGCGGTGGTACTCCGCAGGTGGATTTTGGGGGTGTGACATCTAATGTGACAACTCGGATTTCCAAGATTTCTATTTCGCATTTATTGCACGTTCATTTATTGTTTAGTTGTTTATTTGCACAAATAATTGGCTATGGAACTGTAACGTTTTAATACAATGAAGTGTATTGTGTGATTATGCATGATTATGTGTCAATTGTGATAGACTTGTCAAATGCATAAACTTGGTGGTGAAACTGTGAAACTGTTTGAGATGGTGTATTATTGTAAAATGTAATAATTAAGGGTGTGTAGAGTTATTAGTGAAACTTATATGATACTTAACCCTAATCCTTCACTAAACCTCACACAAGAAATCAAAGCACGTACTTCACATTCTCTGGCAATCATCACAATCATCATTGGCAAGACATTCATCACTTTCGATTCCACATTTTTCTCTAGAATCAACACAAGGTAAATGCTTATTGTTTATTGATTTCTTGATTATTATCAATTCTTGATTCTTGATTATGTGTTCATGAAAACCCTAGTTCCTCGTATAATATTCTGTGATTTTGATTTGATTATGGATAATTGTGATTATGATGATGATTAGTTACATGCTTGATAGATTATTCTTGTGATGATTGTTTTTGTTAAGCATCGATCATAGATTATAATTCTGCCTTCAATATGAATGAAATTAGGGTTCTTTGTTCGTAAGAACGTAACTGTAATGCTGCTTATTTCTTGTTTATGTGCGTAGCTAGGGTTTTGGTATCAAGTATGCATATGGTCCGAACATTATACATGTTATGAATAGTCCGACTTTTGTTATTGCTTTATAAGATCCGAACTTTTGAAATGATAATAAAGTCCGAGTTTTAAGATAGAATTCTTGTCCGAGCTTTCAAACTTATGACTTGGAGTCCGAATTCTTTTGTGAGTATTACATGGTCCGAGTTCTTGAATACATCATATGGTCCGAGTTTTGTATACACTATATGGTCCGAGTTCTTGAATACATCATATGGTCCGAGTTTTGTATACACTATATGGTCCGAGTTTCTTGCCAATCCCTTGGTCCGACCTTTTTGCCTAGTGAGGGGGGGATCCGAACTTTAAGGCCCAATCCCTTGGTCCGACCTTTTTGCCTAGTGAGGGGGGGATTCGAACTTTAAGGCCCAATCCCCTTGGTCCGAATTTCATTAGCCTATGTGCAACTTTTGTGAAGCCCACCCCCCCTGTCCGAGTTTTTTTGTAATAAAGTCACTAGTTCCGACTTTTACTTGTAGTTATAGGGGTCCGACTTTGTAAGGGATCATGGGATGTCCGAGGTTTATGTTAGACAAGGTGGATGTCTGAGTTTTTGAGGGATGCTCCTTGTCAGACCTTTCGTTTGTGATGCTTGGTGGTCCGAATTATGAAGGCCCACATAGCAACTTACGTCGGTAACTGTTTGACGTGTGCAAAAGTCAAAGTGGAGTATCAGAAACAAGCGGGCCTACTTCAGCAGCCCAAGATACCGCAATGGAAATGGGAAGAAATTTCCATGGATTTTGTTACAAGCCTACCCAGATCCCAGCGTGGGAATGATACTATATGGGTGATCGTGGATCGACACACCAAGTCTGCACACTTCCTGGCTATTAAGGAAACGGATAAGTTCTCCACTCTCGCAGACGTTTATCTTAAAGAAGTTGTTTCGAGGCACGGGGTGCCCACTTCCATCATTTCGGATCGGGATGCACGATTCACGTCAGAGCTATGGCAAGCGATGCACAAATCTTTTGGCTCACGATTAGACATGAGCACAGCATATCATCCTCAGACGGATGGGCAGTCTGAGCGAACGATCCAGACTCTTGAAGACATGCTTCGGGCATGTGTTATTGATTTCGGCAACGGCTGGGAAAAGCATCTCCCTTTGGTGGAGTTTTCGTATAATAACAGTTATCACACCAGCATACAAGCCGCTCCATTCGAGGCATTGTACGGACGTAAATGCCGGTCACCTCTCTGTTGGGCAGAGGTGGGGGATAGTCAGATCACGGGTCCAGAGATTGTAGTGGACGCCACGGAAAAGATTGCACAGATACGACAACGCATGGCGGCAGCACGCGACCGTCAGAAAGCCTACGCGGACAAGCGTAGGAAGCCTTTGGAATTTCAGGTCGGGGACCGGGTTTTACTTAAAGTCTCACCCTGGAAGGGTGTGGTTCGTTTTGGCAAACGGGGCAAACTAAATCCGCGGTATGTCGGACCGTTCAAGATCATTGAGAAAATACGCAAAGTGGCCTACAAGCTAAACCTACCAGCTGAACTCGGTGCAGTTCACAATGTATTTCATGTGTCGAATCTGAAGAAGTGCCTGTCAGATGACACCCTCATAGTTCCTTTTAAGGAACTCACTATCGACGAGCGGTTGCAGTTCGTCGAGGAGCCAGTTGAAATCACGGACCGGGATGTTAAGGTCCTCAAAAACAAGAGAATCCCTCTTGTTCGAGTTCGTTGGAACTCCAAACGTGGCCCAGAGTACACCTGGGAACGAGAAGACCAGATGACAGAAAAGTACCCCCAGTTATTCGAAACCAATGCAACTACTACTGAGGCTGAAGCTCCTACTGCGGAATTTCGGGACGAAATTCCAAATCAACGGGGGGATGATGTGACACCCCAGGAAAACTAGTAAACGATACAACTTACCTAGCTTCCTCAGTAACCGCATGCTAAATTTCGGGACGAAATTTCTTTTAAGTTGGGGATAATGTGACAACTCGAATTTCCAAGATTTCTATTTCGCATTTATTGCACGTTCATTTATTGTTTAGTTGTTTATTTGCACAAATAATTGGCTATGGAACTGTAACGTTTTAATACAATGAAGTGTATTGTGTGATTATGCATGATTATGTGTCAATTGTGATAAACTTGTCAAATGCATAAACTAGGTGGTGAAAGTGTCAAACTGTTTAAGATGGTGTATTATTGTAAAATGTAATAATTAAGGGTGTGTAGAGTTATTAGTGAAACTTATATGATACTTAACCCTAATCCTTCACTAAACCTCACACAAGAAATCAAAGCACGTACTTCACATTCTCTGGCAATCATCACAATCATCATTGGCAAGACATTCATCACTTTCGATTCCACATTTTTCTCTAGAATCAACAAAAGGTAAATGCTTATTGTTTATTGATTTCTTCATTATTATCAATTCTTGATTCTTGATTATGTGTTCATGAAAACCCTAGTTCCTCATATAATATTCTGTGATTTTGATTTGATTATGGATAATTGTGATGATGATGATGATTAGTTGCATGCTTGATAGATTATTCTTGTGATGATTGTTGTTGTTAAGCATCGATCGATTGATTATAATTCTGCCGTCAATATGAATGAAATTAGGGTTCTTTGTTCGTAAGAACGTAACTGTTATGCTGCTTATTTCATGTTTATGTGCGTAGCTAGGGTTTTGGTATCAAGTATGCATATGGTCCGAACATTATACATGTTATGAATAGTCCGACTTTTGTTATTGCTTTATAAGATCCGAACTCTTGAAATGATAATAAAGTCTGAGTTTTAAGATAGAATTCTTGTCCGAGCTTTCAAACTTATGACTTGGAGTCCGAATTCTTTTGTGAGTATTACATGGTCCGAGTTCTTGAATACATCATATGGTCCGAGTTTTGTATACACTATATGGTCCGAGTTCTTGAATACATCATATGGTCCGAGTTTTGTATACACTATGTGGTCCGAGTTTCTTGCCAATCCCTTGGTCCGACCTTTTTGCCTAGTGAGGGGGGGATCCGAACTTTAAGGCCCAATCCCTTGGTCCGACCTTTTTGCCTAGTGAGGGGGGGATCCGAACTTTAAGGCCCAATCCCCTTGTTCCGAATTTCATTAGCCTTTGTCCGACTTTTGTGAAGCCCACCCCCCCTGTCCGAGTTTTTTTGTAAAAAAGTCACTAGTTCCGACTTTTACTTGTAGTTATAGGGGTCCGACTTTGTAAGGGATCATGGGATGTCCGAGGTTTATGTTAGACAAGGTGGATGTCTGAGTTTTTGAGGGATGCTCCTTGTCAGACCTTTCGTTTGTGATGCTTGCTGGTCCGAATTATGTATGCCTGCACCTGATGTCTGAGTTTTGTTAATTATGATAGCCGATGCAACTCTGACACATATGATAATTCAGTTAAGATTATTCACTCAGTTAACTGTGAAAGTGTGAAGCATGAATGTTATGAATGTGACTACCTATTTATGTGGTGCATGATGTTATCTGCCAAGCAATATGTGATATAGAATTGCATGGAAACTGTTACGATCTTGAACTGATTGTGTAAACATGCACCCTATAGGACTTGACTGATTACTTGTGAACACATACTTAGCATACCGAGCAAACCAAGGTGAGTTCACACCCTTACTAAGGCATGGGATTCCCAGGGTTTGGGAATGGGATTGAAGAAATAAGGTTGAATAGATTCATACATACACTGTTACTAGACTACCATACCATCGTACTCGGTTGTGCAGGACACATACGTAAAACCTACGTATACTTGTGCTACTCGCTATCCTCGGTTGTGAAGGATACTCACGTAAAACCTACGTGAAATTATACTCACTACTGCCTCGGTTGTGTCAGGCACTTACGTAAACCCCCACGTACCCCTATCCTCGGTTGTGAAGGATACTTACGTAAAACCTACGTAAACCCCCACGTACCCCTATCCTCGGTTGTGAAGGATACTTACATAAAACCTACGTAAACTTGTACGTATTACTGTTCTCGGGATATGTAGAACACATATGGTTACGAATAGTCTAGTGGTTATACAACATGGTAAGCCCCCACTAATAGGACGTACTATCGGCCCAGTAGAGCCACATGTTACAGACGAACTTACTATTACGCATTTACTTTCTGTGAACTCGCTCAACTAGTTGTTGATCCTCTGTTACATGCCTTGCAGGTCGTTAGATACATGGAGCTTGCACAGGGAGGAGCTGGTTGTTGTGGGCTTGGATCGTGATTGTCTCGTTAAACACTTATGACATTTGATACCTTATTATGATGGATTTTATTTATACGCTTCCGCTAAACTGTGATAACAAACTTATGTTTTGGAACACCTTTCATATTGGTGGTTGAATGACATTTACTTTTAAATATTAATTACGTGTTCAATATGATTGGTGGCTTGATCCTGGTCAGTCACGCTCCCAAGCGGTGATACTCCGCAGGTGGATTTTGGGGGTGTGACAGATTGGTATCAGAGCCATTGGTTATAGAGAACTTGGTTTTAATATGGGGAAAACGTTTTTATTAAAACCAGACTATAACTAGAACAGTGCTCTCAACGATCCACAACGACGCTTCGCTCCATGTGCAAGACTCAACATACTAGGTAATAAGGTTTATGTTTATTGCCTGCATGCTAGAATTGCATAGAACTTTGCTCGTAGTATGCTTAGATTACACTGCTCATTACTTGTTATTGCTTGAGAACACCTATGTGCTTACACTCTTCTGTCATCGCACTATTCGCGAACCTTTCTCACTTATGTTTCCTTTGATGTGAAGATCAATGGCCGGACGAATTAACATGACACAAGCCCAGTTGACGGCTTTCATTAATGAACAAGTTGCTGCGGCACTTGCAGCTGCTCAAGCAGGTAGTATACCCTGCAGCTTAGACTCACACTAGGATCTTTAGATCCTACATTAACTCTTGTGTTTAACCTTGTCCTATTCGTACACAATAGGTCAACACGCTCAGCAGCCCGTCTGCACTTTCAAGAACTTTATGGATTGTCGTCCTAGCACATTTAGTGGCACTGAAGAAGCGGTTGGACTCCTCCACTGGTTTGAAAAGCTCGAGTCGGTGTTCGAGATGTGTGAATGCCCTGAGGCTCGCAGGGTGAAATATGCCACTGGTACTTTAGAGGGGATCGCTCTAACTTGGTGGAACGCACAAGTGCAGATCTTAGGGTTGGCAGCTGCTAACGCCACCCCTTGGAATGATTTCAAGGAACTGATCAAAAGGGAATACTGCACTCGGGAAGACATTCATAAGCTGGAAGATGAACTTTATCATTTGAAAATGACTGGGTCAGAAATTGAAGCTTATACCAAAAGGTCAAATGAGCTGGCCGTGCTATGTCCAACTATGGTGGACCCTCCAATCAAGCGCATTGAGTTGTATCTCAAAGGTTTGGCGCCAGAAATTCAGAGCCATGTAACATCGGCTAATCTCGACAACATCTAGGCTATCCAACGCCTCGCTCATCGCATCAGAGATCAGGCAGTGGATCAGAATAGGCTGCCTAAACGTATCAGCGCTACTGCTACCGCTACCACTGCTACTACACTTGCTACTCCCAGCGACAACAAGAGAAAATGGGATGGGGATTCTAGTAAGGGGTCAGCTTCAGTTCAGTCACAGGTTCAGCAGCGAAAGACTGACAGTTACCAGAGTCCCAGTCAGCATTCTTCAGGCAGTCACAGGTAGGGGGGATATCGAGGGAACCACCCAAAGTGTAACAACTGCAACAGACACCACAGTGGCCAGTGTAACAAGGGTCTCTGTCAAAGATGCCTCAAGATGGGTCACGAGGCCAAGGATTGTAGGAGCCCTCGGCCTGCGAATCAGAATCAGCAGCAGCCACAAGCACAGCAGAATCAGCAACAGGGCAACAAGGGATGTTTTCATTGCGGCGCAGAAGGGCACTTCAAAAGGCACTGTCCTCAGCTAAACAGGAACCAGAACAACAACAATAACAACAATCAGGGAAATGGCAACAACAACAACAACGGTGGGAACCACAACGGCAATGAAGCAAGGGGTCGTGCATTTGTGTTGGGGCAGGGTGATGCCAGAAGTGATCCCAACGTCGTTATGGGTAAGTTTCTTCTTGACGACTTTTATGTTACTGTATTGTTTGATTCGGGTGCGGATACAAGTTACGTGTCAGTGAAAGTTAGCCAAATGTTAAAACGTGCACCAACTCCCCTAAATACCAAACATGTCGTAGAGTTAGCTAATGGTAAAAGTCTAGAAGCAACACAAATAGTTCAGGGTTGTAATCTTATCCTCGCTGGTCAAGCTTTCACCATCGATCTCATTCCTATAGTTCTGGGTAGTTTTGACATCGGCGTTGGTATGGACTGGTTATCCAAGCAGCAGGCAGAGATTCTATGTAAAGAGAAGATCATTCGCATTCCTCGTTCGGGTAAGGAACCTCTCGAAGTTCAAGGCGACAAGAGTGGTGTTGTGGTTGGCATCATCTCTTTCTTGAAGGCTCAGAAATGTTTAAGAAAGGGTCATACGGCTATCTTGGCACTAGTTACTGATGCAGCGACGCAAGAGAAAAGAATAGAGGATATTCCAGTTGTACGTGATTTTCCTCAAGTGTTTCCTGAAGATTTACCTGGTCTACCGCCTCATCGCCAGGTCGAGTTTCAAGTTGAACTAGCTCCAGGAGCAGCACCAATAGCCCGCGCACCGTTACGTTTAGCTCCAACTGAACTGGAGGAACTGTCTAAGCAACTACAAGAGCTCTTGGATAAGGGCTTCATTCGTCCAAGTGCTTCGCCTTGGGGAGCTCCAGTACTATTTGTGAAAAAGAAGGATGGCACTTTCAGAATGTGCATAGACTACCGCGAACTGAACAAGGTCACAGTGAAGAACCGTTATCCTCTTCCTCGTATTGACGACTTGTTCGACCAGTTGCAAGGGTCGAGCTACTACTCCAAGATTGATCTGAGGTCAGGGTATCATCAGCTGAGAGTCCGGGATGAGGACGTCTCCAAGACAGCATTCAGAACTCGCTACGGACACTACGAGTTTCTAGTCATGCCATTTGGGCTGACGAACGCGCCTGCAGTTTTCATGGATCTTATGAACAGGGTGTGCAAACCCTATCTTGACAAGTTCGTCATTGTTTTCATTGACGACATTCTGATCTACTCCAAGAGTCAGGAGGAACACGAGCAGCACTTACGTCTTATCTTGGAACTTCTTCGAAAGGAACAATTGTACGCCAAGTTTTCTAAATGTGACTTCTGGCTTCGTGAAGTCCACTTCTTAGGCCATGTGGTGAACAGGGATGGGATTCATGTCGATCCATCCAAGGTAGATTCGATCAGGAACTGGCCTGCATCGCGTACACCAACGGAAATACGCCAATTCTTGGGTTTGGCGGGGTATTACAGACGATTTATTAAAGACTTCTCCAAGATCGCACAGCCGCTCACAATGTTGACACAGAAAGGTGTTACCTATCGTTGGGGTAATACACAAGAAACGGCTTTTCAGTATCTGAAGGATAGACTATGCAGCGCACCTATTCTCTCACTGCAAGAGGCCACGGATGATTTTGTGGTCTATTGTGACGCATCGATACAGGGGCTTGGTTGTGTATTGATGCCGCGGGATAAAGTTATTGCCTACGCTTCTCGTCAACTCAAAGTTCATGAACGGAACTACACGACGCACGATTTAGAGCTGGGAGCTGTTGTTTTTGCGCTTAAGATATGGCGACATTACCTGTACGGTACCAAGTGCACTATCTACACCGATCACAGGAGTCTCAAGCATATCTTCAAGCAGAAGGAATTGAATATGCATCAGCGAAGATGGGTTGAACTTTTAAACGATTACGAATGTGCTATTAAGTATCATCCAGGCAAAGCCAATGTTGTGGCTGACGCTCTCAGTTGAAAGGACACTCTACCTAGACGCGTGCGAGCCTTGCAGCTCACTATTCAGTCCAGTCTTCCTGCACAAATACGAACTGCTCAGATGGAAGCATTAAAGCCCGAAAACGTCAAAGCTGAAGCTTTACGTGGCTCAAGGCAACGATTAGAACAAAAGGAAGACGGCGCCTACTATGTAACAGGACGTATTTGGGTTCCACTATATGGTGGTTTACGAGAACTTGTGATGGATGAAGCTCATAAGTCACGCTACTCGGTACTTCCAGGTTCGGATAAAATGTATCACGACATCAGAACTACATATTGGTGGCCTAGCATGAAGGCCCACATAGCAACTTACGTCGGTAAATGTTTGACGTGTGCAAAAGTCAAAGTGGAGTATCAGAAACCAGCGGGCCTACTTCAGCAGGCCAAGATACCGCAATGGAAATGGGAAGAAATTTCCATGGATTTTGTTACAGGCCTACCCAGATCCCAGCGTGGGAATGATACTATATGGGTGATCGTGGATCGACACACCAAGTCTGCACACTTCCTGGCTATTAAGGAAACGGATAAGTTCTCCACTCTCGCAGACGTTTATCTTAAAGAAGTTGTTTCGAGGCACGGGGTGCCCACCTCCATCATTTCGGATCGGGATGCACGATTCACGTCAGAGCTATGGCAAGCGATGCACAAATCTTTTGGCTCACGATTAGACATGAGCACAGCATATCATCCTCAGACGGATGGGCAGTCTGAGCGAACGATCCAGACTCTTGAAGACATGCTTCGGGCATGTGTTATTGATTTCGGCAACGGCTGGGAAAAGCATCTCCCTTTGGTGGAGTTTTCGTATAATAACAGTTATCACACCAGCATACAAGCCGCTCCATTCGAGGCATTGTACGGACGTAAATGCCGGTCACCTCTCTGTTGGGCAGAGGTGGGGGATAGTCAGATCACGGGTCCAGAGATTGTAGTGGACGCCACGGAAAAGATTGCACAGATACGACAACGCATGGCGGCAGCACGCGATCGTCAGAAAGCCTACGCGGACAAGCGTAGGAAGCCTTTGGAATTTCAGGTCGGGGACCGGGTTTTACTTAAAGTCTCACCCTGGAAGGGTGTGGTTCGTTTTGGCAAACGGGGCAAACTAAATCCGCGGTATGTCGGACCGTTCAAGATCATTGAGAAAATACGCAAAGTGGCCTACAAGCTAAACCTACCAGCTGAACTTGGTGCAGTTCACAATGTATTTCACGTGTCGAATCTGAAGAAGTGCCTGTCAGATGAGACCCTCATAGTTCCTTTTAAGGAACTCACTATCGACGAGCAGTTGCAGTTCGTCGAGGAGCCAGTTGAAATCACGGACCGGGATGTTAAGGTCCTCAAAAACAAGAGAATCCCTCTTGTTCGAGTTCGTTGGAACTCCAAACGTGGCCCAGAGTACACCTGGGAACGAGAAGACCAGATGACAGAAAAGTACCCCGAGTTATTCGAAACCAATGCAACTACTACTGAGGCTGAAGCTCCTACTGCGGAATTTCGGGACGAAATTCCAAATCAACGGGGGGATGATGTGACACCCCATGAAAACCAGTAAACGATACAACTTACCTAGCTTCCTCAGTAACCGCATGCTAAATTTCGGGACGAAATTTCTTTTAAGTTGGGGATAATGTGACAACTCGAATTTCCAAGATTTCTATTTCGCATTTATTGCACGTTCATTTATTGTTTAGTTGTTTATTTGCACAAATAATTGGCTATGGAACTGTAACGTTTTAATACAATGAAGTGTATTGTGTGATTATGCATGATTATGTGTCAATTGTGATAAACTTGTCAAATGCATAAACTAGGTGGTGAAACTGTGAAACTGTTTGAGATGGTGTATTATTGTAAAATGTAATAATTAAGGGTGTGTAGAGTTATTAGTGAAACTTATATGATACTTAACCCTAATCCTTCACTAAACCTCACACAAGAAATCAAAGCACGTACTTCACATTCTCTGGCAATCATCATAATCATCATTGGCAAGACATTCATCACTTTCGATTCCACATTTTTCTCTAGAATCAACAAAAGGTAAATGCTTATTGTTTATTGATTTCTTGATTATTATCAATTCTTGATTCTTGATTATGTGTTCATGAAAACCCTAGTTCCTCATATAATATTCTGTGATTTTGATTTGATTATGGATAATTGTGATTATGATGATGATTAGTTGCATGCTTGATAGATTATTCTTGTGATGATTGTTGTTGTTAAGCATCGATCGATTGATTATAATTCTGCCGTCAATATGAATGAAATTAGGGTTCTTTGTTCGTAAGAACGTAACTGTTATGCTGCTTATTTCATGTTTATGTGCGTAGCTAGGGTTTTGGTATCAAGTATGCATATGGTCCGAACATTATACATGTTATGAATAGTCCGACTTTTGTTATTGCTTTATAAGATCCGAACTCTTGAAATGATAATAAAGTCTGAGTTTTAAGATAGAATTCTTGTCCGAGCTTTCAAACTTATGACTTGGAGTCCGAATTCTTTTGTGAGTATTACATGGTCCGAGTTCTTGAATACATCATATGGTCCGAGTTTTGTATACACTATATGGTCCGAGTTCTTGAATACATCATATGGTCCGAGTTTTGTATACACTATATGGTCCGAGTTTCTTGCCAATCCCTTGGTCCGACCTTTTTGCCTAGTGAGGGGGGGATCCGAACTTTAAGGCCCAATCCCTTGGTCCGACCTTTTTGCCTAGTGAGGGGGGGATCCGAACTTTAAGGCCCAATCCCCTTGGTCCGAATTTCATTAGCCTTTATCCGACTTTTGTGAAGCCCACCCCCCCTGTCCGAGTTTTTTTGTAATAAAGTCACTAGTTCCGACTTTTACTTGTAGTTATAGGGGTCCGACTTTGTAAGGGATCATGGGATGTCCGAGGTTTATGTTAGACAAGGTGGATGTCTGAGTTTTTGAGGGATGCTCCTTGTCAGACCTTTCGTTTGTGATGCTTGGTGGTCCGAATTATGTATGCCTGCACCTGATGTCTGAGTTTTGTTAATTATGATAGCCGATGCAACTCTGACACATATGATAATTCAGTTAAGATTATTCACTCAGTTAACTGTGAAAGTTTGAAGCATGAATGTTATGAATGTGACTACCTATTTATGTGGTGCATGATGTTATCTGCCAAGCAATATGTGATATAGAATTGCATGCAAACTGTTACAATCTTGAACTGATTGTGTAAACATGCACCGTATAGGACTTGACTGATTACTTGTGAACACATACTTAGCATACCGAGCAAACCAAGGTGAGTTCACACCCTTACTAAGGCATGGGATTCCAAGGGTTTGGGAATGGGATTGAAGAAATAAGGTTGAATAGATTCATACATACACTGTTACTAGACTACCATACCATCGTCCTCGGTTGTGCAGGACACATACGTAAAACCTACGTATACTTATGCTACTCGCTATCCTCGGTTGTGAAGGATACTCACGTAAAACCTACGTGAAATTATACTCACTACTGCCTCGGTTGTGTCAGGCACTTACGTAAAACCTACGTAAACCCCCACGTACCCCTATCCTCGGTTGTGAAGGATACTTACGTAAAACCTACGTAAACCCCCACGTACCCCTATCCTCGGCTGTGAAGGATACTTACGTAAAACCTACGTAAACTTGTACGTATTACTGTTCTCGGGATATGTAGAACACATATGGTTACGAATTTACAACATGGGAAGCCCCCACTAATAGGACGTACTATCGGCCCAGTAGAGCCACATGTTACAGACGAACTTACTATTACGCATTTACTTTCTGTTAACTCGCTCAACTAGTTGTTGATCCTCTGTTACATGCCTTGCAGGTCGTTAGATACATGGAGCTTGCACAGGGAGGAGCTGGTCGTTGTGGGCTTGGATCGTGATTGTCTCGTTAAACACTTATGACATTTGATACCTTATTATGATGGATTTTATTTATACGCTTCCGCTAAACTGTGATAACAAACTTATGTTTTGGAACACCTTTCATATTGGTGGTTGAATGACATTTACTTTTAAATATTAATTACGTGTTCAATATGATTGGTGGCTTGATCCTGGTCAGTCACGCTCCCAAGCGGTGATACTCGGCAGGTGGATTTTGGGGGTGTGACATCTAAGTTCCAAAGAATTTGAAGCTGAATTTAAAAGACAAGCTAAGGAACTTTTGGGGAGAAATAAAGGTCCTGAATAATGAAGGGTTTTGGCATTATCTGTTCCAGGGGGAGATTGTTGGGATTGAACCCTACCAGAGGAACAGATAATGTAAAGCCAAAACCGGATCACATCAATGGACTAACAATAAGCAGCAGCCTACACTTTGCTTTCCCCTTGACAGTGGTATTCTAACAGCTGATGGATCTTAAGTACTGCTCACTACAACAACTGATGAACCAAACACTAATGAAACTCTAAAGAACTGCTGAAGAGAAACACTGTTGCTCTATCTACTGCTGTTTCCTAAGTATTGCTGAAAGACACAAGCACTGCCCACTCAAAGACTGATCACCTTTGAAGAAAGCACTGAAGTTCAACATCTGTGCTCAGGCTAACAGTGGAACGTGAAACAGTTGTTATTTCTTGGTTTGCATTGTACTAATGATCAGATGTTGCATATCAGTAGTTTGTTTAGAACAGTGTATATAGGTTGTTAGTTTGTTAGATGTCACTATCATGGTGACGTCAGCTGAGATGCTTCAGTGGTTTGGTTTGCCTATAAATGGAGCAGTACTCTGTACTGTTACATTTGATTGACTGAGTAGATTCTTCTTTTTCTTCAGTCCAATCCTTTCATCTTGTGCAACCAACCTTGAGGTATCAGGCTGAGGGGGAGCTTAGTTCTGTAAACATGCTTTAATAATTTGCTTTGTATTTCAATCATTCAACTTAATGAAAAGCATTTGTTTATCAAACTATTTTCCTCTTTGATTGTGTTTACAAAGTTTGTATCCATTTCCGCTGCACTTTATATCATTTCATATATTCTAACTGTTCAATTTATACAAACAAACACAATCATGAGAGCCTCCAATCCTAACACATAGCATAAAATGTAATGTAAAATAATGTACTAAGTACGCACACAATGGGCATACATAGCATAAAATGGAATGTAAAACAATGTACTAAGTATGCACATAATGGGCATACATAGCATAAAATGTAATATAAAATGATGTACTAAGTACGCACACAATGGGCATACATAACATAAAATGTAATGTAAAATAATTTACTAAGTACGCACACAATGGGCATACATAGCATAAAATGGAATGTAAAACAATGTACTAAGTACGCACACAATGGGCATACATAGCATAAAATGGAATGTAAAACAATGTACTAAGTACGCACACAGTGGGCATACATAGCATAGAATGGAATGTAAAACAATGTACTAAGTACATACACAATGGGCATACATAGCATAGAATGTAATGAAATCATGTACTATAAATGTACTAATGAACATAGCAAGTATATGATGTGAAAGCATGAAAAGTATGAAAGTAACAAGTAGGCACATGTGTTTCACCCCAAAACAGTTTAGAAAACAGTAAAAGATGGGGTTCAATGTACTCACCTGAGATTGCTTTGAAGTTCCTGTATAACAACCAAATAATGCTAGAGATCACGGATATCAAACGGCACCTAATATAGGTAATTATGTTAATATACCGGACCTAAATCGGAGGATCGGATAGTATGCGGGTTCGTAAACCAAACAAGTATGGAGACTTGTGTAATATGGTTTAACAAAGCCTTTATACTAAAATGAAACTTAACCTAAGTGCTTACGACCCATTACGACGCGTTTAGGTAGCTTATGCTACCTTAACGCGTCGTTCGCGTAAAACGCTTTTGGAACGCCTAACATCGTGACCATAAGATATAACCTCGGAAGGTTATTCCCTATATAACTATGGTCACCTAATGTGTTTGGTCGGATCCTAATGATCGACCAAATGGGTCGGGTCCGAAAGTATAAGCGATTGTTTAGATCGCTTACCTTACGACCCTATATAAGCACTAAATTAAAAGTGACGAGCTAAGCATGTTAGGACATGCTTAACTAAGTTTAGAAAACAGGTTTGGTATCAAAACAAACGGTTTTGATACCCAAGAGTAGTTTGGTTACAAAATACGCAAGAATGCACATTTTGGCCGAAACTACGACTCGTCACTGAGCCTAGATAATGTGGTGATCAGTAGGTGTAGTCACTAGGGACTATAACCATCGTGATCACGCTCACGTTATGAAGTTCAAACAAACTTCGTGTTGACCATAGGCTGGTCAACGCAGAAAGTCAAACATAGTCTGACTTTAGGACTAGAAAGCGATAAAAGAACGAAAGAACACTTACGAAGGGTCCCCGAAAGCTAAACTTCATCCAGGAGCTCAGGTATGAAGCAATGGCATCAACTTTGAGCTCTTTGATCAGATTTGTGGGTTTTACACCAAATGGGATTTATAGGATATGCAAGACCGTTAGGGTCGTTTCTTGAATATCGTGCCTTGATCTCATTCGTACACTTGTCAAAATGTTGTGGTATCAAAATGTGACCCCAACCCCAGAGATTGTGAAGAGGCATTGCCCATTGGATGCTTGAAAGGCCATTTTCAGCCAGAAAAACGAGTTTCTACATCTGCAGGGCTGACGCGGCCCGCGTAAAGGTTGCCCCTAGGCTTACGCGGGTCGCCTGGAGGTTCTGATCAGAAGCCAAGTTTCAAAAATGACAGTTTAGGTCCCTGTTATGGTATAAGGCCATTTCCGACACGTTCAAGGCCCGTTAAGCTATCTTTAAGGCCCTAAAATTATGCTTAAACATTGAGGACATGAAACATGCTCAAAAATATGACGGATGTTGGTTCGTTTGGCCGTACGATCGCGATGTTCGCATAATTACGACAGAATGCGCATAAGCGCGAAAAACGATCCAAATTGCGCGACGAATGGATTTTTCTCATGCCAAACACTAAGGCATAATATAAGGATGCTTACCTAAATTTTTGGATGTCCGGATGTATTCACAACGTAAGTTATGCGCGAAAGTGCAAACTTATGCACTTTTTGACACTTTTAGTCCCTGAATGATCCAAAAGTTTATTTTTGCATACCAAACCCCTCAAAGCCTATTTCTAAGCTATGTAAGGGATATTTAGGGTATTTTTAACTTATGGACATGTTCCGGAATGTCTATTTTAGTACGAATCGTCATACTTTTGCAGTTTGTCAAGTTTAGTCCCTGTAAGCGAATAAACTTGTTTTTGCCATACCAAAGCCTTCAAAACTTATTTCTAAGTTATGTAAAGGTTATTTAAGGTATGTTAAGTATATGTTGATGTTCCGGAGTATTTTTCGCATTAAACTGAGTACGTTCACGCACCAGTTTGCGTATAATTCTCTAGAAAGCGATGTAGAGTTTAAAATCGAACAAAAGTCAAAACATGAAAAATGTAAAACATAACCAAACAAACGTTGGGATCAAATAACATTGTTTTATTGATAACTGAACTGTTCACAATGATTACAAGCACAAATGTTATAGTCTCCCCTACTTGTGGAAATTTCGTCCCGAAATTTATTTAGAGGAAACTTGTGAGAGCTTGAAACATGAAGTTGAAAAGATCAAACAACACTGGTTAGCGTCCTGAACTTCTAGTAACTTTATAATAACATCATGCTTGTAATGTGAGAGGGACACTTATATACGAGTATATAAAGCGTCATTGATGCGTCCACCGTACCTCTATTACATTGTTCACATTTCGTTATGGTTGTCACTATTGGTTCTTACACATAATAAGTCTCGCTGTGGTTTCCGTGCACTGAACTTCGTAAATATGTATGCATCCATAATCACGTAATTCCTTGCATAGTCACGTAGTGCATCTTAAATGTGTAGGGGAAGAAAACAATGTACGAACCTGTGAGGATTGTGACTAGACTACCATAGGGTCCCTTTTATTAAATCAATAAATGATTTTAATAGACAACCAAGGGTCCTTTCAGCTTATATCATCACATGTCATTCTTAACCAGATTTTTTTAAATCAATCTTTTTGACTTGACCACTAAAAGGGTCTCTTATGAATCATGGAGTGGTACTATATAATCCAAGGGTCTTAACTATTACATAGAAGCCCATTAAGGATTTAAGGTAACACCTTTTTGAACATCCTTCTACGAATCCCTCATATGAACATACGAAAGGTTCTACGAGGATTTGGATAACGAATATCCAGAGTATATAAAAAAACACAAAATGCATAATAGAAAACACAAGATGCATAAACATATTGTCATATAAACACAAAGATTGTTTAACTTGATTTTTAATTTTGTTAATTTGTTTTGCTAATAGAGCACATGTATGTAAAGCACATCAGGTATCCAATCAGTGGATTTTGATTGGTGCTTTAAATATTTCTAAGAATCTAACTACAAAGATAGAAAGATCTTAAAGAGAAAATTCGCTTTCGATTCTAAGGAACCGAAATGATCGAATTTTGGTACACAAGGAATCCAATTAAGGACTCTGATTTGTATGATAATCATCCACAAGGGTCTAATTGTGGAGATAAAAAGATCCCACATGGATTTTAGAAGTTGAAGATGTTTCGAAACCTTGCACTGGACGTGTTTAAGTCAAAACATGAAGTAAAAATGCTTATGAAGTTGAGATGCTCAATATGCCAAGGCAACATGTGAAGCGGAATTTGAAGGTTAAGTCAATGTGTGAGGATAAATATTTTTGAAAACTATGTATGTTTGAAGAAATCAGAACGTAATGGGTATGAGATTTGAAAATATCCTTGGTTATCTAACCAAGGATTCAAAGGCATAGAAGCATGATTACTCATAATGTCTCTTTATTTCTTGTACTTCGTTTCTTAGAATAAAACGAGTACTTAGAATTCACCAAGGAAATCATGAGTAAACGGAAAAATGGGAAAAATTTTCACAAAAGTAGTTTGCAAGGAACATAGTTCCTTAATGTAGGCATCATAGGGGAATGCCATTCATACATGTAACTATACTTGTATATCAGAATTGTGAACAACAACTTTTATTTATGAACGGGACAGATTGTTTCACAAAATAGAAGAAACAAAAGCATATGACAACAACATCTTCTAAACAGCCAACTGCTCATCCGGTTGGATTTGCCTTAGCAAACTTCGGGCAATTTCTTCGGAAATGACCCATCTCGCCACAGTTGAAACAAGAACCCGGTAGGAAACGACCTTGAGCGGGATTGTTGTCAGCTTGGTTTGGTGCAGCTGCAGCTAGGAAAACTCTTGCTGTATGGCCTATAAGTCCACAAGTTTGGTAGTTGCGGCACTTTACAATGGCATGATGATGGAGGCTACATTGGTTGCACAAGGGTGCAGTTCCATTGTATAGCTTCCTAGCAGGGGGTTGAGCTGGTTGGTTGGGAATGGCTTGACCATTATGAGTAACCACGGCGAAGTTCTGAGAAGCCTTTGGCTTCTTTGACTTTTTAGGGGATCCAGTCTGTTCATCCATGGTCTTCGATTCCTTGATTGGTTTCTTGGCTGGTGGTGCAGGCTTGACCTCTGCTTCCTTTGATGGCCATTGAGTGGCTTCATTGTTGAGACGAGTCATGGTGATGCCTAATTCAACAGTCTTCAGAATTACTTCGCCTATCTGCTGGGCAAATTTTGCAGTCTGCTCGGATATCTGCGCATCGTTGCGATGAAGAGACATTATGTAGGAATTGAAGGATATAGGAGGAAACAAATGAAATGTTATCGGTAAATAAAACAAAATGACAACGCATAGAAATTGCGATCATTTGTTTGTTACTTAAGGCAAACAAATGAGACAGTGACTAATCAAAGTACGCGGGTCATATTAATGTATCGCGAAGACATGCTTTATCCTATAAGTGGACGCTCACCCCAAGAGTTCCCAGGTAAGAGTGACTGATCCGATTATGTGGATTTGTATGAACACTCTAGCCTTAGACAGAAAACTCAGAGTACAGGCATCCACTCTTCCAGATTGCACGTGTTCACACAATAAGACCCAAATTTTGACGAGGTTTTGAAAGTTCAAAGGGGTTCAAAACCATATAACAGAGGGTTCAAAACCTTACAATAGAGGGTTCAAAACCTAGTAATCAATCATCCTAGAACAGATGATAGTTTTCAAAGCGGTTTTGAAATTTATATTCTTGTTATGGTTGTCGCCTAAGGATAGGTGACAGTATTGTTTTATGACTAAACGCAAGTAAACTCGCGTTAGGGTCCTAGGAAGGTTATAGACTAGGTCAAAGCATTACTAATAACCTAATTCCCTATAATCATGAGCTCTGATACCAACTCTTCTGTCACACCCGGACCACGTAGAACATACAAAACATGGCGAAAACGTCGGGGAGTGTTGTAACAGAATTAATTGCTTAAAGTCCATGGCAATTGAAGTTTCGTTTTATTAATCAAACATGACAGTTTACATTGTTTTAAACAAGAACCAAAGAGTACATAACATAAATTAACTAGTTCTTGTCTCGTTTTAAGTCACTAAGGCACAGGTCCGCCTAAGTATGTCTTGATAAGTCCTAAGCATCATCTCCTGAAAACACATGTGAAAATAGGTACGTCAGCATAAAAATGCCTATGAGATACATAGGTTTTGTGAAAATAGAGTTCATGACTTATGTTTGAGAAAAATGTTTAGTCATGAACCTTGTAATTTGCTTTGTCTTGTAAATCATTTGAAAAACAATAAGATCAGATGATATGTATAAATAAATGTAAGGTTAAACGAATAACCAAGTAAAATGTGTTTGTATAAGATAAGTTGTTTGTAAAACAATGTCTTGTGAAGAATATGTTATTTGTGTAAAATGTTATATGTCTAAATTGAATTGATTCAAATACACTACGATATGTAACACCATACAAGCACTTATATATAGGAAGTACCGGCGGCGTATCCACCATGCTTGTATCATATTACACACGCCTCGTTACTTAAATCACATACCCAAACCAAACCATCATTGTGAAATGTTTATGTATAATCAAATGTTAAAATGTTTATGTGAAAACCATGTCTAATGTCTATGTCTAATGTTTATGTTTAAAGCGAGTCATGTAATGTGTATATCAATGTCAAAATGTGTATGTCTAATGTAAATCATGAATTGTGTCTATGAATGTCAAAATGTTTATGTATGGTATGTGAAATATATCAACTAAACCATATGTAAAAGGCACAAAAACAAGATATTGAAGTAAAACATGGTTTAAATCAAAGTTATGTTTTGTGTAATAAATGCATGCTATACTGATATAAACATCTATGCGGTATTGTGAAAATGCATACATTCAAGCCTTTGTGACTGTGGTGATAGACCTTTAAACAAGTTAAAGGTCTATATGTGTTATGTTTATCGAATTTGGTCATTCCTTCCAATCCAAACAAACCCGAGATTTCAGGAATGGGAGTTGTCAAGTCCTATGGTACCACTACCTACAAATGATTCAAATACACTACGATATGTAACACCATACAAGCACTTATATATAGGAAGTACCGGCAGCGTATCCACCATGCTTGTATCATATTACACATGCCTCGTTACTTAAATCACATACCCAAACCAAACCATCATTGTGAAATGTTTATGTATAATCAAATGTTAAAATGTTTATGTGAAAACCATGTCTAATGTCTATGTCTAATGTTTATGTTTAAAGCGAGTCATGTAATGTGTATATCAATGTCAAAATGTGTATGTCTAATGTAAATCATGAATTGTGTCTATGAATGTCAAAATGTTTATGTATGGTAAGTGAAATATATCAACTAAACCATATGTAAAAGGCACAAAAACAAGATATTGAAGTAAAACATGGTTTAAATCAAAGTTATGTTTTGTGTAATAAATGCATGCTATACTGATATAAACATTTATGCGGTATTGTGAAAACGCATACATTCAAGCCTTTGTGACTGTGGTGATAGACCTTTAAACAAGTTAAAGGTCTATATGTGTTATGTTTATCGAATTTGGTCATTCCTTCCAATCCAAACAAACCCGAGATTTCAGGAATGGGAGTTGTCAAGTCTTATGGTACCACTACCTACTAATGAGCAGATGATTAGAGGGTTCAAAACCTAGTAATCAATCATCCTAGAACAGATGATTAGTTTTCAAAGCGGTTTTGAAATTTATATTCTTGTTATGGTTGTCGCCTAAGGATAGGTGACAATATTGTTTTATGACTAAACGCAAGTAAACTCGCGTTAGGGTCCTAGGAAGGTTATAGACTAGGTCAAAGCATTACTAATAACCTAATTCCCTATAATCATGAGCTCTGATACCAACTCTTCTGTCACACCCGGACCACGTAGAACATACAAAACGTGGCGAAAACGTTGGGGAGTGTTGTAACAGAATTAATTGCTTCAAATCCATGGCAATTGAAGTTTCGTTTTATTAATCAAACATGACAGTTTACATTGTTTTAAACAAGAACCAAAGAGTACATAACATAAATTAACTAGTTCTTGTCTCGTTTTCTGTCACACCCCGACCACGTAGAACATACAAAACGTGGCGGAAACGTCGGGGAGTGTTGTAACAGAATCAATTGTTTCAAATCCATGGCAAATGAAGTTTCGCTTTATAAATCAAACATGAAGGTTTACATTGTCTAAACAAGAATCAAAGTGTACATAACATAAATTAACTAGTTCTTGTCTTGTTTTAAGTCACTAAGGCACAGGTCCGCCTAAGTATGTCTTGATAAGTCCTATGCATCATCTCCTGAAAACACATGTGAAAATAGGTACGTCAGCATAAAAATGCCTGTGGGATACATTGGTTTTGTGAAAACGGAATTCATGACTTGAGTTTGAGAAAATGTTTAGTCATGAACCTCGTATTTTGCTTTGTCTTGTAAATCATTTGAAAAACGGTAAGATCAAATGATATGTATAAATAAGAGAACAATGCATGGTTAACTGAATAACCATGTAAAAAGAGTTTGTATAAGATTTGTTGTTTGTAAATCAATGTCTTGTGAAAAGCGTGTTATTTGTATAAAATGTTCTATGTCTCAAATTGAAATGATTCAAATAACGCTACGATATGTAATACCATACAAACACTTATATATAGGAAGTACCAGCGGCGTATCCACCATGTTTGTATCATATTACACACGCCCTGTTACTTAATCACTTACTCAAACCAAACCATCAAGATGAAATGTTTAACAACGGTAGAAATGTTCATGTATAGTCAAATGTCTATTGTCAAATGTAATTCATGTCAACGGATACAACTGGTTTACACGGTTCAATGGTTACAGACGGTTCATGAAATCAAAATGGTAAGGCGGTCCACATAGTCAAATGGTTACAACGGTTCAAAATGTAGTGTAATGTGTTCATATGCTGGATGAGCATATGCAACAGAAATGCAATGCGAAACAATGTACTACGTATGCACACAATGGGCGTACGTAGCATGAAATGTATTGTAGAGTACAACGGTTCAAAATGTGTTCATATGCTGGATGAGCATATGCAACAGATATGCAATGTGAAACAATGTACTACGTATGCACACAATGGGCGTACATAGCATGAAATGTATTGTAGAGTGCAACGGTTCAAAATGTAGAATAATGTGTTCATATGCTGGATGAGCATATGCAACAGATATGCAATGTGAAACAATGTACTACGTATGCACACAATGGGCGTACGTAGCATGAAATGTGATGTAAAGCAATGTACTAAGTACGCACACAATGGGCATACATAGCATGTAATGTAAAGCAATGTACTAAGTACGCACACAATGGGCATACATAGCATGTAATGTAAAGCAATGTACTAAGTACGCACACAATGGGCATACATAGCATGAACACATTGAAATCATGTACTATATATGTACTATCGAACATAGCAAGTATATGATGTGAAAACCGGAAAGCATGAAAGTAACAAGTAGGCACATGTGTTTCACCCCAAAACAGTTTGGAAAACAGTAAAAGAGGGGTTCAATGTACTCACCTGAGATTGCTTTGGAGTTCTTGTATAATAACCAGATAATGCTAAAGATCACGGGATATCAAACGGCACCTAATAGGTAGCTATGTTAATATACCAGACCAAATCGGAAGGATCGGACAGTACGCGGGTTCGAAAACCAAACGAGTATGGAGACTCGTGTAATATGGTTTAACAAAGCCTACATACTAAAATGAAACTTAACCTAAGTGCTTACGGTCCATCACGACCCGTTTAGGTAGCTTATGCTACCTTACGCGTCGTTCGCGTAGAACGCGTCTGGAACGCCTAACATCGTGATCACAAGGTATAACCTCGGAAGGTTATAGCTATGGTCACCTAATGTGTTTGGTCAGGTCCTAATGACCGACCAAATGGGTCGGGTTCGAAAGTATAAGCGATGGTTTAGATCGCTTACCTTACGACCCTATATAAGCACTAAACTAAAAGTGACGAGCTAAGCATGTTAGAACATGCTTAACTAAGTTTGAAAACAGGTTTGACATCAAAACAAACGGCTTGGATGCTCACGAGTAGTTTGGTTACAAGATATGCAAGAATGCACATTCTGGCCGAAACTACGACTCGTCACTGAGCCTAGATAACGGGGTAATCAGTAGGTATGGTCACTACGGACCATAACCATCGTGATCACGCTCACGTTATGAAGTTCCATGAACTTCGCATCGACCATAAGCTGGTCAATGCAGAAAGTCAACAAAACGTTGACTTTCGGACTCGAAAAGCGAATAAAAGAGCGAAAGAAGACTTACGGAGGGTCCCCGAGTGCTAATCTAGATCAAATAGCTCAGGTATGAAACAATGGTTTCAACTTAGAGCTTCAAGATCAGATTGTTGTGATTTTTACACTAAGGGGGGGTATTTATAGGAAAAGTGGAACCGTTAGGATCGTTTTATCGAATATCGTGCCTTGATCTCGTGCGTACATGTGTCCAGGGGTTAAATTCACTGAACTTGGCTCTTGGCCCTTCATTGGGTGAAAAGGCATCGCCTCTTGATCGAACGAAAGGCCAGATTCTGCATTTAATGCAAAATCTTTCTGTCAGACATCCTCACGCGGCCCGCCTCATATTTGGGCAAAACTCACGCGGGCCGCCTGGCCCTCTCTGATCTGCACCACTTGCAGAATTTACACATTTGGTCCCTGTTGCGTGTTTAAGCTATTTCCAGCCCTTCTAAGACCTGTAAAGCCATCTTTAAGGCCCTAAAATGATGCCTAAACATTGTGGACATGAAACATGCCCAAAAATATGTCGGATGTCGGTTCGTTTGGCCGTACGATCGCGATGTTCGCTTAATTACGACGGAATGCGCATAAGTGTGAAAGACGATCCAAATGACGCGACGAATGGATTTTTCTCATGCCAAACACTAAGGCATAATATAAGGATGCTTACATAAATTTTTGGATGTCCGGATGTATTCAGAACGTAAGTTATGCGCGAAAGTGCAAACTTGTGCACTTTTTGACACTTTTAGTCCCTGAATGACCCAGAAGTTTATTTTAGCATACCAAACCCCTCAAAGCCTATTTCTAAGCCATGTAAAGGATATTTATGGTATGTTTAACTTATGGACATGTTCCGGAATGTTCGTTATAGTTCAGATTGGCATACTTTCGCAGTTTGTCAAGTTTAGTCCTTGTAAGCGAATTAACTTGTTTTTGCTATACCAAAGCCTTCAAAACTTATTTCTAAGTTATGTAAAGGTTATTTAAGGTACGTTGAGTGTATGTTGATGTTCCAGAGTATTTGTCGCAATAAACTGAGTACGTTTACGCACCAGTTTGCGTATAATGCTCCAGAAAGCGATGTAGAGTTTGAATTTAAACAATAATTGATATGTGCAAAACATACACATATTTATACAAGATCCCAAGTATGAAATACAATATTTCATCGGCTTGGTATTTGTTTGATGGTCGCGGTGACACAGGTGTCACAGTCTCCCCTACTTTAGGAAATTTCGTCCCGAAATTTATTCGTAGGAGTCTATTTGTGAATTTGCCAAATAACCACTAATGATATGTAAGGCAATATCTTGTCATTTCCTTAACGGTCATTCTTCCGAAACGAAAATGAACAGACGGGTCATTTTCAATGGTTGCTTCATCAGAATTGGAAATGAAGGATTACACAACGGATATTCATTTCCTCAACGGATAATCTTCAGAAACGAAAATGAACAAACGGGGTCATCTTCAACGGTTGTTTCCTCAGAGTTGGAAATGAAGTATTACACAACGGATATTCATTTCCTCAACGGATAATCTTCAGAAACGAAAATGAACAAACGGGGTCATCTTCAACGGTTGCTTCCTCAGAGTTGGAAATGAAGGATTACACAACGGATATTCATTTCCTCAACGGATAATCTTCAGAAACGAAAATGAACAAACGGGGTCATCTTCAACGGTTGCTTCCTCAGAGTTGGAAATGAAGGATTACACAACGGATAATCTTTAGAAACGAAAATGAACTAACGGGGTCATCTTCAACGGATATTCTTCAGATTTGGAAATGAAGGATAAACGGATATTCATTTCCTCAACGGATAAATCTTCAGAACGAAAATGAACAAACGGAGTCATTTTCAACGGATATTCTTCAGATTTGGAAATGAAGGATAAACGGATATTCATTTCCTCAACGGATAAATCTTCAGAACGAAAATGAACAAACGGAGTCATTTTCCTCGACGGGTATTCTTCAGATTTGGAAATGAAGGATAAACGGATATTCATTTCCTCAACGGATATTCTTCAGAAGTGAAAAATGAATAGCTAGTTCATTTTTCCTCAACGGATGCTTCATCAGAATTGGAAATGAATAGGGTTAACTCTAGACACATGACAGAACTTGCTGTGATTTCTGTGCACTAAATTCCATAATTATGTATGCATCCATAATTACGTAATCCCTTGCACAGTCCGCACAGTTTGTTTTGTAATGTTTTGGGGAAGGATATCAAACTTGTGACGAGGGTGACTAGACTTCCATCGGTTCCTTTTAATTAGATCGACAGGGGATCCTCTTGGTTAGGCCACCAAGGAGTCCTTTCAGCTATATCATCACATGATATCCCTAACCAGATTTTTGGATGAATCTGTTTAGCTAGACCACTCAAGGGGTCTAATTATGAAGTAGTACTTTATAATCCGAGGGACTTAACTATAACATAGAAGTCCATTGAGGATTTGAAGTAATACCTTTGGGCATCCTACTATGAATCTCTTGTACACGGATATGTAAGATTCTACGAAGATTTGGATAACATAATTTGGATCACACAACAATACATAAGGAAACACATAAGCACATAGTCACATAATTGTTTAATTTGATAATAATTTGTTATTAACTTGTTATCGATTGAATACGGATATGGAAACCTGTCGACGGATCTCAATGTTCACTGGAATCTATCTGAGAAGATAGAAAGATCTCCCAAAATTCGATTTTTGATTACAAGGAATCACCACATTCGAATGAAGGTATACAACAATTAAAGACTTACGGGAAATTCCTAGGTACCCTATTAAGGATTTATAGTGGTACCTTGGGTATTCGTCTTGTGTTGTAACCTGCGCCTTGTACTTCGTTTCCTTAGAATAAACGGGTACTTAGGAATTCCGTGGAAGGCGCAAGCGATTATAGAATGGGAGAATTTTGGGGTTAGTTTGTTCTTCAAGGAATACGGTTCCTTGATTGTCGGTATTGCAAGGGATATGTCGTTTATACATGCAACCATAGAAATACATTGCAATGTAAATGAAAGATTTTATTTATAAACAACGATATCAACTGTTCCTTGGATCTTGACAACAAAAGAAACTTAATACATAAGACATGATTATTTCTAAACGATGTTGTCTTCTAGTCAGTCGGGTGATCATCCTTGTGCTGGATTTGCATTAGCAAGCTTTGGGCAATTTATTCGGAAATGACCCATCTCGCCACAGTTGAAACAAGAACCTGGTAGGAAACGACCTTGAGCGGGATTGTTGCCAGCTTGGTTTGGTGCAGCTGCAGCTGGGCAGATTCTTGTTGTATGGCCTATGAGTCCACAAGTTTGGCATTTGCGACACTGTACCTTGGCGTGATGATGGAGGCTACATTGGTTGCACAAGGGTGCAGTTCCATTGTATGGTTTTCTAGCAGGGGGTTGAGCTGGTTGGTTGGGGACGGCTTGACCATTGTGAGCGACCACGGCGAAGTTCTGAGAAGCCTTTCGCTTCCTTGACTTCTTAGGAGATTCAGTCTGTTCATCCATGGTCTTTGATTCCTCGATTGGGTTCGATTCCCCGGCTGATTTCTTGTCACCTTTTCGAAAAAGTTTATGCTTTCTGATCTGCGATTCAGTCAAGGTTGCAGATAGCTCAATGGCCTGACGGAGTGTGGTAGGGTTGCTACCAGTGACAATGTCTTGTACCGAGTCAGGCAGGCCGTCGATGTACCTTTCGATAGCCTTGTCGAGTGGGGCGACCATAGTCGGGCAAAGTAGACTCAACTCCTCAAACCTATCAGTATATGCCCTGTGTTCGCCACTATCTTGTTTCAAATCATCAAACTCCTTCTCCAACGCTCGTTGTTCATGACGAGGACAAAACTCTCTCATCATAAGTGCTCTCAGCTCAGCCCATGTTTGTGCTAGAGCAACATCTGCACCACGGTCTCTCATTACCCCGTTCTACCATGTAAGAGCCCTCTTCTGAAACACACTCGAAGAAAACTCGACCTTGCGATTTTCCGGACACTGCACGTGGCGAAAGGTATTCTCGATGCTCTCGAACCATTGGAGAAGCCCAGTTGCTCCCTCAGAACCACTAAACTTCAGTGGTTTAGCCGAGTTAAAGTTCTTGAAATTGCATGTACCATTGTTGTTGTTGTTGGCTTGGTTCCATTGAGCAAAGAGATTTGGGAATTGAGCAGCCATCTGCTGCGCAATAATTTCTGCCAGCTCGGCAGTTGCTATCTGGTGTTCGCGTCGAGGAGGCATTCTAAAAGAGGAAAACATGAAAGGAAACGAATAAAATGGTATTGGGTAAGAATAGGATGTTACAATCACTGACCATAATCACGGTTGATGGTCACTTGTTTGAATCATGAAGCAAACAAACAACACCAGGGCTGAATCAAAGCAAATAGATCCTCATAGTGTATCGCGAAGACATGCTCGCCTATAAGTGGACACTCATCCCAAGAGTTCCCAGGTAAGAGTGACTGGTCCGATTATGCGGATTTGTACGAACACTCTAACCTTAGACAGAAAACCCAGGGTACAGGCATTCACCCTTCCAGTTCGCACGTGTTCACAGTATTTAGGACCCAAAACTTTGACGGGAGTTTTGAAAATTCAAAGGGGTTCAAAACCTTATAACAAAGGGTTCAAAACCTTACAATAGAGGGTTCAAAACCTAGTAATCAATCATCCTAGAACAGATGATTAGCTTTCAAGGCGGTTTTGAAATTTATGTTCTTGTTGTGGTCGTCGCCTAAGGGTAGGTGACGGTATTGTTTTGTGACTAAACGCAAGTAAACTCACGTTAGGTTCCTAGGAAGGTTATAGACTAGGTCAAAGCATTACTAATAACCGAATTCCCTATAACCATTGGCTCTGATACCATCTTTTCTGTCACACCCCGACCACGTAGAACATACAAAACGTGGCGGAAACGTCGGGGAGTGTTGTAACAGAATCAATTGTTTCAAATCCATGGCAAATGAAGTTTCGCTTTATAAATCAAACATGAAGGTTTACATTGTCTAAACAAGAATCAAAGTGTACATAACATAAATTAACTAGTTCTTGTCTTGTTTTAAGTCACTAAGGCACAGGTCCGCCTAAGTATGTCTTGATAAGTCCTATGCATCATCTCCTGAAAACACATGTGAAAATAGGTACGTCAGCATAAAAATGCCTGTGAGATACATTGGTTTTGTGAAAACGGAATTCATGACTTGAGTTTGAGAAAATGTTTAGTCACGAACCTCGTATTTTGCTTTGTCTTGTAAATCATTTGAAAAACGGTAAGATCAAATGATATGTATAAATAAGAGAACAATGCATGGTTAACTGAATAACCATGTAAAAAGAGTTTGTATAAGATTTGTTGTTTGTAAATCAATGTCTTGTGAAAAGCGTGTTATTTGTATAAAATGTTCTATGTCTCAAATTGAAATGATTCAAATAACGCTACGATATGTAATACCATACAAACACTTATATATAGGAAGTACCAGCGGCGTATCCACCATGTTTGTATCATATTACACACGCCTCGTTACTTAATCACTTACTCAAACCAAACCATCAAGATGAAATGTTTAACAACGGTAGAAATGTTCATGTATAGTCAAATGTCTATTGTCAAATGTAATTCATGTCAACGGATACAACTGGTTTACACGGTTCAATGGTTACAGACGGTTCATGAAATCAAAATGGTAAGGCGGTCCACATAGTCAAATGGTTACAACGGTTCAAAATGTAGTGTAATGTGTTCATATGCTGGATGAGCATATGCAACAGAAATGCAATGCGAAACAATGTACTACGTATGCACACAATGGGCGTACGTAGCATGAAATGTATTGTAGAGTACAACGGTTCAAAATGTGTTCATATGCTGGATGAGCATATGCAACAGATATGCAATGTGAAACAATGTACTATGTATGCACACAATGGGCGTACATAGCATGAAATGTATTGTAGAGTGCAACGGTTCAAAATGTAGAATAATGTGTTCATATGCTGGATGAGCATATGCAACAGATATGCAATGTGAAACAATGTACTACGTATGCACACAATGGGCGTACGTAGCATGAAATGTGATGTAAAGCAATGTACTAAGTACGCACACAATGGGCATACATAGCATGTAATGTAAAGCAATGTACTAAGTACGCACACAATGGGCATACATAGCATGTAATGTAAAGCAATGTACTAAGTACGCACACAATGGGCATACATAGCATGAACACAATGAAATCATGTACTATATATGTACTATCGAACATAGCAAGTATATGATGTGAAAACCGGAAAGCATGAAAGTAACAAGTAGGCACATGTGTTTCACCCCAAAACAGTTTGGAAAATAGTAAAAGAGGGGTTCAATGTACTCACCTGAGATTGCTTTGGAGTTCTTGTATAATAACCAGATAATGCTAAAGATCACGGGATATCAAACGGCACCTAATAGGTAGCTATGTTAATATACCGGACCAAATCGGAAGGATCGGACAGTACGCGGGTTCGAAAACCAAACGAGTATGGAGACTCGTGTAATATGGTTTAACAAAGCCTACATACTAAAATGAAACTTAACCTAAGTGCTTACGGTCCATCACGACCCGTTTAGGTAGCTTATGCTACCTTACGCGTCGTTCGCGTAGAACGCGTCTGGAACGCCTAACATCGTGATCACAAGGTATAACCTCGGAAGGTTATAGCTATGGTCACCTAATGTGTTTGGTCAGGTCCTAATGACCGACCAAATGGGTCGGGTTCGAAAGTATAAGCGATGGTTTAGATCGCTTACCTTACGACCCTATATAAGCACTAAACTAAAAGTGACGAGCTAAGCATGTTAGAACATGCTTAACTAAGTTTGAAAACAGGTTTGACATCAAAACAAACGGCTTGGATGCTCACGAGTAGTTTGGTTACAAGATATGCAAGAATGCACATTCTGGCCGAAACTACGACTCGTCACTGAGCCTAGATAACGGGGTAATCAGTAGGTATGGTCACTACGGACCATAACCATCGTGATCACGCTCACGTTATGAAGTTCCATGAACTTCGCATCGACCATAAGCTGGTCAATGCAGAAAGTCAACAAAACGTTGACTTTCGGACTCGAAAAGCGAATAAAAGAGCGAAAGAAGACTTACGGAGGGTCCCCGAGTGCTAATCTAGATCAAATAGCTCAGGTATGAAACAATGGTTTCAACTTAGAGCTTCAAGATCAGATTGTTGTGATTTTTACACTAAGGGGGGGGGTATTTATAGAAAAAGTGGAACCGTTAGGATCGTTTTATCGAATATCGTGCCTTGATCTCGTGCGTACATGTGTCCAGGGGTTAAATTCACTGAACTTGGCTCTTGGCCCTTCATTGGGTGAAAAGGCATCGCCTCTTGATCGAACGAAAGGCCAGATTCTGCATTTAATGCAAAATCTTTCTGTCAGACATCCTCACGCGGCCCGCCTCACATTTGGGCAAAACTCACGCGGGCCGCCTGGCCCTCTCTGATCTGCACCACTTGCAGAATTTACACATTTGGTCCCTGTTGCGTGTTTAAGCTATTTCCAGCCCTTCTAAGAACTGTAAAGCCATCTTTAAGGCCCTAAAATGATGCCTAAACATTGTGGACATGAAACATGCCCAAAAATATGTCGGATGTCGGTTCGTTTGGCCGTACGATCGCGATGTTCGCTTAATTACGACGGAATGCGCATAAGTGTGAAAGACGATCCAAATGACGCGACGAATGGATTTTTCTCATGCCAAACACTAAGGCATAATATAAGGATGCTTACATAAATTTTTGGATGTCCGGATGTATTCAGAACGTAAGTTATGCGCGAAAGTGCAAACTTGTGCACTTTTTGACACTTTTAGTCCCTGAATGACCCAGAAGTTTATTTTAGCATACCAAACCCCTCAAAGCCTATTTCTAAGCCATGTAAAGGATATTTATGGTATGTTTAACTTATGGACATGTTCCGGAATGTTCGTTATAGTTCATATTGGCATACTTTCGCAGTTTGTCAAGTTTAGTCCCTGTAAGCGAATTAACTTGTTTTTGCTATACCAAAGCCTTCAAAACTTATTTCTAAGTTATGTAAAGGTTATTTAAGGTACGTTGAGTGTATGTTGATGTTCCGGAGTATTTGTCGCAATAAACTGAGTACGTTTACGCACCAGTTTGCGTATAATGCTCCAGAAAGCGATGTAGAGTTTGAATTTGAACAATAATTGATATGTGCAAAACATACACATATTTATACAAGATCCCAAGTATGAAATACAATATTTCATCGGCTTGGTATTTGTTTGATGGTCGCGGTGACACAGGTGTCACATTTTAAGTCACTAAGGCACAGATCCGCCTAAGTATGTCTTGATAAGTCCTAAGCATCATCTCCTGAAAACACATGTGAAAATAGGTACGTCAGCATAAAAATGCCTGTGAAATACATAGGTTTTATGAAAACAGAGTTCATGACTTATGTTTGAGAAAAATGTTTAGTCATGAACCTTGTAATTTGCTTTGTCTTGTAAATCATTTGAAAAACAATAAGATCAGATGATATGTATAAATAAATGTAAGGTTAAACGAATAACCAAGTAAAATGTGTTTGTATAAGATAAGTTGTTTGTAAAACAATGTCTTGTGAAGAATATGTTATTTGTGTAAAATGTTATATGTCTAAATTGAAATGATTCAAATACACTACGATATGTAACACCATACAAGCACTTATATATAGGAAGTACCGGCGGCGTATCCACCATGCTTGTATCATATTACACACGCCTCGTTACTTAAATCACATACCCAAACCAAACCATCATTGTGAAATGTTTATGTATAATCAAATGTTAAAATGTTTATGTGAAAACCATGTCTAATGTCTATGTCTAATGTTTATGTTTAAAGCGAGTCATGCAATGTGTATATCAATGTCAAAATGTGTATGTCTAATGTAAATTATGAATTGTGTCTATGAATGTCAAAATGTTTATGTATGGTAAGTGAAATATATCAACTAAACCATATGTAAAAGGCACAAAAACAAGATATTGAAGTAAAACATGGTTTAAATCAAAGTTATGTTTTGTGTAATAAATGCATGCTATACTGATATAAACATCTATGCGGTATTGTGAAAATGCATACATTCAAGCCTTTGTGACTGTGGTGATAGACCTTTAAACAAGTTAAAGGTCTATATGTGTTATGTTTATCGAATTTGGTCATTCCTTCCAATCCAAACAAACCCGAGATTTCAGGAATGGGAGTTGTCAAGTCCTATGGTACCACTACCTACTAACGAGCGGCATGATCGGTGTTAATGAATGTACATTGTATAATTTAAACAAACCAAATGTCAAACCAAAACATAACCAAACAAACGTTGGGATCAAATAACATTGTTTTATTGATAACTGAACTGTTCACAATGATTACAAGCACAAATGTTACAGCAGTGATTTGACCTAGACTATAACTTTCTAGGACCCTAACACAAGTTTACTTGTGTTTAGATCTTAAAACAATACACGACACATATTCTTAGGTGATTACCAAAACTTGAACACAATTTCCAAAATGATTTTGAAATTCAATCATGTATCCTTAGATGATGTCTTTTTGGCCTCGTGCCTTCCAATTTTTCAAATTCTCGTCAATGTTTTGGGTCTAAATAATGTGAACACGTGCAAAGTGGAAAGGTGAATGCCTATACCCTGAGTTTTCTATCTAAGGCTAGAGTGTTCGTATAAATCCGCAGTATCGGACCAGTCACTCTTACCTGGGAACTCTTGGGGTGAGTGTTCACTTATAGGCGAGCATGTATTCGGTGATACATTATTATGACCCATTTACTTTGATTTGTCACTGTGTGTTGTTTGTTTGCTTTGTGGTAACAAACAAATGACCACCATCCCTGCTTTTTGTCGATTTTATTGTTATCTCATTTTTCATCACATCATCTCACTTGTTTTCTCTCATGTTTCCTCTTTTAGAATGCCTCCTCGACGTAACGTTCCTCAACCTGATGCCGAACTGGCAGCTATTATAGCACAGCAGATGGCTGCTATGCTACCTGGTCTCATAACTCAATTAAACCAAGCCACCAATAACAATGTTAATGCACCTGCTCCGTGCAACTTTAAACAGTTTAACTCGGCTAAACCGCTCAAGTTTAGTGGTACTGAAGGAGCAACAGGACTTCTCCAGTGGTTTGAGAGTCTTGAGAGCACATTTCGCCATGTTCAGTGTCCGAACAATCGTAAGATCGAGTTTGCCTCTAGTGTATTCCAAAAGAGGGCTCTTACCTGGTGGAATGGGGTAATGAGAGATAGAGGTGCTGATGTTGCTTTGGGCCAGACATGGGAGGAACTCAGGGCTCATATGATGAGAGAATTTTGTCCTCGTCATGAGCAGAGGGCACTAGAAGATGAGTTCAATGATCTGAAGCAAGATAGTGGTGAACACTGGGCTTATACAGATAGATATGAGGAGTTAAGCTTGCTCTGTCCTACAATGGTCACGCCTTTGGATAAGGCAATCGAGAGGTACATAGACGGTTTGCCAGATCTTGTTCAGGATATTGTCACTCGCAGCCACCCTACTACCGTCCGTCAGGGCATTGAGCTAGCTGCTACCCTTACTGAATCCCAAATCAACAAGGGTAAACTCCACAGAAAAGGTGACAAGAAGCAGAAAAAGTCTGATAGCACCAAGGAAAGTAAGGGCAAGAAGGCTGCTGAATCTTCAAAGAAATCGAGGAAGCGTAAGGCTTCCAAGAATTTCACAGTCACTGCTCAGACTAACCAGGCTGCTCCTAATCAGGCAGCACAGAATCAGGCTGCACAACCTGCTGCCAAGAGGCAGTATGCGGGAAATGCACCTCTGTGCAACAGATGTAATAGCCACCACCAGCCACAGTTGCAATGTCACATCTGCACAAATTGTAGCAAGTCTGGTCATCTTGCGAACACCTGCCGTTTTGCTCCTAATCAGAATCAGGCAGCTCAAAAGCAAGTTGTACAAAGCCCTGCCCAGAATCCTGCACGACCTCACTTTCCACCTGGTTCGTGTTACAATTGTGGGGATCTTACCCACTACAGGAACAACTGCCCAAGGTTGGCAAACACAAATCAGGCACCGGCTCGTGGTAGAGCCTTTAATCTGAATGCAAATGAGGTGCGCGCAGATAACGAAGTGGTGAACGGTACGTTCCTTGTTAACAACCATCATGCTTCTATTCTACTTGATTCGGGTGCCGATAAGAGTTTTGTGTCCTTAGCATTTGTGCCTTTGCTTGCGATGACTAGAACAAAACTAGGAAAGCCCTTGTCAGTAGAAGTAGCTAGTGGTGAACCCATTGTACTCGACTCAGTTCTTCGAAATTGCCAGTTGAATCTCAATAACCATGACCTCACACCGATGCAACTCGGGAGCTTCGACGTTATAGTAGGAATGGATTGGTTATCCAAGTACCATGCTGAGGTGGTATGTTTTGAGAAGTTGGTTCGTATACCGCTTTCGACTGGTGAGATCTTAGAAGTTCGTGGGGAGAAACCCGTCAGTGGTCTTAAGCTTATGTCTTTTACCCAAGCTCACAAATACCTACGAAAGAAATATGTTGCTTTCTTGGCACATGTCGTAGAGGATAAAGGCAAGGGTAAGACTATCCAAGATATCCCTGTTGTTTAGGATTATCCAGAGGTATTTCCTGAAGAATTACCTGGTTTACCCCCTGTATGCCAAGTTGAGTTTCACATTGATCTTGTACCTGGCGCAAATCCCATTGCTAAGTCACCTTACCGTCTTGCCCCTTCTGAGATGCAAGAGTTATCTAAGCAGCTTCAAGAGCTTTCTAAGAAAGGATTCATCCGTCCAAGCTTTTCCCCTTAGGGCGCTCCTGTCCTATTTGTGAAAAAGAAAGATGGATCATTCAGGATGTGTATCGATTACCGTGAGCTTAACAAGCTTACCATCAAGAATCGATATCCCCTACCTCGCATTGATGATCTCTTTGATCAGCTACAGGGTGCTACTTGCTTTTTAAAGATTGATCTACGTTCTGGGTATCATCAACTTCGAGTTTTCGAAGAAGATATTCCTAAGACAGCTTTTCGTACACGCTATGGTCATTATGAGTTCACAGTTATGCCGTTCGGTTTAACAAATGCTCCTGTTGTTTTCATGGACTTGATGAATAGGGTTTGTAAGCCTTATCTGGACAAGTTCATCATTGTTTTCATTGATGATTTGTTGATCTATTCTAAGACTCGGGCTGATCATGAGCAACATCGTCGTCTTACAATGGAGCTCCTAAAGAAAGAGCAGCTTTTCGCCAAATTCTCCAAGTGCGAATTCTGGCTTAAGGAAGTTCAATTTTTGGGGCACATCGTCAACGAACAAGGTATTCATGTAGATCCCGCCAAAATCAGTGCGATTAAGGATTGGGATACTCCTACTACTCCTACCGAGGTTCGTTCATTTCTTGGTCTAGTGGGTTATTACCGCCGTTTCATAGAAAACTTCTCCAAGATTGTGGTTCCTCTCACTGCTTTAAATCAGAAGAGTAAACCTTTTGAGTGGGGATCCAAACAGGAAGAGGCTTTCCAGACCTTGAAACAGAAACTCTGTGATGCACCTATTCTATCTCTGCCCGAGGGTAATAACGATTTTGTTGTGTACTGTGATGCATCCAATTTAGGCCTTGGCTGTGTTCTTATGCAAAGAAACAAAGTTATAGCCTATGCATCAAGACAGCTGAAAGTACACGAGAAAAACTACACAACTCATGATCTTGAGTTAGGTGCAGTAGTCTTTGCTCTCAAAATCTGGAGGCACTACCTTTATGGTACAAAGTGTGTAGTGTTTACTGACCACAAGAGTCTCCATCACATTTTCAATCAGAAAGAACTTAACATGAGGCAATGACGTTGGGTTGAACTCCTAAACGACTACGATTGCGAAATTCGCTACCATCCTGGTAAGGCGAATGTCGTGGCTGACGCATAAAGTCGTAAGGAACATGTCAAGCTTCACTATGTTCAGGTTCGAGCTGGCATTCAATCCCGCATAATTCAGGCTCAACATACTTGTGTTACATAAAACTTGATGGGTAAGGAGTTACCGTGTCATACAAATCCTGAGCTTGAACTAAGAGACTTTGGGATATTCTATTACATGGGCCGTTTGTGGGTCCCAAGTATTGACGATCTTCGCACCTTGCTTATGGATGAAGCTCACAAGTCTCGTTATTCAATTCATTCTGGTGCAGACAAAATGTATAAGGATCTTCGAACCCAGTATTGGTGGCCGGGTATGAAGAAAGACATTGCCTTATATGTTTCCAAATGCCTTACTTGTCTTAAGGTTAAGGCAGAACACCAACATCCCTCTGGATTATTGGAGCAACCAGAGTGTCACACCCCGACCACGTAAAACAACAAAACGTGGCGGAAACGTCGGGGAGTGTTGTAACAGAATCATTGTTTCACAACCATGGAATAAATAATTTTGTTTTATTGAATAAATGAACTCATTGTTTTAATAAAATCAAATAAGTACAACTATTATCTTTCAAGTTTTATAGTCGCTAAGGCACGAGTCCATCCTATGTGTAGCATATATCATCAATCATCACAGAGCAGTACCTGAAACATGTGTAAAAATAGGTACGTCAGCATAAAAATGCCTGTGAGATACATAGGTTTTATTGATTTAGGATTCATGACTTATAAGTTTAAAGAAAAAGTTTTAATAAAAACAGTCATGATCCATGAAAAAGGTTTTCTTTTATAAATCATACTAAAATTTATAAGAAATCAGATGATACAAAATAATAATACATAGGTAATTAAATAATTACGTAAAATGAGTTTGTATAAAATATATTGTTTGAAAAACAACATTTTGTTAAAAAGATTTATAGTATATATAAAAAATATACTTTGGTTTTAAGAATGTTGAATAAGTAATATATTAAAATATATTTCAGTTCCAAAATTGTTAACCCAAGTGTACTAAATAACGCCACGGTATGTAATGTGATGAAAACACTTATATATAAGAAGTACCAGCGGCGTATCTACCATGTTTTCATCATATTACACGCGTCCCGTTATCTAAACACTAAACAAAACCTAATTGTAAAACAAATAGTATATTAAATGTATTTTGGTTGTTGGAAATAATAATATTCAGTAGTATATTAAAAGTATACTTTGGATTTATAAAAAACATATTAAACTATGTTTTGGTTTGAAAATGACATATTAAAACTATGCTTTTGTACAATATCCCATATGAGAACATATCAAACTATACTTTTGGAAGTATAACTTAATATACAAAAATAATGTGATTTAAGAATTCATTCAGACCTAGTGCATCAAAATACACCTTTGAGACTATAGAAATACCACAAAGGCAATCCCTATTTGGATGGAGCAACAAATTGGTTTCAGACATTCCATGACAACAAGAATCGGGTGTCAAATCCTATAGCACTATATCATACTACCAACCGGTCTGGTGAACAAAAATAAGTACTATATAAACAATTTATTTTATAATCTTTGAAAAATCAGTGTTTAAACCATAAATAATCATTTAGTTTGTCAAAAGATAAGTATTAACATGTATAATCAATTATACTTTGAAATCATGAAAATAACAGATAGGTACACATGCTTCCCCCCAAAACAGTTGAAAACAGTAAAAGAGGGGACTATATACTCACTTGAGAGTGCTTAGAAGTCTTGAACAACTACCAAGCAAGCTAGAAGGAGCACGGAATCAAACGACACCTAATATTGATAACTACATAAATAAATAGGATCTAAATCGGGAGATCGGATAGTATGAGGTCTCGTGAACCAAATTAGCGTGGGAACTCATATGATATAGTCTAACAAGGCCTACATACTAAAATGAAACCTATCCTAAGTGCTTTCGACCCATTATGATCCATTAAGGTAGCTTATGCTACTTTAACGCGTCGCGCGCGCAATGCACGTTCGAGACGTCTAACTAGCCCTATGACAAGTATTATATGCCAAAACATGTTTAAATATGTTACATAATTTGTTACGTGACAAATGTTTGGGTTACATATGCTTAAATATCCATTATGTATAAAAAGGGTATTTTGGTAATTTACCTAAGGCATATAAACTACCTATCATACAACTACTTAAACGAAGTGACCATAACGTATAACCTTGGAAGGTTATTCCCTATACAACTATGGTCACTAAACATGTTTGGTCGGATCCTAACGATCGACCAAACGGGTCGTGTTTGAAAGTCTAAGCGGGTGTTTAGTCCGCTTGACTTACGACTCTACACAAGCACTAAACTAAAAAGTGACGAGCTAAACATGCTAAAACATGTTTAGTTAAGTTAGAAAACAGGTTTGGTATCAAAACAAACGGTTTGATACCTATAAGTAGTTTGGTTACAAAATACGCAAGAATACGTATTTTGGCCGAAACTACGACTCGTCACTACACCTAGATAACATGGTAATCAGTAGGTATAGTCCCTAGGGACTATAACCATCGTGATTACGCTCACGTTATGAAGTTCAAACGAACTTCGCGTTGACCATAAACTGGTCAAAGCAGAAAGTCAAACGCAGTTTGACTTTAACGATAAAAACGAATGAAAAGAACGAAAGAATACTTACAAAAGGTCCCCGCAAGCTTCGATTTCCCAAGTATTCTCAGGTATGAAGCGGCTAGCACTTCAACTTAGAGAAATCTCAGAAAATCAAGTGTGGGTTTTGCAAGTGAAGGGTGGGGAGGTATTTATAGGATTTCTAGAACCGTTAGGATCGTTTCTTGAAACCCGAGCTTTAATCTTGGCCCTATACTTGGGCAAATGGTTTTGCAATACAAGGGGTAGATAAAAACCATCAAAATCCAGCCCATAGTATTGAAAATGTTACATAAAAACCCCTGAAAAACGAGCTGGTTGCTGAAAATTAGTCTGCTGAAAAATGGGCACTTTCGTGACACGCGAGAGGAGCACATGGTTCTTTCGCGTCACATGAGGGAGCCTGTTTTCGCAAAAGTTTCATTTTTTTTGGCAGAACAGGTCCCTGCATGCTGTAAAATTGATTTTTGGCACGTTTAGGCCCCGTTAACCCCATTTCAAGGCTCTAAAATGAAGTTAAAGTATAGGGAACATGAAACATGCTCAAAAATATGCCGGATGTCGGTTCGTTTGGTCGTACGGTTGCGTTGTTCGGTTAATTACGACGGAAGTCGTAACGGACGCAAAAACGGTCCAAATTGCGCGAAGAATGGATTTTTGACAAGCAAATCACTAAGACATAATATTTTAATGATAATATAAATTTTTGGATGTCCGGATGTATTCAGAACGTAAGTTGTGCGCGAAAATGCAAACTTGTGCACTTTTTGACGCTTTTTGTCCCTATTGATCAATAAAGTTTATTTTTGCGCACCAAACACCTCAAAGCCTATTTCTAAGCTATGTAAAGGATATTTAGGGCATATTAAACTTATGATCAAGTTCCGGAAGGTTCGTTACTATACAAATTGGTATATTCTGCAGTTTGACACAATTAGTCCCTACGATCGAACAAACTTTATTTCAACACACCAAACCATCCAAAACTTATTTCTAAGTTATGTGGAGGTTATTTAAGATATGTTAAGCCTATTTCACTATTCCGGAGTGTTTGTTGCAATAAACTGGTTATATTTACGCATCAGTGCGCGTATAACCTTCAAGAAATTGATTTAGAGCTTGAAATCGGACAAGAATTGATATGTGCAAACGATACACATATTTATACAAATCCCAAGTATGAAATACAATATTTCATTGGTTTGGAATTTGTTTGATGGTTGAAGTGACACAGGTGTCACAGTCTCCCCTACTTTAGGAAATTTCGTCCCGAAATTTAATTTCAGAGGAAACTTGTGAAGATAGCTGTGATGGTTTCGCTTTCAAATAAATCCATTGAACCCTAAGTAAAACTCTTAGCCATTTTAGGATTCTTAGTGAAATTGTCAATTCTCAAAGTGAAGTCCTTGTACTAACAAAACATTGAGCTTCGAACTATGGACAGAAGAACGTTTCTCATTAAGACTTATCATAGGAAACTTATGTGTGCTTGAAATCAGAGTTGGGGAGTGTAAGATAAAATGACATTGGTCAAGGTCCAAGACATCTCCCGTATCATTTCTCTTGTCACTATAGGTCTTATCACATGACAAAACTTCTTGTGGATCTTGTGCACTGAATTCCATAATTATGTAGGCCTCCATAATTACGTAATTCCTTGCACAGTCCGCACAGTTCATTTCATAATGCGTAGGGAAAAAATCAATTGAATAAACATGAAGTGACTTGACTAGACCACCAAAGGATCTTTTTAACTAGATCAATGAACGATCTTTTTAACCAGATCAACACATGATCTTTTAACTAGACCGTCGTACGATCTCCTTAAATAGACCACTTAAGGGATCTTTTCAATTATATCATCACATGATATTCCTAACCAGATTTTCAAATCAATCTGTTCAACTAGACCACTCAAGGGGTCCAATTATAGAATAGTACTTTAAAACCCAAGGGACTTTACTACAACGTAGAAGTCCATTAAGGATTTAAGATAGTACCTTTAGATATCCTACTATGAATCCCTCATATGAGATATTGAAGATTCTATGAGGATTTGGATGGATCACATAAAAATAGAAAACATATAAGAAAAAAAAACATAAGCACATAATCACATAATTGGTTAACTTGATTATTAATTTGTTATCTTTGGACATAGATATTTAAAGCACACCAGGAATCCAATTCGTGGATTTCATTTGGCACTTTAAAAATAAGAATCTAACTATGGAGATAGAAAGATCTTTAATAGGAAATTCGGATTTATCCTTATTGAATCGTAATATACGTATTAAGGTATATGAATAATTCAATTAAGGGCTCCGATTTGATTGATAATTATCCATAAGAATCTAATTATGAGGATAGAAAGATCCTATTTTGGATTTTGGAATTTTGTGTAACGAAATTCGTTTCGACACCTTGCACTAGGCGTGCTTAAGTCGATACACAAGGTACAAAGTTCATGAGGTTGAGGCGCTAGATATGCCAAGGCGACATATGAAGCAGAATTTGAAGGTTGAGCAGCAGGATTTGTAACAGCTTTGCTTTGAACAGCAAAACGACACATGTTAACCAAATGTCCCCATCATCCACCGTGGGTACATTGGAAACAAGGTATTTGATTCAGATGATGACGGTGGCATCGATTTCACCAAAGAGAAGTTTCCTTGCACGGCTTCATCCCTGAGGCGAGTCATGGTTATAGCTAAATCAACGGCCTTCTGGAGTACGACGCCTATTTGTTGGGTAATTGTAGCGCCTAGTCCGGACACTCTAGTGTTGTTGCGATGAAGAGGCATCATGAAGATGATGAAAGATATGGGAGCAAACAAGGGAAATGAAAACAGAATGATAATGCATAAAAATTGCGATCATTTGTTTATTACCTAAGGCAAACAAATGAGGTGGTGACTAATCAAAGTAGATGGGTCAATATAATGTATCGCGAAGACATGCTCTCCTATAAGTGGACACTCACCCTAAGAGTTCACAGGTAAGAGTGATTGGTCCGATACCGCGGATTTGTACGAACACTCAAGCCTTAGACAGAAGACCCAGGGTACAGGCACCCACCCTTCCAGTTTGCACGTGTTCACATTATTTAGACCAAACTTTATTGGGATCTTGAAAACTTTGTTGGTGCACTCATCTGTCGTCTTCGTCTTAATATTGAGTCTCGGTTTCGGTGCGGTTCTGAACAAGTGTGACATCATATATGTAACATCACGAGTGACATCACATATATGATGTCACTAGTTAAACATGCTCATCAACTTATCATTCACGTGAAAGTCTTCATCACATGAAGACAAATGATGTTTTGGACCAATCAGATAGTCTCATTTGATGGTCCAATTAGAAGCCACCGTTTGAAGATCCAATTATATGAAGTCAACCGTTTGAAATATGTAAATTGATGTTGATCGTTTGAAGGTTGGCCGTTTGAAGTTACCCATCGTTTGAGGGTAACCGTTTGAAGTTGTCATGTTAGTTTCAAACAGTCAGGGCTTGTACTATAAATAGTGTTCAAACGAGTTCATTTGTAACGGTTAGGAAAAGTGATACCGAAGTGTTGCCGGTATTTTCTCTTATTGTAAACACTGTCATTTTAATAGAAAAGAGGTTTAAAGTGTAATTCCAGCTGTTTTTCGTATTCGTTTCTTAGTTTCCGTCTCTGAAACGAACTAGAGCTCTTCCGACCGACTCATTCGGGTCGAAATCGATCCTACAAGTGGTATCAGAGCTCAAGAAGAAGAGTTCTATACAATTCAGCTGCGATTTCTGTTTCTACACCTTTCTTTTCGAAATTTACAAGTTTTCACGGTTGAAATCGGCTGAAACTCTCACAATGTGTGTGTAATGGTATTTTGACAAAGCCTAGAGAATTTCAGCTTAAAACTCGAAGTAAAAGTGACAAAAATGGCTTCAAAAATGGGTTCCGTTTGAACGAATCTCAGTCTGACCGTTTGAAAAAGCTTCCTATCGTTTGAAATATACAATCTATCGTTTGAAAAATGCTCTTTCGTTTGAATTAAGGATCCTATCGTTTGAAAAAGGGCATACCGTTTGAAACTGACCGTTTAAAGCAATCACTATCGTTTGAAATTGATCATGTCCGTTTGAAATTGATCCTGACCGTTTGAAACTGCACCTGATCGTTTGAAAATTTTGAGTTAACCATTTGAAGCTGACATGACCGTTTGAAAGTGTGTTCATCGAATATTGTGTAACTTTTATGAGGTGTCAGTATGATTGGAAAAGAAATCACGTGTTTATGTTGCATGAGAGAGTTGTCGGCTACTTTTGACAAAGTTTGCATGTGATTGTGTGGTTCAAGAATTTACTAAGTTCAAGAAATTGCATATGCATGTGAAATATTAGATTGTTTTAAATGTGATAAGGACGATTGTTGGGTTAGTGGATTGTTTGGTCCTATAAGATTTCATCGAGGTGTGTAATGTCATTAAAAAGGATGGTGGGCTAGTAGTAATTGACGGCCCAATTTACTTCATTTAGTGTCAAACATTTCATACAAAGGTCAAGTTCACAAGAGTTTCGATTGTCAGGTCCATTTCACCGGCCCATGTGACTTGGATTAGTGTTAGATACACAAAGTTGGTTTCGGCTCATTTACTCAGTTTGCACAATTTGGAGTTTTGTTAGTCTGCGAGTCTTCGACACGAGTCCTAGATCGATTCAATCGTCACATTTTTTGTGTCCGTTTAAACTGATTGTTTGATTGTTGGTTTCAGGTATGTTTTTAGGAGATACAGTATTTTACGAGGTGAATCAGTTTGTTTGAAAGCTTGTTTGAGAAATTCTTCAATACCGAAACATGGATACCGAGTTCTACAACGCATTTGCAACACCGTCTAGTCCAGTTGCAGTTGTTCAAGTCATGAATTTGGAGAACGAGACGGGAACCACCCAAAAGCCCCCAAGATTGATGAGTATCGAAGAATATTATGGGTGGAAAGATCGATTCGAGAATTGGGTTCAGGCAAATCATCTGAGATCATGGGAGTGTATATTGAAGAAATATGTGTTGCCTCGAACAGAATTGCAAGTTATCAAACAGATATCAGAATTCACGGATCAGGAACGAGTGATGTATAAAGCCGAGAAGATGATGATCAGTTTGTTGCAGCAAGCAATCAAGGAAGATATATTCATTCTGCTACAACACGATAAAACTTCAAAGTCGGTATGGGATGCTCTTAAAGTTAAATTTGAGGGAAGCGAGAACATGATAAAGAGCAAGAGGGCGTTGCTAAAGAAAGAATTTGATCTGTTCATCAGCTTACCAGGAGAGGATACTAAGAAGCTAATTGAGAGATACTGTCACTTAGTGCGATCATTGTCGATGTTGGGTGTTGATAAAGGTCGTGAAGAGTGGGTGGATAAGTTGGCTGATGCGTTACCTCAGAAGGAGTGGGGAACGTATTTGATGATATTAAAGAACACAGGTGTGTATGACGGGCTGACAATCTCACAGTTTATCGAAAAAATTGAGAGTCGGGATCTGGAACAGCAAAAGATCGCGAGGATGAATAGTCCGAGTGGTCAACAAGATGTGAAGATGTATTACAAAGGCAATATTCCAGTCACTGAGTCTGAGAGAAGTCCGAAAATTGAAACTGCATTTAGTGCTGGGGACTAATCAGATAAAGCTGATCAGGGTACAAACAAGAGTAGCAGCGGGTTTTCATCATTTCCGAGTGTCAATCCTAAAGAGATAAATACAAGCTTTCAGTCTCAGGGTACAAAGACAGGAAATGGATACGTGATTCAGTGCAACATAGCTCTCAACCTTCCAGAAGGTCAAAGCTTTTCATAAGACACTGCAAAAGACCACATGGCACTTCTTGGTTCTGTATTGTTATCCTATGAAGGTCTTGTTGCTGGTCGGATCAGAAATCCTATGCTTACAAAGGAGGATTACGATCAGATAGACGTCGAAGAGATGGAACTCATGGATATCAAATGGTGTCTTGCAAGTGTTCTTCGACGAGCTGAGAAGTTCAAAGCAATTACCGGGAGAAATGATTTTCTTGATGCTCATGTATCTACTTTAGGTTTTGATAAATCTAATGTTACTTGTGTGACAACTCGAATTTCCAAGATTTCTATTTCGCATTTATTGCACGTTCATTGTTTGTGTAGTTAATTATTTGTGCGATTAGTTGCTATGAAATTGTATACGTTTTAATACAATGAAGTGTATTGTGTGATTTGTGTATGGTTGTTTGTTAATTTAGAAAGACTTATCAAATAGGTGAACTTGGTGGTGGAACTGTGAAATTGATGTGAGATGGTGTACTATTGTAAAATATAATAAATAAGGGTGTGTAGAGTTATTAGTGAAACTTATATGATACTTAACCCTAATTCTTCACTAAACCTCACACAAGAAACAAGGCACGTACTTTCATTCTTTGGTTTTCTCTGGCAATCATCACATCATCATTGACAAGCTATTCATCACTTTCGATTCTACATTTTTCTCTAGAATCGACACAAGGTAAATGCTTATTGTTTAATTGATTGTATCAATTCTTGATTATGTGTTCATGAAAACCCTAGTGTTCATATGATGTTCTGTAATTGTTAATGTGATCCTGATTATTGAGATTTTGATGAATGATTAGTGATATGACGATAAGATTGTTCACATAATGATTGCTTGTAATCATCGATTGAATGTTTATGAATTCTGCATATATGTAATTAGGGTTCCTCGACCGTATGAGAACTAAAACGTAACTGTTATGATCTCTTGATTCTGTGCAAATATTGGAATTCACGCGTATTGTTAATCAGAGTTTTGGACTAATATATTTGTCTGAGTTTTGAAACCCTGAGTTAAAAGTTATAAGGATCCGAGTTTTACTTGTGAAAATGATGTCCGACCTTTAAGATATGTTTGTTGTCCGATGTTTATGCATATAATGCTTGTGTCCGAACTTTGTGATCTAATAAGTGAAGTCCGAGCTTTAAAGACTTGTAGGTGGTCCGAGTTTTAGTGAAGTAGGTCCGAGTTTCATGCTTGGACTACATGTCCGAGTTTTGTATTAAAGGGATCTTGCCCGACTATTTGATACACATCATATGTCCGAGTTTTCTTATGCACAAGAGCTGTCCGAGTTTATTTAGGGGATGGGAGTATGGTCCGAACTTTAATCCCTACCCCCCTTTTGTCCGACCTTTGCATTATTGTCCGAGTTTTGAGGGGGGGGGAGCCCCCTGTCCGATCTTTAAACAATGAAGGGGGTCCGACTTTGTGGCCTTGCCCCTTTGGGTCCGAGTTTTAACTCCCCAAAACCCCCAGGTCCGACTTTTTAAGTGTTAATCCTTGTATCCGACTTGTAAATGTTAAGGGTTATGTCCGATTCTTGTTTAACATGTGATGGTCCGACCTTTGGAAGGTATGTCTAGTCTGATGTTGTAATATTTATATGCCTAACCCTGTTCATTCAACAAACACAGTTTGATATCAATCCTAGTGTTATGTTAACTCTGTGAAAGTACCTATGCAACCTTGTTAAGTTGTAACTCTGTTTAGTATGATGGTTCTGGTTTAACTCTGTTAAGCATGAAACCCTAATGGGTTGTGAATGTTGTTAACTTACTAACTCTGTTAATTTATCACTTCCGTTATGTATGTTAACCCTGTCAAGTATAATATGAACAACCATGATAGTGCGGACTGTAAATGACACCTACATGAAACATGAATTACACGACTTTGTTTATCTGCTTACGAGATACGTGTTAATGGCTTAAGTACATGTTATGACATAGATTGCATGCGTATCATTACGAACTTGAACTGATTTATTACACATGCATGCAATAGGACTTGACTGATTACTTGTCAGTGCATAACATAGCATACCGAGCAAACCAAGGTGAGTTCACACCCTTACTAAGGCATGGGATTCCCAGGGTTGGGAATGGGATTGAAGGAATAAGGTTGAATAGATTCATACTGACACTACCACTAGACTACCATACCAGCGTCCTCGGTTGTGCAGGACACATACGTAAACCTACGTATGCTTATACTACTTACTGTCCTCGGTTGTGCAGGACACATACGTAAACCAACGTATGCTTATACTACTTACTGTCCTCGGTTGTGCAGGACACATGCGTAAAGCTCACATATGCATATGCTTCTTACTGTCCTCGGTTGTGCAGGACCCCTACGTAAAATCTACGTATACTTATACTTACTACTATCCTCGGTTGTGAAGGATACTCACGTAAAACCTACGTGTATTTATACTTACTACTATCCTCGGTTGTGAAGGATACTTACGTAAACCTACGTAAAGCTTGTACTTACTACTATCCTCAGTTGTGAAGGATACCTACGTAAACCTACGTAAAGCTTGTACGTACTACTGTTCTCAGTTGTGAAGAACACTCATGATTACGTATAGTCTAGTGGTTATACAACATGGGAAGCCCCCACCAATAGAACATACTTTCGGCCCAGTAGAGCCACATGTTACGAACGAACTTACTATTACGCATTTACTTTCTGTGAACTCGCTCAACTAGTTGTTGATCCTCTGTTACATGCCTTGCAGGTCGTTAGATACATGGAGCTTGCACAGGGAGGAGCTGGTCGTTGTGGGATTGGATCGTGATTGTTTCTTTAAACACTTATGACATTACATACTACTACTATTGGGTTTTACTTATACGCTTCCGCTAAACAATGATAACTTACTTATGTTTTGGAACACCTTTCATATGGATTTGATTTGGTTTAATGGCAATTACTTTTACTATATATATTGTTCTATATGATTGGTGGCTTGATCCTGGTCAGTCACGCTCCCAAGCGGTGATACTCCGCAGGTGGATTTTGGGGGTGTGACAACTTGTTTTCGATGCAGGGAGAAAGGCCATTTCAAACGTGAATGACAGAATCCATTTGGAAAAGACGACTACTACCGGAAAGCTATCTATCAGCAAGTTGGTCAATCTCAAGAACCACAAACGGCTCATGGTAGGAAGATTGAAGACCCCAAGAGAGCATGTGTAGTGGATTTCAGCTGGGACAAATACATATCTCCTGATAGCAAAGCTTATTTTGTTGATCAAGATGATGAGAGACTACCTGAAGGCTTCAGCTGTGATATGTTTGTTGATGAAAAAGGAGAGTTCAAAGCATTCATTGCCAAGATTGTCCGAGAGCCAGACTTGTTTGCTACTTGGATGAAATCTATTGGAGTGAATGTAGCTAGTGATGATGAAAAGTCTGTTACATATGATGAAAATTCAGAAAGTACTGATAAACTTTCAGAAAGATCTGGAGAAATTTCAGAGGGTTTAGATGAAAGTTTACAGAGTTCATGTGAGAGTGTACAGAATGAGGTTATTTCAGAAAAAGCAGTTGTATTTGATCAAACACCGTCTGATTCTGGTGTATCAGATGCTGATTCTGAAAAATTTGTACAGTTTGATCAATCACCAGTTGATAGTAGCAGTGATGTTGAGGAAGAAAAACATATAAATGTTGCTAAATCTCATCTTTCTCCTGAAAGTTTTCATTTCTATTTTGCAGATCGCATGGAGAAACTGAAGGAGAAAAGAGCTGCTAAAGAACGATAAAAGGAATCTGAAAGTGATGTTAAAAATGTTGAAAGTGGTGCTGAAAAGATTACCGAAGTTGTGAAAGATGAAGAAAAGGTGAATGAAGCTGAAAAGGTGATTGAAGTTGTGAAAACAATCGAGGTTGAGAAGATTGTTGAAGTCGTCAAGCCTTGCGAGAAGTGTTTGGAAGCTTGCAAGGAATGTGTAGCAAAAGACGACATTATAGCTGAGTACGAGAAGAAGAAGGAGCAGTTACTGTTCAACCTCAATTATGTGAAAGAATCGTACGATGTCTTGAACAAAACAGTAACTGGTCTCCAAAAGACAAACTCAGAAAGAGAACAAGCACTGACGATGTTGAATGCAGTCATGATGTCAAAGCAGAAAGCGATAAATTTCTACATCGAAGAGAGTGCTAAATGGAAGCAAGAGTTGGAAACAGAGAAAATAGAGAATGAGAGAATTAGACGATTACTGCTAAGCTATTCTAGTTCTGATTATCTCATTGATCGTATTTATCCAACTGTTGCAGGTATGGAAGCTTTTCAAGATGAGAAGCCAAAGGAAAAGAAAGATTGTGGTAAGAAACCGACTGTTAGCTATAACAAGTGTCCGCCTCCGATTTGGGATGGGTATTCTCCTAGGAAACCAAACGAGGAGCAACTTGAGAAAGCAGTCAATATAAAGCTAAAAACCGACACAACTGACGTTTTACCAGATAACATTGATGTCACGTTTACCTCGTCCGATACTGATCATGAGTCTGAGTTAATCAAAAAGGTGGTCGATCAAGTGTTAGATACTGATGAGGAGTCTGAGTCAAAATCTAAGTCTGTAAAGTCAAATTCGTCAGTCAACAGGGAAAATTTGTCGGTCAAACGATCTTACAGTAAAGAATTTTTGTTATCAAAAGCATATTTGAATGATGAAGCATTCGAAGTTGTTTATACTTTGAATGGTTCTGACAAATTATATTACAACAAAGAGTTTCCAATAATGAGTATTAAAACGGAATTGGTTAACAAAACTTTCAAATTAATAAAAGTTAATATTCCGGAATTAAAAGTTTTGAAAAGTTTTGAAAAACCTAAAAAATACACTTCAAGAGTTCAACAACGTCTTAAAAAAGAAAAAGGGTTACAATTCTGGTTCTGGTTTTCAAAAGAAACCTAACCAAAATCGTAGCTACAAAAAGAAAGGATTAGGCTTTGTTCCACCAGAAAATTATAAAAATGATAAAAATTCTAAAACAAAAACAGAATTTGTGTCAGGTGGAAGCTCAGAAGATGAACAGAAGAAACCATTCTGGAGACAGTGAAATCAAGAGTTTCTTGCTGAAAGAAAGAAGAATGGAACTGAAGTGTTTTATCAAAGAGAGACTCGAACCTGTTACAAGTGCAATGAAGCTGGTCACATTGCATGGAATTGTTCGACAAATGCAAAAACAAAACAGGGAGTTTCTCAAAAACTAAAAGAAAAAGTTGTTATTGTCGAACCACCAACAGAAAAATTTAAGGTTTTTGAAAATTCAACGTATGAGGTTGGTGAATGTTCTAAAAAGAATTTTTATAAAAAGAAAGAAAAGGACAACCAAATGTGGGTTGTTAAGATGGTTGATGTGAATGTCGGCGATGAATCTGGTTCCACAAAGCCAGAAGAGCCACAGGTTGAGGAGAAAATTTCAGTGAATGATGAAGAGTTTCCATCACTGAAGTTTGAGGAAATTAAAAAGAAAGTTGGAAAAACTGAGATTTCAAATCAGTTTTACAATGAGAAAAAAGATTTTGATGTCGAGAAAACATTCAACGGGAATGTTAAAAAGATATTTGGGAAAATGTTAAGTGGGAGAGCAAAGGGGGTTAAAGATTTTTATGCAACTAAAAAGGCAACATACAACCCCACTTCGCAAGAGTTGAAATCCATCAAGTCTGAGAAGACTTGGATGGAAGTGTGTTTCCCATGATAGTCTAAGGACTACGCCGGAGATCCCAAGTTTATATCGTGGATCAGGAATCGACATCATTCTAGTGTTTGAAAAGCTTGTTTGAAAGATGTTGAATAGTGTTTGAATTTTACAGGTTGAAGGACTACGCCGGAGCTTCCAGGTTGGTAATTGAGAAGCAGGAATCGGCATCTTTCTGAGTAATTTTACAAGTGGTAAAGAGGTTTCTGTAGATGTCTCATTCCTACAGGAAAACCTACAAGTGATATTTTTTTTTGTTATACTTTGAAGAGATTATGTTTACAAGTGATGCAGAGATTTCTGAACCGCAAATGGTAAATCAGGGACATTAAGTTGTACTTGATTTACTATTCATATGAGATTGATAAACAAGATGATGAACCATATCCCCATGCTTCATAAGTGGTAAACTTAAAAATGGTAAACACAAACTCATTTTCCGGAAAAATCATTTTGATTAAAACAAACTTAAGTGTTTTGAAATCTAAATGAGAAAATGGTTTGTTGAAAGGGGGAGTTCAGATTGTTTATGCCTAGTGAATGGAGATTTGATGTGATTCGATATCAGTTGTCAAGTTTCTGTACAGTTTATGTTGATTTCTATGTTTTCAAGTGGGTCAATAGTCTAGTAGTTTTCAAATTTCCGTTGAAATGTGTTTGCATTTTAGGGGGAGTAGAAAATTTCAGAAAATCAAAAAACATTAGAAAATTTGAAAAAGACAAAAACATGATAAAATTCAAAAATGAGTTTCGTTGTGAAAAGAGGAAATGATAGTACGTCAGTAGGCTGTCACAAGATGCTAAAGAATTGGAAAGATAATATGTGATAAACAGTCTTACTGTGGATATGTCAGTAGGTTTTTACACATTTAGTAAATTGTGACGAGATATAAACCTAAATTTCAAACTTACTTGTTCTGTGGGTTAACACAAACTTGGATATATAGGTAACCCCTGAAATCTTGTTTGAAAGGTCCCTTATTCTGAGATACTAGGTCTTTATACTCAGTGATATCTGGGGTATTATCCCGGGACTTCTGCTGTATGGAAGTACTGACCTAGTCCCCGGATAATACTTTCCGCAAAGCTTGAAAAAGCATCGTCCTCAGCAAGCTGATGAAACAATAAAATTGATAGTCGCTGCTGTTGAAACTAAAAGATCCTCTAAAGGGGACACACCCAAAAGTCGAAGCCGTCATCTCTCTGCGTATACGGAAGTATCGACTTGAGCTCTCACGACCCTCGCATTTAACCCCTGAACAGATATCATCTGTGGTATACTCACCTGTAAGACTGAATATTGGGATCCGGATACGAGAGTATATTCAAGTAGTGGGACACACGGATAAGTTTAAGTTCTTAAAACATTAATATCCTATCTCGGAACAGTTGAACTTTGTGTGAAACTTTAAGTGGACAAATATACTGACAATCTAGGTAAATCGTTTAGAACTGAAAATGTAATCTAGCTTAACGGTGTTAGTGACATGTCTCATAAACTGATATGATCCTCTTACACGATCTCTCAAAAATAGTGTATGTAAATATTTCTTCTCTGCATTTCATTTCTTTACATTGAAAAATCCAAAAAGATTTTGTGTGTTTTAGAATAAATTTTGAAAAATTCAAAAAGATTTTCAACAAACTGATGTTGGAAAGCTGATTATCAAAATTCCGAGTGCTAAACATGATGACATTGTTGGGAGGGGGAGTGCTTTTAATTGTCAATATATGTTTTTAAATCAACAAGTAGTTCATCATATGTGAATGATCTGAGAGAGAGTTAGTGTTGGTGCATGCAAATTGTTAAAATTAGAAAATTTTCTTCTGGGTTAAGAATGTGTAGGTGTAGCCAGGTTTCGGATTCAATGGACATAGCTAAAGCCAGGCATCAAGATTGATCATGTGAAGGCCAGACAACGATCCTGAAGATGTTGCTGAAGAACAAAAGAATACCAGCAAATCGAGAGGGGGAGTCTGAATATATATAGAGAGAGAGAAGCTCAGAGGACTGATAAAGATTGAAGATTTGAAGACTCGACACTTAAGACTCGTCAACATCTGAGGGGGAGTCTGTTGGTGCAGTCATCTGTCGTCTTCGTCTTAATATCGAGTCTCAGTTTCGGTGCGGTTCTGAACAAGCGTGACATCATATATGTAACATCACGAGTGACATCACATATATGATGTCACTAGTTAAACATGCTCATCAACTTATCATTCACGTGAAAGTCTTCATCACATGAAGACAAATGATGTTTTGGTCCAATCAGATAGTCTCATTTGATGGTCCAATTAGAAGCCACCGTTTGAAGATCCAATTATATGAAGTCAACCGTTTGAAATATGTAAATTGATGTTGATCGTTTGAAGGTTGGCCGTTTGAAGTTACCCATCCGTTTGAGGGTAACCGTTTGAAGTTGTCATGTTAGTTTCAAACGGTCAGGGCTTGTACTATAAATAGTGTTCAAACGAGTTCATTTGTAACGGTTAGGAAAAGTGATACCGAAGTGCTGCCGGTATTTCCTCTTATTGTAAACACTGTCATTTTAATAGAAAAGAGGTTTAAAGTGTAATTCCAGCTATTTTTCATATTCGTTTCTTAGTTTCCGCCTCTGAAACGAACTAGAGCTCTTCCAACCGACTCATTCGGGTCGAAATCGATCCTACAAACTTAAAGGGTTCAAAACCATATAATAAATCATCCTAGAACAGATGATTAGTTTTCAAAGCGGGATAGAATTTTGTGTTTTATTGTGGTTGTCACTTAAGAATAAGTGACGGTATTGTTTTAAAAGCTAAACACAAGGTAACTTGTGTTAGGGTCCTAGGAAGTTTATAGTCTAGGTCAAAGCATCACTAATAACCTAATTCCCTATAACCATTGGCTCTGATACCAACTTTTCTGTCACACCCCAACCACGTAAAACAACAAAACGTGGCGGAAACGTCGGGGAGTGTTGTAACAGAATCATTGTTTCAGAACCATGGAATAAATAATTTTCTTTTATTGAATAAATGAAATCATTGTTTTAATAAAATCAAATAAGTACAACTATTATCTTTCAAGTTTTAAAGTCGCTAAGGCACGAGTCCATCCTAAGTGTAGCATATATCATCAATCATCACAGAGCAGTACCTGAAACATGTGTAAAAATAGGTACGTCAGCATAAAAATGCATGTGAGATACATAGGTTTTATTGACTTAGGATTCATGACTCATAAGTTTAAAGAAAAAGTTTTAATAAAAACAGTCATGATCCTTGAAAAAGGTTTTCTTTTATAAATCATACTAAAATTTATATGAAATCAGATGATACAAAATAATAATATATAGGTAATTAAATAATTACGTAAAATGAGTTTGTATAAAATATATTGTTTGAAAAACAACATTTTGATAAAAAGATTTATAGTATATATAAAAAAATATACTTTGGTTTTATGAAAGTTGAATAAGTAATATATTAAAATATATTTGAGTTCCAAAATCGTTTACCCAAGTGTACTAAATAACACCACGGTATTTAATGTGATGAAAACACTTATATATAAGAAGTACCAGCGGCTTATCTACCATGTTTTCATCATATTACACCCGTCCCGTTATCTAAACACTAACCAAAACCTAATTGTAAAACAAATAGTATATTAAATGTACTTTGGTTGTTGGAAATAATAATATTCAGCAGTATATTAAAAGTATACTTTGGATTTATAAATAACATATTAAACTATGTTTTGGTTTGAAAATAACATATTAAAACTATGCTTTGGATTATGAAGATAACATATCAAACTATGTTTTAATGATTAACAAAATATATGTTGGTTTATGTACAATATCCCATATGAGAGCATATCAAACTATACTTTTGGGAGTATAACTTAATATACAAAAATAATGTGATTTAAGAATTGATTCAGACCTAGTGCATCAAAATACACCTTTGAGACTATAGAAATACCACAAAGGCAATCCCTATTTGGATGGAGCAACAAATTGGTTTCAGACATTCCATGACAACAGGAATGGGGTGTCAAATCCTATAGCGCTATATCATACTACCAACCAGTCTGGGGAACAAAAATAAGTACTATTCCAACAATTTATTTTATAATCTTTGAAAAATCAGTGTTTAAACCATAAATAATCATTTAGTTTGTCAAAAGATAAGTATTAACATGTATAATCAATTATACTTTGAAATCATGAAAATAACAGATAGGTACACATGCTTCACCCCAAAACAGTTGAAAACAGTAAAAGAGGGGACTATATACCCACTTGAGAGTACTTAGAAGTCTTGAACAACTACCAAGCAAGCTAGAAGGAGCACGGAATCAAACGACACCTAATATTGATAACTACATAAATAAACCGGACCTAAATCGGGAGATCGGATAGTATGAGGTCTCGTGAACCAAATGAGCGTGGGAACTCATATGATATGGTCTAACAAGGCCTACATACTCATATGATATGGTCTAACAAGGCCTACATACATAAATAAACTACCCATTATGATCCATTAAGGTAGCCTATGCTACTTTAACGCGTCGCACACGCAATGCACATTCGAGACGTCTAACTAGCCCTATGACAAGTATTATATGAAAAAAACATGTTTAAATATGTTACATAATTAGTTACATGACAAAAGTTTGGGTTACATATGCTTAAATATCCATTATGTATAAAAAGGGTATTTTGGTAATTTACCTAAGGCATATAAACTACCTATCATACAACTACTTAAACGAAGTAACCATAACGTATAACCTCGGAAGGTTATTCCCTATATAACTATGGTTACTAAACATGTTTGGTCGGATCCTAATGATCGACCAAACGGGTCGTGTTCGAAAGTCTAAGCGGGTGTTTAGTCCGCTTGACTTACGACTCTACACAAGCACTAAACTAAAAAGTGACGAGCTAAACATGCTAAAACATGTTTAGTTAAGTTAGAAAACACGTTTGGTATCAAAACAAACGGTTTTGATACCTATAAGTAGTTTGGTTACAAAATACGCAAGAATACGTATTTTGGCTGAAACTACGACTCGTCACTACACCTAGATAACGTGGTAATCAGTAGGTATAGTCCCTAGGGACTATAACCATCGTGATTACGCTCACGTTATGAAGTTCAAACGAACTTCGCGTTGACCATAAACTGGTCAAAGCAGAAAGTCAAACGCAGTTTGACTTTAACGATAAAAACGAATGAAAAGAACGAAAGAATACTTACAAAAGGTCCCCGCAAACTTTGATTTCCCAAGTATTCTCAGGTATGAAGTGGCTAGCACTTCAACTTAGAGAAATCTCAGAAAATCAAGTGTGGGTTTTGCAAGTGAAGGGTGGGGGGGTATTTATAGAATTTCTAGAACCGTTAGGATCGTTTCTTGAAACCCGAGCTTTAATCTTGGCCCTCCACTTGGGCAAATGGTTTTGCAATACAGGGGGTAGATAAAAACCATTAAAATCTAGCCCATAGTATTGAAAATGTTACATAAAAACCCCTGAAAAACGAGCTAGTTGCTGAAAATTAGTCAGCTGAAAAATGGGCACTTTCGCACCACGCGAGAGGAGCACATGGTTCTTTCGCGTCGCATGAGGGAGCCTGTTTTCGCAAAAGTTTCATTTTTTGGAAGAACAGGTCCCTTCATGCTGTAAAGTTGATTTTTGGCACGTTTAAGCCCCGTTAACCCATTTCAAGGCTCTAAAATGAAGTTAAAGTATAGGGAACATGAAACATGCTCAAAAATATGCCGGATGTCGGTTCGTTTGGTCGTACGGTTGCGTTGTTTGGTTAATTACGACGGAAGTCGTATCGGACGCAAAAACGGTCCAAATTGCGCGACGTATGGATTTTTGACAAGCAAATCACTAAGACATGATATTTTAATGATCATATAAATTTTTGGATGTCCGGATGTATTCAGAACGTAAGTTATGCGCGAAAATGCAAACTTATGCACTTTTTGACGCTTTTAGTCCCTATTGAATAGTAAAGTTTATTTTTGCGCACCAAATACCTCAAAGCCTATTTCTAAGTTATGTAAAGGATATTTAGGGCATATTAAACTTATGATCAAGTTCCGAAAGATTCGTTACTATACAAATCGATATAGTTTCGCAGTTTGACACAATTAGTCCCTGCGATCGAACAAACTTGATTTCAACACACCAAACCATCCTAAACTTATTTCTAAGTTATGTGGAGGTTATTTAAGGTATGTTAAGCCTATTTCACTCTTCGAGAGTGTTTGTTGCATTAATCTGGTTATATTTACGCATCAGTGCGCGTATAACCTTCTAGAAAGCGATTTAGAGTTTGAAATCGGACAAGAATTGATATGTGCAAACGATACACATATTTATACAAATCCCAAGTATGAAATACAATATTTCATTGGTTTGGCATTTGTTCGATGGTTGAAGTGACACAGGTGTCACACAGAGATTCCGGTTTGGAAATGGGAAAACATTTCTATGGATCTCATTACCAAGTTACCGCGCACTAAAAAAGGTGATGACGCCATTTGGGTTGTTGTTGATCGTCTTACGAAGTCAGCACATTTCTTGCCAGTCCGTGAGGATCTATCTGCTGACAAATTGGCCAAAATCTATGTTGATGAGATTGTATCTCGACATGGTGTTCCTTTGAACATTATATCTGACAGAGATGCTCGATTCTCGTCTCGCTTTTGGAGAACCATGCAATCTGCCATGGGTACCCAACTGCATTTGAGCTCAGCGTACCATCCGTAGACAGATGGTCAATCTGAGAGAACAATCCAGACACTGGAGGATATGCTTAGAGCTTGTGTGATTGATTTTGGTGGTAGTTGGGATTCGCATCTACCTTTGATCGAATTCTCCTACAACAACAGTTATCACTCTAGCATCAATATGGCTCCTTTCGAAGCTTTATACGGTCGAAAATGTCGTTCACCGGTCTGCTGGAATGAGATAGGTGAAGCTCAGCTTACTGGACCTGAACTCATTATAGAGACTACAGATAAGGTCAAGAAGATTCGTGATAACCTACAGACAGCTAGAAGCCGTCAAAAGAGTAACGCGGATCGACGACGCAAGCCCTTAGAATTTCAAGTCGGTGATCACGTCCTACTCAAGGTATCCCCTTGGAAAGGTGTGATTAGATTTGGAAAGTAAGGAAAACTTGCACCACGCTATGTTGGACCATTCAAGATCGTTGAAAGAATCGGAAAAGTAGCCTACAGACTTGAGCTACCTCCTGAACTTGGCAATGTTCATCCAACATTCCACGTGTCCAATCTCAGAAAGTGTTTATGTCACACCCCCAAAATCCACCTGCGGAGTATCACCGCTTGGGAGCGTGACTGACCAGGATCAAGCCACCAATCATATTGAACATGTAATTAATATATAAAGTAAATGCCATTCAACCACCAATATGAAAGGTGTTCAAAACATAAGTATGATATCAATGTTTAGCGGAAGCGTATAAATAAAACCCAACATAGATAAGTATGTAATGTCATAAAGTGTTTAACAAACAATCATGATCCAAGCCCACAAAGACCAGCTCCTCCCTGTGCAAGCTCCATGTATCTAACGACCTGCAAGGCATGTAACAGAGGATCAACAACTAGTTGAGCGAGTTCACAGAAAGTAAATGCGTAATAGTAAGTTCGTTTGTAACATGTGGCTCTACTGGGCCGATAGTACGTTCTATTGGTGGGGGCTTCCCATGTTGTATAACCACTAGACTATTCGTAACCATAAGTGTTCTACATATCCCGAGAACAGTAATACGTACAAGTTTACGTAGGTTTTACGTAAGTATCCTTCACAACCGAGGATAGGGGTACGTGGGGGTTTACGTAGGTTTTACGTAAGTGCCTGACACAACCGAGGCAGTAGTGAGTATAAGTTCACGTAGGTTTTATGTGAGTGCCCTTCGCAACCTGAGGACAGAGAGTAGCTTAAGTATACGTAGGTTTTACGTATGTGTCCTGCACAACCGAGGACGATGGTATGGTAGTCTAGTAACAGTGTATGTACGAATCTATTCAATCTCATTCCTTCAATCCCATTCCCAAGCCCTTGGGAATCCCATGCCTTAGTAAGAGTGTGAACTCACCTTGGTTTGCTCGGTATGTTATTGCTTCTAGGGTTTATTAAATCTCTAAGTCCATTACACACGACCTAGGATTCATTGCACATGATACGATGTAAGTGTTTGTAGACAATTAGGGTTTATAAGTCTTTGATATCCAAGCAATCGTGTTCGGTGTGATTATCATGTACAGAGTGCTATAATAAAGATCGTTCATGCATACAACATCACCCAGTAATGTACATTATAATATAATCACATAATATTATACATCACATAAACAGTTAATCGTATTCACATAATTCATGCGTCACGTCTTTGATTTCACAGTTTAGTCTAACGTGGATATTAACCTAATTGCCACCATTAAGATACTTAGTACATTTAGCAGCGTCAATAAACTTCACAAGTTTAACGGAGCTAGGGACTTAACAAGGTGACATACACATCTTAACAGATTCAACATTATATAACATGCAGCTCATTGTTTCAAAGTAATCATCACACAACATCGGACAGGGCCTTGTGTGACACCCCAGGAAAACCGGGAAAACCTTGCAACCTAACTAGCTTCCTCAGTGAGTGCCATCAAATTTCGGGACGAAATTTCTTTCAACTTGGGGATGATGTGACAACTCGAAATCTAGAACCTTTCGTTGTAACTTGCTTGTACGTTATGTGACTAGTTTAAATGATAACGTGAACCTTTTTATGTGATAAGTGCTTTGTTACGTGTGTATTGTATATATATGTGTACGTGTTATATGTGAACCGAGAACCCGACACGAAACAACAAGGAACCCGACTCGAGACCATGAGGTCTCGAGTGACTAGTAATCGGTTTTGGGCCTTGGGCCGAGAACCTTTGGCCGGTTGGGCCTTTGGGCCGTAAATCCCACTCGAAACCCACTAAGGGTGCACACTTGGAACTAGCCTATATATAAACTACCCTTAGTTAGTTCTTGCCATTTGTTGAACAATACAACACACACACTCTCCTACTTCTCTCTCTAAGCCTTAAGAACACAAACACACCTCCAAGACTCTCGGATCTAATCGGTTAGCACAAGGACTCTCGGGTTTGGAACTTTGGATCGGCACACACACACCTCACCAACCGGTTAGTATTTCTTGTTGGATATTGTTGAATGCATAAGTGTCAAATATGTTCATGATGTGTTTGTGCTTGAATAAATGTATGATGAGATTATGTGACAATATGTTAAGTTGTTAAGTTTTACATAATGTTTTGAAAAAGAAATCGGTTCATGAATGTTTCTTATTATGAGTGGAACTATACATATTTGATGTTAAAAATGGGTTCATGGTATGACAAAAAGGTGAATGATGATATTGGTTGCATTTGGGTTTGATCCGAAAAGTTTGGGTGTTTATACTAAGAAAAATCGGCTAATAAATATGGTTGTCAAGTAGGATGCATGCTAGAAAATTGTATCTTGATGGTTGTTCATGATTTTGGGTGAATAAGTGTTGTTTATGTTATGAAGAACTTGAATATATGCTTTGAATATGTGAAGAACACTTTGAATGATAGTTAAGAATGTGAAAACCCTTGTGATTTTGATCCATCTTTGACTAGTAACCTGATTAGGAAAACTGTTAGTGGAATGCTATTGGTAGTTTCCGGATTTGGGCCTGATTATACTGTACCATTAATCTGACCATCTGCATCAACACGTGAACTTGAAAACGACTGCTACCGACTCGCAATCACGCAGTTGCGACTCGCAACCACAGCGTGATGACTCGAGACCACGCGGTTGCGACTCGCAACCATAGCAGGACAAGCCGAAACCACAGGTTACGAGTCCCGTTGCGACTCGAGACCTCAGCATGATGAACCGAGACTACGGTTGCGACACCGGTTGCGACTCGCAACCATCCATAATCAACACACAGCATGACTCGAGACCATGCTTGCGAGTCCGGTTGCGACTCGAGACCACACTTTTTGGGCCTTAGTTAATAGGCCAGACTGATGGGCTTCTGTGTTAACTGCTTTTACGTGTTTGGGCCTAAGTAGTTGGGCTGAACTTGTGAACCGTATGTGCTACTGTTGACTGTTAACTGTTACTGCTAAACGTGCTTGCCAAACATGTTGAACATTTGTGCACTACTTGGTTCGAATCTGATTATACGTGATATCCGTGTTAGGACGTTATTGACTACTTGCGACTTGATTGACTTTCTGTGTTTGACTGCCGAGCAAACCAAGGTGAGTTCACACCCTTTACAAAGCATGGGATTCCCTGGGTTGGGAACGGGGTTAAGGAACGTGGTTCCTCGTCTACCTTGGGTAGGACGTCAGTGGTTCAGGAATGTGATTCCTCGTCCGGATGGACGGATAAACGTACTAGACTAAAACTCTATCACGAAGTCCCTCCTTTTTGTATCGACTAATCGCCGGGCCAATGGCGAGCGGGTCATTAGTTAGATAGCGCTATTTAGGTCTGACAAGCCTCACACCGTGCCGCAGAGGACGGGCGTGAACTAATGGATCTGGGGCACGTCAATGATGATAGACATTGATGTTTTCAGGGCACATAAACATGACTACAGTCAGCAATCGATACGGTAACGAGTCTAGTATACACATGGGGTAGCCCCCACGGCTGGAGAGCCAGATGATGTACATGGGGTAGCCCCCACGGCCGAAATGCCTGATAACTACATGGGGTAGCCCCCACGGCCGGAGTGCCGGAGTAACTGGGAACGAACTGGTCACGTTTTTAAAACTATGGGGTAACCCCCACGGCAGGATGCCAGATAAAGTAAACTGTTTTCGAAACAACTAAAACGAACGCCCACCCGTGAACTCACTCAACTAGTTGTTGACTCGTTACTACATGCTTTGCAGGACCATAGGTACTCAGTGGGAGCTTGCATGGAGGAGGATCGTTGTGGGACAGGGATTGCTACAAGACTATGTTAAACTTGAAACTTTTGGAACTTATGTTACAACTTTAAACTTATGCTTCCGCTTACAACTTAAACTTATTTGTTTTGGAACACCAATCGTAGTGGTTAAACTTTTATAATTACTTATATGCTTGTTCAGTATGATTGGTGGCTGGATCCTGGTCAGTCACGCCTCCAAGCGGTAGTACTCCGCAGGTGGGATTTTGGGGGTGTGACAGATTGGTATCAGAGCCATTGGTTATAGTGAACTTGGTTTTAATAAAGGAGAAACGTTTTTGTTAAAACCAGACTATAACCGGTTTAGTGCTCAACGGTCCACAACGACACTTCGCTCCTCATGCAAGGCTCGACGTTCTAGGTAATATGATGTATGTATATTGCCTACTTGTTAGTTACGTAGTACATTGCTCATGGCATGCTTGATTAGTATAGCTACTGTTGTTTGAACGCGTGTGTACTTACTCTGTCCTACTATCGTGCTTTCGCGAACCTCTCTCACACGTATTGCTTTTATTATGAAGAACCATGTCTGGACGCGTTAACATGACACAAGCCCAGTTGACGGCTTTGATCAACGAGCGAGTTGCCGCAGCGCTCGCAGCTGCACACGCAGGAGGTATATCCTGCAGTCCGAAATTGTTCTAGGATCATTTGGATCCTACTCTCGTGAACCAACCTTTGTGTTAAACTCTGTCTTTTCTTTCACCTACCTTAGGTCAGTATGCTCAGGCACCGGTGTGCACTTTTAAGACCTTTATGGACTGTCGACCCACTACTTTTAGCGGAACTGAGGGAGCAGTAGGTCTCCTACACTGGTTTGAGAAACTGGAGTCTGTGTTCGAAATGTGTGAATGCCCTGAAGCGCGCAGGGTGAAGTATGCTACTGGTACTCTCGAGGGTTTGGCTCTCACGTGGTGGAATGCTCAAGTGCAGATGTTAGGGTTGGTTGCTGCCAACGCCACCCCATGGGAAACTTTCAAGGAAATGATCAGGGAAGAATACTGCAGTCGTGACGACATTCACAAACTGGAAGATGAGTTCTACAATCTCAAGATGTCGGGGTCGGAGATTGAGGCATACACTAAGAGATCGCATGAGCTTGCCTTGTTGTGTCCTACTATGGTGGATCCTCCCTACAAGCGAATTGAACTCTATCTCAAGGGCTTGGTGCCAGAGATCCAAAGTCATGTGACTTCAGCGAACTTGACTACTATCCAGCAGGTTGTACAGTTGGCTCACCGTCTTACTGACCAAGCGGTGGAGCAGAACAAGTTACCGAAGCGTATAGGTGCTGCAACTACTTCTGGTGCTTCTAGTGGGGATAAACGGAAATGGGATGGAACTTCAAGCAGGGGTTCAACTTCAGTGCAAACTCAGTCTCAGCAGAGAAAGACGGACGATCACAAGAGCCCCAGTCAGCAGTCGTCTGGTGGTCAAAGTCATGGTGGATACAAGGGGAATCACCCCAAGTGCAATCGTTGTAGCCTACACCACAGTGGGCCATGCACCAGGGGCAACTGTCATCGATGCAACAAGCCTGGTCATGTTGCAAAAGATTGCAGGAGCGCATATCCCGTCAATCAGAATCGTCAGCAACCTCAGCAGAACCAGCGACAGCAGCAGGGTAACAACAAAGGGTGTTTTCAGTGTGGAGCTGAAGGTCATTTCAAGAAAGATTGTCCCCAACTGAACCAAAACAACAACGATAATCAGGGGAATGGTAACAATGGGAACAACAACAATGGTGCTAGGGGACGTGTGTTCGTGATTGGCCAAGGTGAAGCAAGGAATGATCCCAACGTGGTGACGGGTAAGTTCCTTCTCGACGACTTTTATGTTACAGTCTTATTTGATTCGGGTGCCGATACTAGTTATGTGTCACTAGAAGTTAGTAAGATGCTTAAGCGTATTCCTACACCCCTGAGCGACAAGCACACTGTAGAGCTAGCTAATGGTAAGAGTTTGGAAGCCTCTCACGTAGTCAAGGGTTGCCAGCTTATTCTCGCTAACCAGACTTTCTCTATCGATCTTATTCCTATTGTCTTGGGTAGTTTCGACGTTGTCATTGGGATGGATTGGTTATCCCAACACCGAGCAGAGATTCTTTGCAACGAGAAGATCGTTCGTATTCCTGGTTTAGGTAGTGAACCTCTCATGATTCGTGGCAACAAGAGAAGTGCTGTTGAGAACATCATCTCTCTTCTTAAGGCTCAGAAATGCTTACGAAAGGGCCACACTGCGATTTTGGCTCTAGTTACTGATACCACAGAGAAGGAGAAGAAGCTAGAGGATTTTCCGGTTGTACGCGACTATCCTGAGGTATTCCCTGAGGAATTACCTGGTCTTCCGCCCCATCGCCAAGTCGAGTTTCAGATTGATCTAGCTCCTGGAGCCGCGCCTGTAGCCCGTGCACCTTATCGTTTAGCGCCATCAGAGTTGGAAGAACTCTCCACGCAACTACAAGAACTCTTGGATAAGGGTTTTATTCGTCCTAGCTCATCGCCTTGGGGAGCTCCAGTGTTATTTGTGAAGAAGAAGGACGGTACCTTCAGAATGTGTATCGACTATCGCGAACTCAACAAGGTGACTGTGAAGAATCGTTATCCTCTACCGCGTATTGACGACTTGTTCGACCAGTTGCAGGGGTCGAGCTACTATTCAAAGATCGATCTGAGATCGGGATATCACCAGCTGAGAGTTCGGGAAGAGGATGTCTCTAAGACGGCCTTTAGGACTCGATATGGGCACTATGAGTTTCTGGTCATGCCGTTTGGGCTGACGAACGCACCGGCAGTTTTTATGGATTTGATGAATCGAGTGTGCAAACCGTATCTGGACAAGTTTGTTATAGTCTTCATCGACGACATCCTGATCTATTCTAAGAGCAAAGAAGAGCACGTACAACATCTACGACTTATTTTGGAACTCCTTCGGAAGGAACAGCTTTACGCGAAATTCTCGAAATGCGACTTCTGGCTTCGAGAGGTCCATTTCCTAGGGCATGTGGTGAACAAGGATGGGATTCACGTTGATCCATCCAAAGTGGAATCTATTAAGAACTGGCCTGCGCCTCGCACACCAAAGGAAATTCGCCAATTTTTGGGATTGGCAGGTTATTACAGGAGATTCATTAAGGATTTTTCTAAGATCGCGCAGCCCCTCACGTTGTTAACACAGAAAGGCGTTGTTTATCATTGGGGAAACGCACAAGAGTTAGCTTTTCAGCATCTAAAGGATAGACTTTGTAGTGCACCTATCCTTTCACTGCCAGAGGGCACAGAAGATTTTGTGGTTTACTGTGATGCGTCAATTCAAGGTCTTGGTTGTGTATTGATGCAACGAGATAAAGTCATAGCTTACGCCTCACGACAACTTAAAGTTCACGAGAAGAACTACACTACGCATGATTTAGAGCTGGGAGCTGTTGTTTTTGCACTTAAGTTATGGCGGCATTACCTGTACGGAACCAAGTGCGCCATCTACACCGACCACAGAAGTTTAGAACACATATTCAAGCAGAAGGAACTGAATATGCGGCAGCGACGATGGGTCGAGCTGCTGAATGACTACGAGTGCTCTATCAGGTATCACCCGGGCAAGGCCAATGTTGTGGCAGACGCCCTGAGTCGGAAGGACACTACGCCTAAGCGCGTAAGAGCTTTACAACTCACGATACATTCTAGTCTACCTTCGCAAATACGAGCTGCTCAGATAGAAGCACTGAAACCAGAAAACGTTAGAGCTGAAGCTCTACGCGGGTCAAGGCAACGCTTAGAACAGAAGGAAGACGGTGCTTATTATGTAACAGGACGCATTTGGGTCCCACTCTATGGCGACTTACGAGAACTTGTGATGGATGAAGCGCACAAATCTCGCTACTCGGTACACCCTGGTTCGGACAAGATGTACCACGATATTAAAACTACGTATTGGTGGCCTAGCATGAAGGCCCACATAGCAACCTACGTCGGCAAGTGTTTGACTTGTGCGCGAGTCAAGACAGAATATCAGAAACCTTCAGGCCTACTTCAGCAACCAGAGATACCACAATGGAAATGGGAGCAAATTTCCATGGATTTCGTTACTGGCTTACCTAGATCACAGCGCGGGAACGATACTATCTGGGTGATCGTGGATCGACTCACAAAATCCGCACACTTCTTGGCAATCAAGGAAACGGATAAATTCTCCACTCTAGCGGAAATATACCTCAAGGAAGTTGTTTCGAGGCACGGGGTGCCCACTTCTATTATCTCTGATCGAGATGCACGTTTTACTTCGGAACTGTGGCAGGCAATGCACAAGTCTTTTGGCTCACGTTTAGATATGAGCACAGCGTATCACCCACAGACGGACGGGCAGTCCGAGCGAACTATTCAGACATTAGAAGACATGCTTCGCGCTTGTGTAATCGACTTTGGCAACAGCTGGGAAAGGCATCTGCCACTCGTGGAATTCTCGTATAATAACAGCTACCACACCAGCATTAAAGCTGCTCCGTTTGAGGCATTGTACGGACGTAAATGCCGGTCACCCCTCTGTTGGGCAGAGGTGGGGGATAGTCAGATCACTGGTCCAGAACATGTGGTAGACACTACTGAGCGGATTGCTCAAATACGACAACGCATGGCGGCCGCTCGTGACCGTCAGAAGGCATACGCCGATAAGGGCAGGAAACCACTTGAGCTCCAGGTTGGGGAGCGGGTATTACTCAAAGTCTCACCCTGGAAGGGTGTGGTTCGTTTTGGTAAACGCGGCAAACTCAACCCACGGTACGTTGGACCTTTTGAAATTCTTGAGAAAATAGGCAAGGTGGCCTACAGACTGAAATTACCAGCAGAACTCGGTGCAGTTCACAACGTTTTCCATGTGTCGAATCTGAAGAAGTGTCTGTCAGATGAGACGCACGTAGTTCCTCTGAAGGAACTTACGATCGACGAACAGTTGAAATTCGTCGAAGAACCTGTCGAGATCACGGACCGGGATGTTAAGGTCCTCAAGAGCACTAGAATACCTCTTGTTCGAGTTCGTTGGAACTCACGTCGCGGCCCAGAGTTTACCTGGGAGCGCGAAGATCGGATGAAACAAAAGTATCCCCAACTGTTTGAGAACAGTACAAACGCTACTGAGGCTGAAGCTACGGAATTTCGGGACGAAATTCCAGATCAACGGGGGGTGGATGTGACACCCCAGGAAAACCGGGAAAACCTTGCAACCTAACTAGCTTCCTCAGTGAGTGCCATCAAATTTCGGGACGAAATTTCTTTCAACTTGGGGATGATGTGACAACTCGAAATCTAGAACCTTTCGTTGTAACTTGCTTGTACGTTATGTGACTAGTTTAAATGATAACGTGAACCTTTTTATGTGATAAGTGCTTTGTTACGTGTGTATTGTATATATATGTGTACGTGTTATATGTGAACCGAGAACCCGACACGAAACAACAAGGAACCCGACTCGAGACCATGAGGTCTCGAGTGACTAGTAATCGGTTTTGGGCCTTGGGCCGAGAACCTTTGGCCGGTTGGGCCTTTGGGCCGTAAATCCCACTCGAAACCCACTAAGGGTGCACACTTGGAACTAGCCTATATATAAACTACCCTTAGTTAGTTCTTGCCATTTGTTGAACAATACAACACACACACTCTCCTACTTCTCTCTCTAAGCCTTAAGAACACAAACACACCTCCAAGACTCTCGGATCTAATCGGTTAGCACAAGGACTCTCGGGTTTGGAACTTTGGATCGGCACACACACACCTCACCAACCGGTTAGTATTTCTTGTTGGATATTGTTGAATGCATAAGTGTCAAATATGTTCATGATGTGTTTGTGCTTGAATAAATGTATGATGAGATTATGTGACAATATGTTAAGTTGTTAAGTTTTACATAATGTTTTGAAAAAGAAATCGGTTCATGAATGTTTCTTATTATGAGTGGAACTATACATATTTGATGTTAAAAATGGGTTCATGGTATGACAAAAAGGTGAATGATGATATTGGTTGCATTTGGGTTTGATCCGAAAAGTTTGGGTGTTTATACTAAGAAAAATCGGCTAATAAATATGGTTGTCAAGTAGGATGCATGCTAGAAAATTGTATCTTGATGGTTGTTCATGATTTTGGGTGAATAAGTGTTGTTTATGTTATGAAGAACTTGAATATATGCTTTGAATATGTGAAGAACACTTTGAATGATAGTTAAGAATGTGAAAACCCTTGTGATTTTGATCCATCTTTGACTAGTAACCTGATTAGGAAAACTGTTAGTGGAATGCTATTGGTAGTTTCCGGATTTGGGCCTGATTATACTGTACCATTAATCTGACCATCTGCATCAACACGTGAACTTGAAAACGACTGCTACCGACTCGCAATCACGCAGTTGCGACTCGCAACCACAGCGTGATGACTCGAGACCACGCGGTTGCGACTCGCAACCATAGCAGGACAAGCCGAAACCACAGGTTACGAGTCCCGTTGCGACTCGAGACCTCAGCATGATGAACCGAGACTACGGTTGCGACACCGGTTGCGACTCGCAACCATCCATAATCAACACACAGCATGACTCGAGACCATGCTTGCGAGTCCGGTTGCGACTCGAGACCACACTTTTTGGGCCTTAGTTAATGGGCCAGACTGATGGGCTTCTGTGTTAACTGCTTTTACGTGTTTGGGCCTAAGTAGTTGGGCTGAACTTGTGAACCGTATGTGCTACTGTTGACTGTTAACTGTTACTGCTAAACGTGCTTGCCAAACATGTTGAACATTTGTGCACTACTTGGTTCGAATCTGATTATACGTGATATCCGTGTTAGGACGTTATTGACTACTTGCGACTTGATTGACTTTCTGTGTTTGACTGCCGAGCAAACCAAGGTGAGTTCACACCCTTTACAAAGCATGGGATTCCCTGGGTTGGGAACGGGGTTAAGGAACGTGGTTCCTCGTCTACCTTGGGTAGGACGTCAGTGGTTCAGGAATGTGATTCCTCGTCCGGATGGACGGATAAACGTACTAGACTAAAACTCTATCACGAAGTCCCTCCTTTTTGTATCGACTAATCGCCGGGCCAATGGCGAGCGGGTCATTAGTTAGATAGCGCTATTTAGGTCTGACAAGCCTCACACCGTGCCGCAGAGGACGGGCGTGAACTAATGGATCTGGGGCACGTCAATGATGATAGACATTGATGTTTTCAGGGCACATAAACATGACTACAGTCAGCAATCGATACGGTAACGAGTCTAGTATACACATGGGGTAGCCCCCACGGCTGGAGAGCCAGATGATGTACATGGGGTAGCCCCCACGGCCGAAATGCCTGATAACTACATGGGGTAGCCCCCACGGCCGGAGTGCCGGAGTAACTGGGAACGAACTGGTCACGTTTTTAAAACTATGGGGTAACCCCCACGGCAGGATGCCAGATAAAGTAAACTGTTTTCGAAACAACTAAAACGAACGCCCACCCGTGAACTCACTCAACTAGTTGTTGACTCGTTACTACATGCTTTGCAGGACCATAGGTACTCAGTGGGAGCTTGCATGGAGGAGGATCGTTGTGGGACAGGGATTGCTACAAGACTATGTTAAACTTGAAACTTTTGGAACTTATGTTACAACTTTAAACTTATGCTTCCGCTTACAACTTGAACTTATTTGTTTTGGAACACCAATCGTAGTGGTTAAACTTTTATAATTACTTATATGCTTGTTCAGTATGATTGGTGGCTGGATCCTGGTCAGTCACGCCTCCAAGCGGTAGTACTCCGCAGGTGGGATTTTGGGGGTGTGACACCTTGCCCTTCTAAAACTCAGACAAAAGGTGGGGGGGGGGGGTTAAAACTCGGACCACCTCCACCCATTAAAACTCGGACATGGGGGTAACCCCTTTAAAATTCGGACAGGATTCTTGGGGGATTTAAAAGTCGGACATGTGGAGACTCACAACACTCGGACCCCATCAAGCTTAAAGGTCGGACAAAGAGAGGGACTTGAAAGTCGGACCCCCTTACCCTTGCACAAAACTCGGACCAAGGCCATACATTACAAAACTCGGACAAAGAGGCTTGTCCTTTCAAAAGCTCGGACATAAGGCTTACGTGTAAAAGTCGGACCCTTATCACCTAATAAAGGTCGGACATCATTCCCTTCATAGAATTCGGACAAGTTTAACAATACAAAACTCTGACAAACATTTCAATCATTCGTTCTTTGTAATTGAAGCAGTTACGTTTCCTTCGTTCAACAGTTACATTCATTGTTCTAAAACCCTAATTTCATGCACTGGCGATCGTTGTAATCTAATTATCAATCACAATTCTAACATATCATGTATTTTGGCAACAAGCAACCCATTACACAACTAATCATCATCATATTACAATAATCAGCATCAATAAGCACAGAAACATTTCATACAGGAATTAGGGTTTACAAGAATCACATAATCAAGGATTAAAAACAATCAAACGATCAATAACCATTTACCTTGGATTGATTCTAACTAGATTGCAAGATTAAGATTGATGCAGGAGACTTGTGCTTATGACGGAATGATGATGATTGCCAGGGAATCAGAGAATGAAAGTACGTGTTTTTGTTTTGTGTCAATGATTAGTGAAAAGGGATTAGGGTTAAGTATGATTTAGGTTTCACTAATAACTCTTTACACCCTTTATTATTATATTTTACAATAGTGCACCATCTCAAACAATTTCACAGTTTCACCACCAAGTTTATGCATTTTACAAGTCTTTCACAATTAACACATAACCACGCAAAATCACACAATACACTTCATTGTATCCAAAACGTTACAGTTTCACAGCAAACTAGTTATGCAAATAAACAACTAAACAATAAATAAACGTGCAATAAATGCAAAGTAGGAATCTTGGAAATTCGAGTTGTCACATTATCCCCAACTTGAAAGAAATTTCGTCCCGAAATTTAGCATGCGGTTACTGAGGAAGCTAGGTGAGTTATATCGTTTACTGATTTTCCTGGGGTGTCACATCATCCCCCCATTGATTTGGAATTTCGTCCCAAAATTCTGTAGTAGTAGCTTCAGCCTCAGTAGTGGTTGCACGGTTTCCGAATAACTTGGGATACTTGAGTTCCATTTGATCTTCTCGTTCCCAGGTATACACTGTGCCACGACGGGAGTTCCAACGAACTCGTACAAGAGGTATTCTAGTGTTCTTGAGGACCTTGACATCCCGGTCCGTGATTTCAACTGGTTCCTCGATGAGGGTCTCATCTGACAGGCACTTCTTCAGATTCGACACGTGGAATACGTTGTGAGCTGCACCGAGTTCAGCTGGTAGGTTTAGTCTTTAGGCTACCTTGCCTATTCTTTCAGTGATTTCGAACGGTCCAACGTACCATGGATTGAGCTTGCCTCGTTTACCAAAACGAACCACACCCTTCCAGGGTGAGACTTTGAGTAAAACCCGGTCCCCGACCTGAAATTCCAATGGCTTCCTACGCTTATCCGCATAGCTTTTCTGACGGTCGCGAGCTGCTGCTATGCGTTGTCGTATTTGTGCGATCTTTTCCGTGGCGTCCACTACAATCTCTGTGTAACACCCCCAAAATACCACCTGCGGAAACCCCGCGAGGCGTGTTACACATCAGAGTCTGAGCCACCAATCACGTTGAACCAATGATAAATAGTTAAATAAAACATATCATTAATTGCCAAGATTAAATGTCAAACATAACATCGATTCACAAAGAGTTATATAGCGGAAGCATATGATAAGTCGTTTAGCAATCGTTTCATAATAAAACCCAAAACCAATGTATCAATTGTAAGTAATCCAACAGCCTCGATCCATGACCACTCCAGCACTCCCAGACAGCAAGTCCATGTTCCAAGGTTAACGACCTACAAGCATGCAAACAAGTGTGTCAGACTACGCTGGTGAGTTCAAGGTTTCGTTTACGTGTTGTGTTACCAGATATATGTTAATGCGATTCAATGTTGTGTTACGATGTTGCTCACGTTAGTTACCCTAGGGACTACGCCCTTACGTAACCGAGGAGTGTGCCTCTTAGCAACCCACTATGTTGTTCACGCTAGTTACCCTAGGGAAAACGCCCTTACGTAACCGAGGAGTGTGCCTCTTAACAACCATAGTGAAAACCTAGATAATTAGTTCACCCCCGTCCTTACGGCCCGGTGTGAGGTTTCCCACCTAATAGCGCTATCAACTAATTACCCCCATTGCCCTCCAGGCAATAACCAAAACCGATTAAGTTGTTTACCCAATGTTTCCCTTCCAAATGTTTACCAGTTGTCCCAAACCACCGGGACGCATGCTTGAAAAAAATGCAATGAACTCACCTGGGATTGCTCGGCAGGTTATACCAAAGTTACTTGAATTAAGAATGGTCAATCACGTCCTAACAGGGTTACCATACAAGTCAGGTTTGGTTCAAGTAATGCACGTATGTTTCACACAGGTTAACATGTTACAAGCACGTAGATCATGGCAACACTTAGCAGTCAAGTAGTGCATTCAATTTGTGCGATTTGAATAATCCCAAAGGCAACCGGCCCAACATGTTGTGCGATCCACAACATGTTGTGCGATCCTCATATCCCGGCCCAACAACATAACAGTCCAATATCCGATTCTCGGCCCAATTAATCATAACGTACTAGTGTTGTGCGACCCGGACAGCCTTGTGCGTTCCGAACGGGTTGTGCGATTGCAATTGGGCTGGTCCGGCCCAATCAGACTAACTACACTTGTGCGATCCGCTTTATTACCCAGCCCAAGTTTACTCACCCGGCCCAACAATTAGTCAACATAACATTGTGCGATCCAGTAGCCTTGTGCGACTGGATGAGTTGTGCGATTGGACTGAGTGATGTGCTAGTGATTTGGCCTTTTAAGGCCCAACAGTTAAACGGACCTCAACCCAAGTGCGGTCCAATAACCCGAGTCAAAACACCTTGTGTGACTGACAAGGCTTGTGCGATTAGGGGCTTGTGCGGTCGACTAACTTATGCGTTTGGCTCTTGTGCGATCGGTCAACTTGTGTAACAGATTTAATATTTCCCGAATCATAGGCAATCGGTTGCAATCACTTATCAGTTTCCTTATTTACAACAATCAATTAACAATTTCCCTCTATGCCTTTACCCGATCAAACAAGCATATTTCAATCATTTTCTCAAGAACCCTAATCATAACCAAAGCATAACAATATCTAAACAACCCTTATAATTCGGTCCAGTTTCACACATGCAACCGGTTAACAACATTCGTTTCTAGAACAATGGTATGCAAATTTGATTAACATCTACACGGTTCTAAATGAATAACATGTAACCCGAATCATAGCAACATCCGATTAACATAAACATGCTCCAACCACACATATGAACCGGTCACATTATCATAAAATTCATATCAACATCCATCCGATATCATTCCAAGATTATTGTGAAAAACAAACATATATACATCGCACATCATACAATCAAGTAACAAACCAACACTAGAACACTACCCTGATTGGGAGGAGAACAAGAATTGAGAATGGATCCGAACAAGCCTCGATGGAGGGGAAATAGTTGCCGTCAGTTTTTCGAGAGGGAGGAGGAGAGCTAGGGTTTCTTTGTGTGTGAGAAAGTTATGGTAAAAGTGTGAAAGGTTACAACACCCCATGTGTTATATGTGTATGATGGGTGGGCCGAACCCTCACTTGGGCCGCCCTTAAGTCCAAATACAAGTGACACGGCCCAAAGGGCTTGTGCGATCGAGTGATGGTTGTGCGGTTGGTTCGGGTTGTGCGTTTGAGCCAATGTATACATACATACATTACATTACATAAAACACAAAATCATAACGTTTAATAATCGTAATAGTTCACATAAGCACGTAACGTTACACAGAAGCAGGTTCGAATTACGAGTTGTCACAGTATCCCCAACTAAAAAGAAATTTCGTCCCGAAATTTGGTACGCACTCACTGAGAAAGCTAGGTAAGTTAAAGCAGCTAGATAAGTTAAAGCTAGGTAAGTTATATCGTTTGCTGGTTTTCCTGGGGTGTCACATCATCCCCCACTTGAATGGGAATTTCGTCCCGAAATTCACTAGTTGCATCAACATTAGATTTGCTAGGTTTCGCCTGGTCGTTGGGGAACAGATGTGGATACTTCTGTTTCATCTGGTCCTCGCGTTCCCACGTGAACTCTGGACCACGTCTTGAGTTCCAACGAACTCTCACAATCGGTATACGGCTGTGTTTCCGAACTTTAACTTCCCGATCCATAATCTCGATTGGTTCTTCGACAAACTGCAATTTGTCGTCTATCTTCAGCTCTTGAACTGGTACTACTAGTGTTTCATCAACCAAACACTTCTTTAGCTGTGATACGTGGAACACATCATGGACATTACCCAACTCAGCAGGTAATTCCAACCTGTAGGCCACCTTTCTAATTCGTTCCAGAATTTTGAATGGCCCTACATAGCGAGGGTTTAGTTTGCCGCGTTTCCCAAAACGCACCACACCCTTCCAGGGTGAGACCTTTAACATTACGCGATCATTAACTTCGAATTCCAACGGTTTACTACGCTTGTCAGCGTAGCTTTTCTGACGATCGCGAGCTGCGGCCATACGGTTTCGGATCTGCACAATGCTTTCTGATGCCTCAAGCACAAACTCAGGGCCTGTGATCTGGCTATCACCCACCTCATGCCAGCAGAGAGGTGAACGACATTTCCGTCCGTACAGTGCTTCGAACGGAGCTGCCTTAATACTTGAATGGTAGCTGTTGTTGTAGGAGAATTCTATCAACGGTAAGTGCTTCTCCCATCCTTTTCCAAAGTCGAGTACGCATGCCCGAAGCATATCTTCGAGTGTTTGGATGGTGCGTTCGCTTTGACCATCCGTCTGCGGGTGATAAGCGGTACTCATGTCGAGTTGGGAACCGAACGATTTGTGCATTGACTGCCATAACTCTGAAGTGAAACGCGGATCTCGATCTGAGATGATAGAAGTTGCCACCCCATGCCTAGAAACCACTTCCTTAAGGTAGATTGCTGCCAATTGAGAAAACTTGTCTGTTTCCTTGATTGCTAAGAAGTGTGCTGATTTCGTGAGGCGATCAACAATCACCCAAATGGTATCGTTCCCGACCTGAGTTCTGGGTAATCCTGTCACAAAATCCATAGCGATCTGTTCCCACTTCCATGTGGGTATCTCTGGTTGCTGCAGTAGACCTGAGGGCTTTTGATGTTCTGCTTTGACTTTAGCACAAGTCAAACATTTGCTCACGTAGGTTGCTATATGAGCCTTCATGCTGGGCCACCAGTAGGTAGTTCTCAGGTCGTGGTACATCTTATCTGATCCAGGATGTACAGAGTAACGTGATTTATGTGCCTCTTCCATTACAAGTTCTCGTAAGTTGCCAAAGAATGGGACCCAAATGCGTCCAGTTATGTAGTAAGCACCGTCTCCCTTTCGTTCTAGTCGTTGTCTCGAGCCACGCAAGGCTTCAGCTCGAACGTTCTCTGGTTTCAACGCTTCTAACTGAGCGTCTCGTATCTGGGAAGGAAGGTTGGACTGGATCGTGAGTTGCAATGCTCGTACACGCCTAGGTGCATTATCCTTTCTGCTGAGGGCGTCAGCTACAACGTTCGCCTTGCCCGGGTGATACTTGATGGCACATTCATAATCGTTCAATAACTCCACCCATCGTCGTTGTCGCATATTCAACTCTTTCTGGTCGAAGATGTGCTGGAGACTCCTATGGTCGGTGTAGATGGTGCATCTGGTACCGTACAGATAGTGCCTCCAAATCTTCAACGCAAACACCACCGCTCCTAACTCCAAGTCGTGTGTCGTGTAGTTCTTCTCGTGAATCTTCAACTGTCGCGAGGCATAGGCTATTACCTTCTCGCGTTGCATCAACACACAGCCGAGACCTTGAATCGACGCATCGCAGTAGACCACAAAATCTTCGGTAGCCTCTGGTAATGACAAGATCGGTGCACTGCAAAGTTTCTGCTTTAACAACTGGAAGGCCTCTTCCTGCTTCGTTCCCCAAGAGTATACCGTGTTCTTCTGTGTTAGTGAGGTGAGAGGTTGAGCGATTTTCGAGAAGTCTCTAATAAACCTCCGATAGTATCCAGCGAGACCGAGAAATTGTCGCACCTCAGACGGAGTCTTTGGTGCCGCCCAATTTTTTAACTGCACCCACCTTTGCAGGATCCACATGTATCCCTCTCTCGTTAACAACGTGCCCAAGGAAATGCACTTCTCGAATCCAAAAGTCGCACTTAGAAAATTTTGCATACAGTTATTCCCTTCTCAAAAGTTCCAAGATGAGACGTAGGTGGCGCTCGTGATCCTCCTTGTTCTTGGAATAGACTAAGATGTCGTCAATAAACACTATAACAAACTCGTCGAGATACGGCTTACATACGCGGTTCATGAGATCCATGAAGACTGCTGGTGCATTAGTCAATCCAAACGGCATAACCAAAAACTCGTAGTGTCCATAGCGCGTTCGAAAGGCTGTCTTGGGAACATCCTCTTCCCTAACCCTTACCTGGTGATAACCCGACCTTAAGTCGATCTTTGAATAGAAACTTGACCCTTGCAACTGGTCAAACAAGTCGTCGATGCGTGGTAACGGATAGCGGTTCTTAATGGTCACCTTGTTGAGCTCTCGATAGTCGATACACATACGGAATGACCCATCTTTCTTCTTTACGAACAGAACTGGGGCTCCCCAAGGTGAAGAACTGGGTCGAATGAAACCCCTATCCAACAACTCCTGTAATTGATTGGACAGTTCCTGTAACTCTCCAGGTGCTAACCGGTAAGGAGCTCGAGCAATTGGAGCCGCTCCCGGTGCAAGATCAATCTGAAATTCTACTTGACGGTGAGGAGGTAACCCTGGTAGCTCCTCTGGGAATACATCAGCGAATTCTCGCACCATTGGTAGATCCTCGATCTTACTCTCTTCAGATTGAGCGTTGGTAACTAACGCTAATAGTGCAGGATACCCCTTTTGTAGATATTGCTGTGCACGCATGGCCGTGATAATCCCAACCATCGTCCCACTACGATGCCCTTGAACTAACAGTGACTCCACATCAGGGAGAGGAATACGCACAACTTTCTCCTTGCACAAAATTTCCGCTTGGTGCTTAGATAACCAATCCATGCCTACCACTATGTCAAAACTACCGAGCGTAACGGGAAGGAGGTCAATATCAAACACCTGACCCACAAGATCTAGTTTACATCCAAAAAGGACATTCGAGGCTTCTATCGTTTTACCATCTGCTAGTTCTACTACTTGTTTAACTTCTAAAGGTGTCGGGGTTATCCCTAATCGTTGACTAAACTCTAGGGACACATAACTCCAATCGGCACCCGAATCAAATAATATAGAAGCAATACGATTGTTAACAGGAAACGTACCAGTTACAACGTTGCCGTCATTCCTGGCATCCCCTGCTCCAAGCTGGAACACTCTACCGCGAGCACCATTTCCCCCGTTATTGCTGTTGTTGTTGTTGTTCCCAGCATTGTTATTATTCGGGCAGTTGTTGTCGTTGGCGTTCTGGTTTAACTGAGGGCAATCCCGCTTAAAGTGGCCCTCGTCACAACACTGGTAGCACCCCTTCCTGAAACCTTGGTTCTGCTGGGGTGGTTGCCCCTGTTGTCTCTGGTTTTGCTGGTTCTGTTGCTGCTCGTGTTTGGGTTGTGAGGTCCTACAATCCCTGGCCTCATGGCCCGGCTTACCACACTTGTTACACGTCCAACCACACGGCCCCCAATGATGATAGCCACACCTGTTACACCGTGGCTTTCTCCCTGCATACGAACCCTGGCTGTGGCCACTTCCCTGGCCTTGATTGACAGAAGACGACTGGCTGATGTTGCGGTTGCTGTTGTCTGGCCTTTTCTGAGTCTGGCCAGCACTGGATGCTTTGTCATAATCACTCCACTTCCGCTTGTTATCATTAGCAGATGCAATGGCAGTGGGTGTAGCAGCAGTAGTGGCCGAAATACGCGGGGGTAACGAATTGCTTTCTACCTCTTGGTCCACAATCTTATGAGTCAGACGAACGATCTGTGTCAAATCATTGAGATGGGCTGCAGTGACCAAGCTCTTCACACGCGGAGGCAACCCTTTGATGAATAATTCAATCCTCCGAGACATAGGCTGGGACAAGTTCGGGCACATGTCGGCCAGTTCATACGATCGCTTCACATACGCTTCGACTTCAGACCCAACCATCTTCAAGTCGTAGTACTCGTTTTCCGACTTCTGGACTTCATCCCGAGGACAGTACTCCTCCCTGATCAGTTCTTTAAAGTCTTCCCAGGTTGTGGCATTCGCTGCCTCGATGCCCAACAACTGTACCTGGGCGTTCCACCACGTTAGGGCACCATCCGCCAAGGTACCCGCAGCATATTTCACCCTGTCCCCAGCGGGACAGTTACAGATAGCAAACACAGACTCTGCTTTTTCGAACCATCTTAGGAGTCCCACAGCCCCTTCAGTCCCGGTGAAGGTCTGTGGCTTACAGTCCATAAACATTTTGAATGTGCACGCAGGCTGGTTAGGTTGAGGTTGCGCTTGCTGACCTAAATGACGGAAGGGAACACATTATAGGAGTGAAAAGACGTGTACGTGGTATAAGAGTAAAAAGTACTTGGTACATTCCGTACCAGCTTGATAGGCTGCTAAAGCCTCAGCTACACGGGTATTGATTAGGTCAGTCAACTCAGCCTGAGTCATGTTGATGTTGCCACGTCCGTGTCCTCGTCCACTCATGATTCTATAGTTGGGAATAAACCGATTTAGAAATCGAAACGAGATAGGAGTCAAGTATCATACTGATATTCACGTACTACTATGTTCACACATAGTAAGGCAGAACCCTTCTCACGCTCGATAAGCCTCACTGGGACTTGCATGCACCCCGCGTTATTATTAAGTGTGCACCCATAATAATAAGGCAATTTGCATGCTTATCTCAGTGCCTCTTAGCTTGCGCTCGAAGTTTCCCCCGTTCAACAACACAACAGATAGTATCACAAGTCTATGATTCACATGAGTCGAAGAGTAGTGTCACACTATCAAGTCACTATGATGTTTAACGTTTCATTTCATATATGTTGTGAGTGTGTGACTGCTAAGCAAATAATGTATAAAGTGAGAGAGACGAACCTTGCAATCTGGAGCTGAGTGTCATGATCGATTTTCGAAGCTGTTTGGTTATAGTCTGGTTTTACAAAACGTTTTAAAACCTAGTTCACTATAACCAGTGGCTCTGATACCAAACTGTAACACCCCCAAAATACCACCTGCGGAAACCCCGCGAGGCGTGTTACACATCAGAGTCTGAGCCACCAATCACGTTGAACCAATGATAAATATTTAAATAAAACATATCATTATTTGCCAAGATTAAATGTCAAACATAACATCGATTCACAAAGAGTTATATAGCGGAAGCATATGATAAGTCGTTTAGCAATCGTTTCATAATAAAACCCAAAACCAATGTATCAATTGTAAGTAATCCAACAGCCTCGATCCATGACCACTCCAGCACTCCCAGACAGCAAGTCCATGTTCCAAGGTTAACGACCTACAAGCATGCAAACAAGTGTGTCAGACTACGCTGGTGAGTTCAAGGTTTCGTTTACGTGTTGTGTTACCAGATATATGTTAATGCGATTCAATGTTGTGTTACGATGTTGCTCATGTTAGTTACCCTAGGGACTACGCCCTTACGTAACCGAGGAGTGTGCCTCTTAGCAACCCACTATGTTGTTCACGCTAGTTACCCTAGGGAAAACGCCTTTACGTAACCGAGGAGTGTGCCTCTTAACAACCATAGTGAAAACCCAAATAATTAGTTCACCCTCGTCCTTACGGCCCGGTGTGAGGTTTCCCACCTAATAGCGCTATCAACTAATTACCCCCATTGCCCTCCAGGCAATAACCAAAACCGATTAAGTTGTTTACCCAATGTTTCCCTTCCAAATGTTTACCAGTTGTCCCAAACCACCGGGACGCATACTTGAGAAAAATGCAATGAACTCACCTGGGATTGCTCGGCAGGTTATACCAAAGTTACTTGAATTAAGAATGGTCAATCACGTCCTAACAGGGTTACCATACAAGTCAGGTTTGGTTCAAGTAATGCACGTATGTTTCACACAGGTTAACATGTTACAAGCACGTAGATCATGGCAACACTTAGCAGTCAAGTAGTGCATTCAATTTGTGCGATTTGAATAATCCCAAAGGCAACCGGCCCAACATGTTGTGCGATCCACAACATGTTGTGCGATCCTCATATCCCGGCCCAACAACATAACAGTCCAATATCCGATTCTCGGCCCAATTAATCATAACGTACTAGTGTTGTGCGACCCGGACAGCCTTGTGCGTTCCGAACGGGTTGTGCGATTGCAATTGGGCTGGTCCGGCCAAATCAGACTAACTACACTTGTGCGATCCGCTTTATTACCCAGCCCAAGTCTACTCACCCGGCCCAACAATTAGTCAACATAACATTGTGCGATCCAGTAGCCTTGTGCGACTGGATGAGTTGTGCGATTGGACTGAGTGATGTGCTAGTGATTTGGCCTTTTAAGGCCCAACAGTTAAACGTACCTCAACCCAAGTGCGGTCCAGTAACCCGAGTGAAAACACCTTGTGTGACTGACAAGGCTTGTGCGATTAGGGGCTTGTGCGGTCGACTAACTTATGCGTTTGGCTCTTGTGCGATCGGTCAACTTGTGTAACAGATTTAATATTTCCCGAATCATAGGCAATCGGTTGCAATCACTTATCAGTTTCCTTATTTACAACAATCAATTAACAATTTCCCTCTATGCCTTTACCCGATCAAACAAGCATATTTCAATCATTTTCTCAAGAACCCTAATCATAACCAAAGCATAACAATATCTAAACAACCCTTATAATTCGGTCCAGTTTCACACATGCAACCGGTTAACAACATTCGTTTCTAGAACAATGATATGCAAATTCGATTAACATCTACACGGTTCTAAATGAATAACATGTAACCCGAATCATAGCAACATCCGATTAACATAAACATGCTCCAACCACACATATGAACCGGTCACATTATCATAAAATTCATATCAACATCCATCCGATATCATTCCAAGATTATTGTGCAAAACAAACATATATACATCGCACATCATACAATCAAGTAACAAACCAACACTAGAACACTAACCTGATTGGGAGGAGAACAAGAATTGAGAATGGATCCGAACAAGCCTCGATGGAGGGGAAATAGTTGCCGTCAGTTTTTCGAGAGGGAGGAGGAGAGCTAGGGTTTCTTTGTGTGTGAGAAAGTTATGGTAAAAGTGTGAAAGGTTACAACACCCCATGTGTTATATGTGTATGATGGGTGGGCCGAACCCTCACTTGGGCCGCCCTTAAGTCCAAATACAAGTGACACGGCCCTAAGGGCTTGTGTGATCGAGTGATGGTTGTGCGGTTGGTTCGGGTTGTGCGTTTGAGCCAATGTATACATACATACATTACATTACATAAAACACAAAATCATAACGTTTAATAATCGTAATAGTTCACATAAGCACGTAACGTTACACAGAAGCAGGTTCGAATTACGAGTTGTCACACTCTGGACCCGTGATCTGACTATCCCCCACCTCTGCCCAACAGAGAGGTGACCGGCATTTACGCCCGTACAATGCCTCAAATGGAGCGGCTTGAATGCTGGTGTGATAGCTGTTATTTTACGAAAACTCCACCAAAGGGAGATGCTTTTCCCAGCCGTTGCCGAAGTCGATAACGCAAGCCCGAAGCATGTCTTCGAGAGTCTGGATCGTGCGCTCAGACTGCCCATCCGTCTGAGGATGATATGCTGTGCTCATGTCTAATCGTGAGACAAAAGATTTGTGCATCGCTTGCCATAGCTCTGACATGAATCGTGCATCCCGATCCGAAATGATGGAGGTGGGCACCCCGTGCCTCGAAACAACTTCTTTAAGATAAACGTCTACGAGAGTGGAGAACTTATCCGTTTCCTTAATAGCCAGGAAGTGTGCAGACTTGGTGAGTCGATCCACGATCACCCATATAGTATCATTCCCACGCTGGGATCTGCGTAGGCCTGTAACAAAATCCATGGAAATTTCTTCCCATTTCCATTGCGGTATCTTGGGCTGCTAAAGTAGGCCCGCTGGTTTCTGATACTCCACTTTGACTTTTGCACACGTCAAACATTTGCCGACGTAAGTTGCTATGTGGGCCTTCATGCTAGGCCACCAATATGTAGTTCTGATGTCGTGATACATTTTATCCGAACCTGGATGTACCGAGTAGCAAGACTTGTGAGCTTCATCCATCACAAGTTCTCGTAAACCGCCGCATAGTGGTACCCAAATACGCCCTGTTACATAGTAGGCGCCGACTCCCTTTTGTTCTAATCGTTGCCTTGAGCCGCGTAAAGCTTCAGCCTTTACGTTTTCTGGTTTCAATGCTTCCACCTGAGCATCTCGTATCTATGTAGGAAGACTAGACTGAATAGTGAGCTGCAAAGCTCGTACACGCCTAGGTAGAGTGTCTTTTCGACTGAGAGCGTCAGCCACAACATTGGCTTTGCCTGGATGGTACTCGATGGCGCATTCGTAATCATTAAGTAACTCGACCCATCGTCGTTGACGCATGTTCAATTCCTTCTGCTTGAAGATATGCTCGAGACTCCTGTGATCGGTGTAAATTGTGCACTTAGTACCGTACAGGTAGTGTCGCCATATCTTCAGCGCGAAAACAACAGCTCCTAGCTCTAAATCGTGCGTCGTGTAGTTCTGTTCATGAACTTTGAGTTGCCGCGAAGCGTAGGCAATAACTTTATCACGCTGTATCAATACACAACCAAGCCCCTGTATCGATGCGTCACAATAGACCACAAAATCATCCGTGCCCTCTGGCAGTGAGAGAATAGGTGCGTTGCATAGTCTATCCTTCAGATACTGAAAAGCCGTTTCTTGTGTATTACCCCAACGATAGGTGAAACCTTTCTGTGTCAACATTGTGAGCAGCTGTGCGATCTTGGAGAAGTCTTTAATAAATCGTCTGTAATACCCCGCCAAACCCAAGAATTGGCGTATTTCCGTTGGTGTACGCGGTGCAGACCAGTTCCTGATCGAATCTACCTTGGATGGATCGACATGAATCCCATCCCTGTTCACCACATGGCCTAAGAAGTGGACTTCACGAAGCCAGAAGTCGCATTTTGAAAACTTGGCGTACAGTTGTTCCTTTCGAAGAAGTTCCAAGATAAGACGTAAGTGCTGCTCGTGTTCCTCCTGACTCTTGGAGTAGATCAGAATGTCGTCGATGAAGACAATGACGAACTTGTCAAGATAAGGTTTGCACACCCTGTTCATAAGATCCATGAAGACTGCAGGCGCGTTCGTAAGCCCAAATGGCATGACTAGAAACTCGTAGTAACCGTAGCGAGTTCTGAATGCTGTCTTGGAGACGTCCTCATCCCGGACTCTCAGCTGATGATACCCTGACCTTAGATCAATCTTGGAATAGTAACTCGACCCTTGCAACTGGTCGAATAAATCGTCAATGCGTGGAAGAGGATAACGGTTCTTCACTGTGACCTTGTTCAGCTCGCGGTAGTCTATGCACATTCTGAAAGTGCCATCCTTCTTTTTCACGAATAATACTGGAGCTCCCCAAGGCGAAGAGCTTGGACGAATGAAGCCCTTATCCAAGAGCTCTTGTAGTTGTTTAGACAGTTCTTCCAGTTCAGTTGGAGCCAAACGATACGGTGCGCGAGCTATAGGTGCTGCTCCTGAAGCTAGCTCGACTTGAAATTCGACCTGGCGATGAGGCGGTAGACCAGGTAAATCTTCAGGAAACACTTGAGGAAAATCGAGTACTACTGGGATATCCTCTATTCTTTTCTCTTTCATCGATGCATCAGTAACTAGTGCCAAAATGGCAGTGTGCCCCTTTCGTAAACACTTTTGGGCCTTTAGGAAGGAGATGATGCCAACTACAGCACCACTCTTGTCGCCTTGAACTTCGAGAGGTTCCTTACCAGAACGAGGAATACGAATGATCTTCTCCTTACACAAGATCTCTGCTTGCTGTTTGGATAACCAATCCATGCCGATGACGATGTCGAAACTACCCAGAACTATAGGAATGAGATCGATGGAAAAAGTCTGACCAGCGAGGGTAAGATTACAACCCTGAACTATTTGTGTTGCTTCTAGACTTTTACCATTAGCTAACTCTACGACATGTTTGGTATTTAGGGGAGTTGGTGCACGTTTTAAAATTTGGCTAACTTTCAAAGACACATAACTTGTATCCGCACCCGAATCAAACAATACAGTAACATAAAAGTCGTCAAGGAGAAACTTACCCATAACTACGTTGGGATCATTTCTGGCATCACCCTGCCCCAACACAAATGCACGACCCCTTTCTTTATTGCCGTTGTTGTTCCCACCGTTGTTGTTGTTGCCATTTCCCTGATTGTTGTTATTGTTGTTGTTGTTGTTCTGGTTCCTGTTTAGCTGAGGGCAGTGCCTTTTGAAGTGACCTTCTGCACCACAATGAAAACATCCCCTGTTGCCCTGTTGCTGATTCTGCTGTGCTGGTGGTTGCTGCTGATTCTGATTCGCAGGCCGGGGGCTCCTACAGTCTTTGGCCTCATGACCCATCTTGAGGCATCTTTGACAGCGACCCTTGTTACACTGGCCACTGTGGTGTCTGTTGCAGTTGTTACACTTTGGGAGGTTCCCTCGATATCCTCCCTGCCTGTGGCTACCTGAAGAGTGCTGACTGGGACTCTGATAACTGTCAGTCTTTCGCTGCTGAACCTGAGACTGAACTGAAGCTGATCCCTTGCTAGAATCCCCATCCCATTTTCTCTTGTTGTCACTAGGAGTAGCAAGTGTAGTAGAAGTGGTAACGGTAGCAGTAGCGTTGATACGTTTAGGAAGCCTATTCTGATCCACTACCTGATCTGTGATGCGATGAGCGAGGCGTTGAATAGCCTGGATGTTGTCAAGATTAGCCGATGTCACATGGCTCTGAATCTCTGGTGCCAATCCTTTGAGGTACAACTCAATACGCTTAACTGGAGGGTCCACCATAGTTGGACACAGCACGACCAGCTCATTTGACCTTTTGGTATAGGCTTCAATCTCTGATCCAGTCATTCTCAAATGATAAAGCTCATCTTCCAACTTATGAATGTCTTCCATAGTGCAGTATTCCTTTTTGATCAGTTCCTTGAAATCATTCCAAGGGGTGGCGTTAGCAGCTGGCAACCCTAAGATCTGCACTTGCGCGTTCCACCAAGTTAACGCGATTCCTTCCAATGTACCAGTGGCGTATTTCACCCTGCGAGCCTCAGGGCATTCACACATCTCGAACACAGACTCGAGCTTTTCGAACCAATGGAGGAGTCCAACCGCTCCTTCAGTGCCACTAAACGTGCTAGGACGACAATCCATGAAGTTCTTGAAGGTGCACACAGGTTGCTGAACGTGTTGACCTAATGTGTAAGAACAGAATGAGGTTAAACATAAGAGTTGGTTAGGAACGTAGGATCTAAAGATCCTAGGATGAGTTACGACTGCAGGATATACCTCCTGCGTTTGCAGCTGCAAGTGCCGCAGCAACTTGTTCATTGATAAGAGCCGTCAACTGGGCTTGTGTCAAGTTAATACGTCCGGCCATTGATCTTCACATCAAAGGCAACATAAGTGAGAAAGGTTCGCGAATAGTGCGATGACAGAAGAGTGTAAGCACACAAGTGTTCTCAAGCAATAACAAGTAGTGAGCAATATAATCTAAGCATACCACGAGCAAAGTTCTATGTAATTCTAGCAAGTAGGCAATAAACATAAACCTTATTACCTAGTATGTTGTGTCTTGCACGTTGAGCGAAGCGTCGTTGTGGATCGTTGAGCACTGTACTGGTTATAGTCTGGTTTTAATAAAAACGTTTTTCCCTTATTAAAACCAATTTCTCTATAACCAATGGCTCTGATACCAATCTGTCACACCCCCAAAATCCACCTGCGGAGTATCACCGCTTGGGAGCGTGACTGACCAGGATCAAGCCACCAATCATATTGAACATGTAATTAATATATAAAGTAAATGCCATTCAACCACCAATATGAAAGGTGTTCAAAACATAAGTATGTTATCAATGTTTAGCGGAAGCGCATAAATAAAACCCAACATAGATAAGTATGTAATGTCATAAAGTGTTTAACAAACAATCACGATCCAAGCCCACAACGACCAGCTCCTCCCTGTGCAAGCTCCATGTATCTAACGACTTGCAAGGCATGTAACAGAGGATCAACAACTAGTTCAGCGAGTTCACAGAAAGTAAATGCGTAATAGTAAGTTCGTTTGTAACATGTGGCTCTACTAGGCCGATAGTACGTTCTATTGGTGGGGGCTTCCCATGTTGTATAACCACTAGACTATTCGTAACCATAAGTGTTCTACATATCCCGATAACAGTAATACGTACAAGTTTACGTAGGTTTTACGTAAGTATCCTTCACAACCGAGGATAGGGGTACGTGGGGGTTTACGTAGGTTTTACGTAAGTGCCTGACACAACCGAGGCAGTAGTGAGTATAAGTTCACGTAGGTTTTACGTGAGTGCCCTTCGCAACCTGAGGACAAAGAGTAGCTTAAGTATACGTAGGTTTTATGTATGTGTCCTGCACAACCGAGGACGATGGTATGGTAGTCTAGTAACAGTGTATGTACGAATCTATTCAATCTCATTCCTTCAATCCCATTCCCAAGCCCTTGGGAATCCCATGCCTTAGTAAGAGTGTGAACTCACCTTGGTTTGCTCGGTATGTTATTGCTTCTAGGGTTTATTAAATGTCTAAGTCCGTTACACACGACCTAGGATTCATTGCACATGATACGATGTAAGTGTTTGTAGACAATTAGGGTTTATAAGTCTTTGATATCCAAGCAATCGTGTTCGGTGTGATTATCGTGTACAGAGTGCTATAATAAAGATCGTTCATGCATACAACATCACCCAGTAACGTACATTATCATATAATCACATAATATCATACATCACGAAAACAGTTAATTGTATTCGCATAATTCATGCGTCGCGTCTTTGATTTCAAAGTTTAGTCTAACGTGGATATTAACCTAATTGCCACCATTAAGATACTTAGTACATTTAGCAGCGTCAATAAACTTCACAAGTTTAACGGAGCTAGGGACTTAACAAGGTGACATACGCATCTTAACAGATTCAACATTATATAACATGCAGCTCATTGTTTCAAAGTAATCATCACACAACATCGGACAGGGCCTTGCCCTTCTAAAACTCAGACAAAAGGTGGGGGGGGTTAAAACTCGGACAGGGGTGTCCCCCCCTTAAAACTCGGACCACCTCCACCCATTAAAACTCGGACACGGGGGTAACCCCTTTAAAATTCGGACAGGATTCTTGGGGGATTTAAAAGTCAGACATGTGGAGACTCACAAAACTCGGACCCCATCAAGCTTAAAGGTCGGACAAAGAGAGGGACTTGAAAGTCGCACCCCCTTACCCTTGCACAAAACTCGGACCAAGGCCATACATTACAAAACTCGGACAAAGAGGCTTGTCCTTTCAAAAGCTCGGACATAAGGCTTACATGTAAAAGTCGGACCCTTATCACCTAATAAAGGTCGGACATCATTCCCTTCATAGAATTCGGACAAGTTTAACAATGCAAAACTCTGACAAACATTTCAATCATTCGTTCTTTGTAATTGAAGCAGTTACGTTTCCTTCGTTCAACAGTTACATTCATTGTTCTAAAACCCTAATTTCATGCACTGGTGATCGTTGTAATCTAATTATCAATCACAATTCTAACATATCATGTATTTTGGCAACAAGCAACCCATTACACAACTAATCATCATCATATTACAATAATCAGCATCAATAAGCACAGAAACATTTCATACAGGAATTAGGGTTTACAAGAATCACATAATCAAGGATTGAAAACAATCAAATGATCAATAACCATTTACCTTGGATTGATTCTAACTAGATTGCAAGATTAAGATTGATGCAGGAGACTTGTGCTTGTGACGGAATGATGATGATTGCCAGGGAATCAGAGAATGAAAGTACGTGTCTTTGTTTTGTGTCAATGATTAGTGAAAAGGGATTAGGGTTAAGTATGATTTAGGTTTCACTAATAACTCTTTACACCCTTTATTATTATTGTCACACCCCCAAAAATCCACCTGCGGAGTATCACCGCTTGGGAGCGTGACTGACCAGGATCAAGCCACCAATCATACAGAACATTGTATAAAGTAAAAGTAATCACATTATAATCCAAACCATTTCCATATGAAAGGTGTTTCCAAAACATAAGTAAGTTAACATTGTTTAGCGGAAGCGTATTATTGTAAAACCCATAGCAAATAAGTATCAGACATCAAAAGTGTTTAACAAGGTGATCACGATCCAAGCCCCACAACGACCAGCTCCTCCGTGTGCAAGCTCCAAGTACCTAGCGATCTGCAAGGCATGTAACAGAATGATCAACAAACTAGTTGAGCGAGTTCACATAAAGGAAATGCGTAATAGTAAGTTCATTTGTAATAGGTGGCTCTACTGGGCCGTTTGTATATTTTACTGTGGTGGTGTTCCACGTTTTCCTGTGGTGGTGTTCCACGTTTTCCTGTGGTGGTGTTCCACGTTTTCCTGTGGTGGTGTTCCACGTTTTCCTGTGGTGGTGTTCCACGTTTCCCTGTGGTGGTGTTCCACGTTTTCCTGTGGTGGTGTTCCACGTTTTCCTGTGGTGGTGTTCCACGTTTCCCTGTGGTGGTGTTCCACGTTTCCTAACCGCTAGACTACTCGTAACTATAGGTATCCTTCACAACCGAGGATAGTGATGTGGTAGTCTAGTCATAGTGTCAATAGAGTATCTAATCAACCTTTCAATCCCATTCCCAACACCCCGGGAACCCCATGCCTTGGTAAGAGTGTGAACTCACCTTGGTTTGCTCGGTATGCTAAATAAGTGCTCACAGTTAATTAATCACGTCCTATGTATACACGTATAGCAAATCAGTTCATGCTCGAAATGTTACGCATGCAATTAATTGGTTCACATAGCAGTCAGTTTGCATATCAGCACACATGTATTAATTCACCTTGTACGAATACAGATGTTAACAGTCATCACAAAGCATGGCATGCCAATTAAGTCCAGCATATATATTCAATCAGTCAAAGTATATTCATAAACCCTAACATCCTTCGAATCCAGCCATTATCTTTTGATTACACATCAGTTAACACAATTATCAAAATGATCCTTCGGTCCGAAGGTTATGTTTCGAACTAATACTATCTTTCGACCAAAATTATCTTTCGGTCAAAGATGTGGTTCGGTCAAAGCCATCTTTCGGTCAACTATGCTTTGGTCCAACTGCTATCCTTCGGTCAACTATGTTTCGATCCAACATAACAATGGTTCGACCAAATCTATCCTTCGGTCAACATAACATCCTAACAGTTTCAACAATACATCATCGATCAAACAGGCGGAGTTCAAGTTGTTTCTCAAGAACCCTAATCTAACACACATGAACACAATCCTATTCCATTCTATCAGGTTAACCTTGAAACATGACAAGTTTACAACCAATCAAGATCAATATGCGAATCCATGATGCGACAATCCGATTAACATAACTATCTTTCAAATCGTACATACCAACCGATTACACCTTGGACAATTCAATTAATCTATATCCGATATCTATGCAAACCACATATTGCAAGGTAATTGATAAAACATGAAATCACACACAACTGATTAATCGGGTTTACATCATACAAACGATCCGACCGGTTAAGCACATTCATACATGGTAAATCAAACACATAATCACCAAACCGATATGGATACTAACCGGGGTAGAAGACAAAGAATTGATCAGCAAGGTCTCCGTAAGGGTTGTGATTGCCGTCACAAATTAAGAGTGTTCTAGGGTTTTACTGAAAAACTGCCGACTATGCATGTTTTCGTATTTAAACATACTATGGAAGTGGGCCAAGCCCATGAAGGAACTGGGCCGAAACATATCGAAGGATATGTTTCGTGATCCTTCGGGCCAAACCATGTCGAAGGATGTGCTTCGTGTTCGAACCATGTTGTCGAAAGATATGTTTCGAGGTCTTCGGATCCTTCGAACTAAGTTAATATTATAACAATTCTAATATTTATTTTCTATCACCACAAATAGTAACATGTAGGCAAAACGACAATATATTTCATTAACACACAACCCGTATAATTCAAGTCCACAATCCAACAACTAAACAGTCAAAGTCAAAGTCAACGCGCATTAAATGCGAAAGTGAAAGTCAAAAACTCGAGTTGTCACATTATCCCCAACTTAAAAGAAATTTCGTCCCGAAATTTGGTACGCACTCACTGAGGAAGCTAGGTAAGTTACATTGTTCACTGGTTTTTCCTGGGGTGTCACAATTATATTTTACAATAGTGCACCATCTCAAACAATTTCACAGTTTCACCACCAAGTTTATGCATTTTACAAGTCTTTCACAATTAACACATAACCATGCAAAATCACACAATACACTTCATTGTATCCAAAACGTTACAGTTTCACAGCAAACTAATTGTGCAAATAAACAACTAAACAATAAATGAACGTGCAATAAATGCGAAGTAGGAATCTTGGAAATTCGAGTTGTCACAGTTTAGCTAATGAGAACCTCCACATATCACTTGATGAAATTCGTGTTGATAACATGATGCACTTCGTTGAGAAACCTATGGAGATAGTGGACCGTACATTTAAGCAGTTGAAGGGCAAAAGGATTCGGTTGGTCAAAGTTTGCTGGAAATCTAAACGTGGCCCAGAGTTTACATGGGAACGTGAAGATCAGATGAAAGAGAAATATCCGCATCTATTCTCACAAGTTTCCTCTAAATAAATTTCGGGACGAAATTTCCTGAAGTAGGGGAGACTGTGACATCTGCGCTTGTGTAATCATTTTGCAAACTCTGAACAATACAATATTAATAAAACAGTATGTTTTGATCCCAATGTTTTTCATTTATGTTCGATTTTATGCACATGTTGATTTATGATCGATTTTGAGCTCTATATCGCTTTCTGTTGAGTTATACGCAAACTGATGCGTAAACACGATCAGTATAACACGACAAACACTCCAGGACATCATCATAAACTTAACATACCTTAAATAACCTTTACGTAACTTAGAAATAAGTTTTAAAGGCTTTGGTATGGCAAAAACAAGTTTATTCGCTCTCAGGGACTAATTGCGTCAACTTTCAAAAGTCTGCCGTTTCGTAAGGAAACATACAGTCCTGAACTTGATCATAAGTTAAACATACCATATATAACCTAAATATGGCTTAGAAATAAGGTTTGATAGGTTCGGTGTGCGAAAACATACTATTATGATCTTACAGGGACTAAAAGTGTCAAAAACGACGTAAGTTTGCATTTTCGCGCATATCTTACGTGCTGTCCACATCTGGACACCCAAAAATTTTGTACACACTAAAATATTTTTATTTTAGTGATCAGCATGCAAAAATACCATTCGTCGCTTAATTTGCTTCGTTTTCGCGCCCGTTTGAGTTTTGTCGTAACTTAACGAACAACGCAACCATACGACCAAACGAGCCGACATCCGAGATTTCTCTGAGCATATTTTGAGTCCTCTAAACTTTATTGACCTTGTAGAGCCTTGAAAATGGCTTAACGGGTGTTAAAAGTGCCAAAAATGGACTCGAATGCATGCAGGGACCTAAACTGTCATTTTTCAAACTTTTGCTGACCTGGGGGACTCAGGCGGGGCGCGTAAGCCTACCCCCATCTCTTACGTGGGCCGTGTAAACATGCCAGCGACCAGAAACTTAAATTCAGCATTCTGTTTGAAGTTTAAGGGTTGTTTATGCAATTTTTTGGAATGTTAAGCAAGTTTATGTGACCACCAAGGCTTCTAACCTGCTTGTAACAAGTGTATGGCCATGATTTGATCCTTGGAGGCTACACAAGCACTTGGAGTGATCTTGTAACTTCATTACAAGTATAAATAGCCATGCTCACTTCCTCATTCTTTGCTCATTCCTCTCTTCTCTTCTCTACATCTGACTTGGGAGCTCTCTCAAGCATTTGGGACTTTGTCTTCTTTGTAGAAAAGATAGCAAGGACCCTTAGTGAGCCTTCTTTCCTTCCTTTTATTGCTTTTTCTTTATGTTAGTGCAGAAAGTCAAACAATTTGGCCAACATTTTGACTTTCGGTTTTGACCATCAATTGGTCAAGTCAAAGTTCAATTGAACATTGCAACGTGATTGTAATCACGTTGGTTATAATCGTTAGTGATTATACCCGCTGATTACCACGTTAGCTAGGTGTAGTGTCGAGTCAAAGTTTCGGTCAAAATGCGTTTTAGCACGCATTTTGTAACGGAACTACTCTAGGGTATCAAAACACTTTGTTTTGGTACCAAATCAGTAGGTTAAACATGTTTTGACATGTTCAACTCGACACTATTAGTTTAGTGCTTGTTTAGGGTCGTAAGGTAAGCGGTCTAAACAACCGCTTAGACTTCCGAACCCGACCCGTTTGGTCGATCTTTAGGATCCGACCAAGCTTGGTTAGTTATCATAGTTGCATAGGGAATAACCTCAGAGGTTATACCTTATGATCACATAGTATTGGTTAGTCATATGTTTGTTAGCTTGTATGCCCATAGGAAATTGTGACAACTCGTATTTCAAACCTACTTTTGTGTAACGTTACGTGATTATGTGAACTCTATTTGAATAACATGTTATACGTGCCTTGTGTGAAATTGTGAATGTTTGTTTATATGCTTGCGTGACCCACTCGACTACACAAGCCCATTCGCGCCACACACATCCGACTCGAGACCATGGGGCAGCCCAAGGGAGGGTTCGGCCCATCCCCTAATCGCATAAACTTGAGATGTGGTAACTATCTCACACTTTTACAAAACATCTTCACACACACAAACCCTAGAACACACTCTCTCTCTCTCGACTCGGAACCAAGGCAGCCGAACACCCCATCTCTCTCGAAGTTTTGTTTCGGATCATTCCTTCTCTAACCGGTTAGTGTGTGTTTACCGATTTCATGTTTATGGATGTTGTGATAAGCATGCTTTATGTGATGATGTTGTTATTAATCGGATTGCATGATCTAGAATTTCTGTTAGCATGATTGACTATGATGTTTCTTAGTGTTCATGTTAATCGGCTCACATACATATTGATAGGATTGCATGATTTAGAACCGAATGGATAATAAAATCGGCTGTTACATGTATGAGTATGATCCGATTGTGATTGTCCTTGATGTTAATGATATGAACGAGTATGAATATGCATGATTCCTGGATAAAACCCTTGTTTGATCGAATAGTAATTAAGTTTGAAACTGTTGATTTGTTGATTGATCTGAATTGTGAAACTGCCAAATCTGTTTGCTAACATTACGGAATTGATAAACTAGAATTATGGAAAGTTGTTACAATCTGCTTGTCTCGACCATGGTTGCGAGTCGAGAACTCTTAGTCTCGACTCGAGACCACAACACTCGTACACAAACAGCACAACTCGAGACCAGCGTTTGCGAGTCCCGTTGCGACTCGAGACCGTGCAGTCTCGACCAGACCATGACAACTCGAGACCTCCTTTGTTGCGACTCGAGACCGTGAACACTTGCACAATGTTTGGACCTTTCACTGTTACGAGCCCAATTGTTTGGGCCGGATACTTAGACTGGTTACGTGACTGCTATTGGACTGCTATGAATACTTGTGCATGCCATGATTTTTACTTGTGTACAATACGTGTAGAACCTATGTGCTATATTCGAATACGAACCTGACTTGTATGATAACAATGCTAGGACGTGGTTGATCACCCTATAGCTTACTCGAACTTTCTGTGTATCTGCCGAGCAAACCAAGGTGAGTTCACACAGCCAAGGCATGGGGTTCCCGGGTGGGAATGGGATTTGATGAATTATTGTGCTTACTCGGATCATAGAACCTAACGACAAGATATGACTAGACTAGTAACACTTATTGAACTGATCTTCGCACACCTCCAAGGGTTGGCCGCGATATTATGACTGACTTCGCATACCTGCCTTAGGAAGGCCGCGAACTAAATTTACTAATCTTCGCACACCTGCCTGGGGGGGGGGCGCGATACGAACAAACCTAGTCTAGAACACTTGGGAAGAACATCCCCTAATCTTCGCACACCTGCCTGGGAGGCCGTGATGGAAACTGATACGATATATGACATAACGAACGAACATACTACTACTCACACTATACTATTACTGAATTGTTAACTGTGAACTCGCTCAACTAGTTGTTGACTCTCTGCTGCATGCCTTGCAGGACCTTAGGTACTTATGGAGCTTGCACAGGGAGGAGCAGGTCGTTGTGGGCATAGAACGTGAATGTTTATTTAACGTTTATGACATTTCATACATTATTACTTACGTTGGGTTTTACTTACATGCTTCCGCTACTTAAACAAAGTTGGTTTGAACATCAATCGTATTGAATTGGGTTTTATGCATTACTTTAACTACTATACACAATGTTCGATATGATTGATGGCTTGATCCTGGTCATGTCACGCCTCCAAGCGGTGGTACTCCGCGGGTGGATTTTGGGGGTGTGACAGATTGGTATCAGAGCCATTGGTTATAGAGAACTAGGTTTTTAATATGGGAAAACGTTTTTATTAAAACCAGACTATAACCAGAACAGTGCTCTCAACGATCCACAACGACGCTTCGCTCCACGTGCAAGACTCGACATCCTAGGTAATATGGTTTATGTTTATTACCTGCTTGCTAGAACTACATAGAACTTTGCTCGTAGTATGCCTAGATACACATGACCCTATTGCATGAGAATACCTATGTGCTTACACTCTTCTGTCATCGCACTTTACGCGAACCTCTCTCTTACCGATGTTATCTTTGCTATGAAGATCATGTCTGGACGAATTAACATGACTCAAGCCCAGTTGACGGCTCTCATTAAAGAACAAGTTGCTGCGGCATTTGCAGCCGCACAAGCAGGAGGTATATCCTGTAGTCATAACTCACACTAGGATCTTTAGATCCTACACTCCTAAACCAACTCTTGTGTTTAACTTTGCCCTATTCGTACACAATAGGTCAACACGCCCCGCAACCAGTTTGCACTTTCAAGAACTTCATGGACTGTCGTCCAAGTACGTTCAGTGGCACGGAAGGAGCAGTGGGACTACTCCATTGGTTTGAGAAGCTCGAGTCAGTGTTCGAGATGTGTGAATGCCCTGAGGCTCGCAGGGTCAAGTACGCCACTGGTACGTTGGAAGGAATCGCGCTAACCTGGTGGAACGCGCAAGTTCAGATTCTAGGGTTGGCAGCTGCTAACGCCACACCTTGGAACGATTTTAAGGAACTCATCAAACGAGAATACTGCACGCGGGATGACATCCACAAGTTGGAGGATGAGTTTTATCATTTGAAAATGACGGGGTCAGAAATTGAAGCCTACACGAAACGGTCGAACGAACTGGCCATCTTGTGTCCAACCATGGTGGACCCTCCAATCAAGTGTATCGAATTGTACCTCAAGGGTCTAGCATCAGAAATTCAGAGCCATGTTACATCGGCAAACCTCGACAATATCCAAGACATTCAGCGTCTTGCTCATCGCCTTACGGATCAGGCAGTGGAACAGAACAAGCTGCCCAAACGCATCAGTGCTACCACTACTGCTGTCACTACTTCTGCTACTCCCAGTGACAACAAGAGAAAATGGGAGGGGGATTCCAGCAAGGGATCAGTTTCTGTTCAGTCTCAAGCACAGCAGCGCAAGACAAACGACTACCAAAGTCCGAATCAGCAATCATCAGGCAGTCAGTGACAGGGAGGATATCGGGGAAATCACCCATGGTGTAGTAGGTGCAACAAACACCACAGTGGAAGATGTCGCAGGGAACGTTGTCAAAGATGCCTCAAGATGGGTCATGAGGCCAAGGATTGTAGAAGTGCGCGACCAGCAAATCAGAACCAGCAACTCCCACCGCCAGCTCCACAGAACCAGCAGCAGCAGCCACAGCGTGGAAACCGGGGATGTTTCCAGTGTGGGGCTGAAGGCCACTACAAACGTGATTGCCCTCAGTTGAACCAGAACCAGAATCGCAACAACAATAATAACCAGGGCAACGGGAACAACAACAACGGGGGAAACAACAACAACAATGGCAACGAAGCTCGAGGTCGTGCTTTCGTGCTAGGTCAGGGCGACGCAAGGAATGATCCCAATGTGGTTATGGGTAAGTTTCTTCTCGACGATGTTTATGTTACTGTTTTGTTTGATTCGGGTGCTGATACAAGTTATATATCGCTAAAAGTGAGTAAATTGTTAAAACGTACACCCACACTTCTAAACACCAAGCATGTAGTAGAGTTAGCTAACGGTAAGAGTCTAGAAGCCACGCAAGTAGTCAGGGGTTGTAAGATTGTCTTAGCCGATCAAGCGTTCTCCATTGACCTTATTCCCATAGTCTTGGGAAGTTTCGATATCGTTATAGGGATGGATTGGTTATCCCAACATCAGGCAGAGATCTTGTGCAGCGAGAAGATCATTCGTATTCCCCGTTCTGGTCAAGAACCTCTCGAAGTTCAAGGCGACATGAGTGGTGCTGTGGTTGGCATCATCTCCTTCTTGAAGGCTCAGAAGTGGTTACGTAAGGGTCACACTGCAATTCTGGTACTTGTTACTGACACATCAGCAAAGGAAAAGAAATTGGAAGATATTCCAGTAGTACGCGATTTTCCTCATGTGTTCCCTGAAGATTTACCTGGCTTACCACCTCATCGTCAGGTCGAGTTTCAAATCGAGCTCGTTCCAGGAGCAGCACCTATAGCTCGAGCACCGTATCGCTTAGCTCCAACTGAACTGGAAGAACTGTCAAAGCAGTTACAAGAGCTCTTGGAAAAGGGTTTCATTCGTCCAAGCTCTTCGCCATGGGGAGCTCCAGTACTTTTCGTGAAAAAGAAGGATGGCACTTTCAGGATGTGCATCGACTACCGTGAACTCAACAAGGTGACGGTGAAGAACCGTTATCCTCTTCCACGTATAGACGACTTATTCGACCAGTTGCAAGGGTCGTGCTACTACTCCAAGATAGACTTGAGGTCAGGGTACCATCAGCTGAGAGTCCGGGATGAGGACGTCTCTAAAACCGCATTCAGAACTCGCTACGGTCATTACGAGTTTCTTGTCATGCCATTTGGGCTAACGAACACACCTGCCGTATTTATCGACCTCATGAACAGGGTGTGCAAACCCTATCTAGACAAGTTCGTCATCGTTTTCATCGACGACATCCTGATCTACTCCAAGAGTCAGGAGGAGCACGAGCAGCATCTACGACTCATTTTGGAACTCCTACGAAAGGAACAACTGTACGCCAAGTTTTCTAAATGCGACTTCTGGCTTCGTGAAGTCCACTTTCTAGGCCACGTAGTAAATAAGGATGGGATCCATGTTGATCCATCCAAGGTAGACTCGATCAGGAACTGGCCTGCACCGCGTACACCAACTGAAATCCGCCAATTCTTGGGTTTGGCGGGGTACTACAGATGGTTTATCAAGGATTTCTCAAAGATTGCACAGCCGCTTACACTACTGACACAGAAGGGTGTCACCTACCGTTGGGGTAATACTCAGGAAACTGCTTTTCAGCACCTAAAGGATAGACTCTGCAGTGCACCTATCCTCTCATTGCAAGAGGGCACGGACGATTTTGTAGTATACTGTGGTGCATCCATCCAAGGTCTGGGATGTGTATTAATGCAGCGCGACAAGGTCATTGCTTACGCTTCGCGCCAACTAAAGGTTCACGAACGGAACTACAAGACGCACGATTTAGAGCTGGGAGCTGTTGTTTTTGCACTTAAGATATGGCGACACTACCTGTACGGTACCAAGTGCACTATTTACACCGATCACAGGAGTCTCGAGCATATGCTTAAGCAAAAGGATTTGAACATGCGTCAACGACGATGGATTGAACTGCTGAATGATTACGAATGCGCCATCAAGTACCATCCAGGCAAAGCCAATGTTGTGGCTGATGCCCTCAGTCGAAAGGACACCCTACCTAAGCGCGTGCGAGCGCTACAGCTTATGATTCAGTGTAGTCTTCCTGCACAAATACGAGATGCTCAAGTAGAAGCATTGAAACCAGAAAACGTAAGGGCTGAAGCCCTACGCGGCTCGAGGCAACGATTAGAACAGAAGGGAGACGGCGCCTACTACGTAACGGGGCGTATTTGGGTCCCACTATATGGCGGTTTACGAGAACTTGTGATAAGATGTACCACGACATCAGGACGACGTATTGGTGGCCTAGCATGAAGGCCCACATTGCCACTTATGTCGGCAAATGCTTAACCTGTGCAAGAGTCAAGGCAGAATATCAGAAACCAGCAGGTTTACTTCAGCAACCAAAGATACCACAGTGGAAATGGGAGGAAATTTCCATGGATTTCGTTACAGGCCTGCCTAGATCTCAGCGTGGTAACGATATTATTTGGGTGATCGTGGATCGACTCACCAAGTCTGCTCACTTCTTGGCAATCAAAGAAACGGACAAGTTTTCCACACTAGCAGACATATACTTGAAGGAAGTAGTCTCAAGGCACGGGGTGCCCACCTCTATTATCTCGGATCGCGATGCACGATTCACTTCAGAACTATGGCAAGCAATGCACAAAGCTTTTGGCTCACAGCTAGACATGAGCACAGCATATCACCCTCAGACAGATGGACAGTCGGAACGCACGATACAAACTCTAGAAGACATGCTTCGGGCGTGTGTTATCGATTTCGGCAACGGCTAGGAAAAGCATCTCCCTTTGGTGGAGTTTTCGTATAATAACAGCTATCACACCAGCATACAAGCCGCTCCATTCGAGGCATTGTACGGGCGTAAATGCCGGTCACCTCTCTGTTGGGCAGAGGTGGGGGATAGTCAGATCACGGGTCCAGAACTTATAGTGGACACCACGGAAAAGATTGCACAGATAAGACAACGCATGGAGGCAGCACGCGACCGTCAGAAAGCCTACGCGGATAAGCGTAGGAAGCCATTGGAATTTCAGGTCGGGGACCGGGTTTTACTCAAAGTCTCACCCTGGAAGGGTGTGGTTCGTTTTGGCAAACGAGGCAAACTAAATCCGCGGTACGTCGGACCGTTCGAAATCATAGAGAAAATAGGCAAAGTAGCCTACAGACTGAACCTACCAGCTGAACTCGGGGCAGTTCACAACGTATTCCATGTGTCGAATCTAAAGAAGTGCTTGTCAGATGAGACCCTCATAATTCCTTTGAAAGAGCTCACTATCGACGAACAGTTGCACTTCGTCGAGGAACTTGTAGAAATCACGGACCGGGATGTTAAGGTTCTCGAACACAAGAGAATCCCTCTTGTTCGAGTTCGTTGGAACTCCAAACGTGGCCCAGAGTACACCTGGGAACGCGAAGACCAGATGACAGAAAAGTATCCCCAGTTATTCGAAACCAATGCAACCACTACTGAGGCTGAAGCTACTACTTCGGAATTTCGGGACGAAATTCCAGATCAACGGGGGGAGGATGTGACACCCCAGGAAGACCAGTGAACGATACAACTTACCTAGCTTCCTCAGTGAGTGCATACCAAATTTCGGGACGAAATTTCTTCTAAGTTGGGGATAATGTGACAACTCGTATTTCAAACCTACTTTTGTGTAACGTTACGTGATTATGTGAACTCTATTTGAATAACATGTTATACATGCCTTGTGTGAAATTGTGAATGTTTGTTTATATGCTTGCGTGACCCACTCGACTACACAAGCCCATTCGGGCCACACACATCCGACTCGAGACCATGGGGCAGCCCAAGGGAGGGTTCGGCCCATCCCCTAATCGCATAAACTTGAGATGTGGTAACTATCTCACACTTTTACAAAACATCTTCACACACACAAACCCTAGAACACACTCTCTCTCTCTCGACTCGGAACCAAGGCAGCCGAACACCCCATCTCTCTCAAAGTTTTGTTTCGGATCATTCCTTCTCTAACTGGTTAGTGTGTGTTTACCGATTTCATGTTTATGGATGTTGTGATAAGCATGCTTTATGTGATGATGTTGTTATTAATCGGATTGCATGATCTAGAATTTCTGTTAGCATGATTGACTATGATGTTTCTTAGTGTTCATGTTAATCGGCTCACATACATATTGATATGATTGCATGATTTAGAACCGAATGGATAATAAAATCGGCTGTTACATGTATGAGTATGATCCGATTGTGATTGTCCTTGATGTTAATGATATGAACGAGTATGAATATGCATGATTCCTTGATAAAACCCTTGTTTGATCGAATAGTAATTAAGTTTGAAACTGTTGATTTATTGATTGATTTGAATTGTGAAACTGCCAAATCTGTTTGCTAACATTACGGAATTGATAAACCGGAATTATGGAAAGTTGTTACAATCTGCTTGTCTCGACCAGGGTTGCGAGTCGAGAACTCTTAGTCTCGACTCGAGACCACAACACTCGCACACAAACAGCACAACTCGAGACCAGCGTTTGCGAGTCCCGTTGCGACTCGAGACCGTGCAGTCTCGACCAGACCATAACAACTCGAGACCTCCTTTGTTGCGACTCGAGATCTCTAGTCTCGACTCGAGACCGTGAACACTTGCACACTGTTTAGACCTTTCACTGTTACGAGCCCAATTGTTTGGGCCGGATACTTGGACTGGTTACGTGACTGCTATTGGACTGCTATGAATACTTGTGCATGCCATGATTTTTACTTGTGTACAATACGTGTAGAACCTATGTGCTATATTCGAATACGAACCTGACTTGTATGATAACCATGCTAGGACGTGGTTGATCACCCTATAGCTTACTCGAACTTTCTGTGTATCTGCCGAGCAAACCAAGGTGAGTTCACACAGCCAAGGCATGGGGTTCCCGGGTGGGAATGGGATTTGATGAATTATTGTGCATACTCGGATGATAGAACCTAACGACAAGATATGACTAGACTAGTAACACTTATTGAACTGATCTTCGCACACCTGCCAAGGGTTGGCCGCGATATTATGACTGACTTCGCATACCTACCTTAGGAAGGCCGCGAACTAAATTTACTAGTCTTCGCACACCTGCCTGGGGGGGGGGGGGGCGCTATACGAACAAACCTAGTCTAGAACACTTGGGAAGAACATCCCCTAATCTTCGCACACCTGCCTGGGAGGCCGCGATGGAAACTGATACGATATATGACATAACGAACGAACATACTACTACTCACACTATACTATTACTGAACTGTTAACTGTGAACTCGCTCAACTAGTTGTTGACTCTCTGCTGCATGCCTTGCAGGACCTTAGGTACTTATGGAGCTTGCACAGGGAGGAGCAGGTCGTTGTGGGCATGGAACGTGAATGTTTATTTAACGTTTATGACATTTCATACATTATTACTTAAGTTGGGTTTTACTTACATGCTTCCGCTACTTAAACAAATTTGGTTTGAACATCAATCGTATTGAATTAGGTTTTATGCATTACTTTAACTACTATACACAATGTTCGATATGATTGATGGCTTGATCCTGGTCATGTCACGCCTTCAAGCGGTGGTACTCCGCGGGTGGATTTTGGGGGTGTGACAGAAATGACCAAAATGCCCTTTTGAAGCTTAAATCCGTATTTTGACTATGTGAACATATTTTTGACTTGTAATCTGATTTAGTAACATGTTTAGGGATAATTGGGCGTGTAAGACTTGACATAGCACATAGATTACCATCCGAACATAGTTTTACGCTAACGACGCCTTATAGTAGCTTATGTTACCATAATGTGTCGAAACGGGTCAAAAGCACTTAGGTAGACTTTCCAATCAGAATGTAGGGCCTATTAAATCATACCATATGAGTTCAATTACTCATTTGATTTATAGAACCTCATTCTATCCTATCTCCCGATTTAGGAGCCGATTTATTAACATAGTTACCTATACTAGGTGCCGGTTGATTTCGTGATACTTGGAGCTTAAATTGGTCTTATTCTCAAGACTAAATTAGCAATCCCAAGTGAGTACATAGTTCCTCTCTTTTACCGTTTTCAAATATTTTGGGGTGATACACATGTACATACGTGTTACTTTTGTGCAATTCATGCTTTTATGACATAAACATGCTAGTTTCACCTAGTACACTTATAGTACATGTTTTCAATTGTGTTTTGCTATGTATGTCAAGCATGCTAGCGCATTGAATTGTTACACATTTGCTGCATATGTTTATTTAGCATATGTACACATTGTTTTTACATGACATTTCTGCTATGTATGTTTGATAAGCATTCTAGCACATTGTTTTACATGGACATTTCTTCTAGGCATGTTTATTTAGCATTCCTAGTACATGGTTTTTATAGCATGCTTACATTGGTTATGACATTTGGTATGTTAAATCGGGACAATAATACATTCATTAACATTGATCACGCCGCTCGGACTTATGTAATGGTACCATAGGAATTGACAACTCCCGTTTCCGACTTCCTAGGTTTGTTTGGAAGTTGGGAATGACAGAATCCGACTACATAATTTAGATAAACCTTTAATTCGTTTAAGGGTTTGTCCCCATAGTCGCAAGGCTTGAATGTATGCGATTAACATTACTGCATAAATGTTTGTAATCATAAAGCATTGTTTTTCTTCAAAACATAAAATTTGATTTAAACTTAGGTTTATTCAAAAACGTTGTTTTGTACATTTTCTATGGGGTTGAGTAGCTTCTAGTTATTCACCATACATGGCATTTGTTATACATTGACATCATCACATAGTTTAAGTAGATGATTTCCTACTTGCTATGCGTTTCATTAGTTATACATGATACAGTTATACACATGACATTATACATGGTTTATACATAAACATTTTGACATTTAACATGACATTTTGGTTGGTTATTGATAAGTGACTTATGTAACGGGGCTATGTGTTATATGATAAAAGCATGGTGGATACGCCGTTGGTACTTCCTATATATAAGTGCTTTTATCGTATCATACATTGTTGCGTTATCTAAATGACGTGGGGCAAGACATGAAACATTTGATACAAGAACAAGACATTGTTTTACAAAGTACACATTTTACACAAATTCATTTTCACTTGGTTATTCATTTAACCATGCATTTTCCTTTCATTGTCATTTGATTTTTATATCGATTTTCACATGGTTTTACAAAGGAAAACATTTTACAAGGTTCATGACTACATTTTATTAAACACTTCTTTCAAATACAAGTCATGAATCTGCATAAATAAAACCTATGTATCTCACAGGCATTTTTATGCCGACGTACCTATTTTTACATGTGTTTTCAGGTGCTAATGCATGATGGTGTTTGTGCTTCACTAGGCGGTCTCGGGCCTTAGTGACTTAAAAGACAGTTAATTATGTTATTTTAGTTTGAACTTAAAGACAATGTAAACTTTTTTTTAAATAATACATAACTTAAATTGCCATGGTTGTTGAAACAATAATTCTGTCGCATTCACTCCCCAGCGTTTCAGCCGCGGTTTGTTGTTTTAACGCGGCCGGGGTGTGACAATGATGACACTTATTTAGAATTGTTAAATGAATATGTGTTATAGTCTTGTATATGCCAATGATCTGGTAGCAATCCGTGGCTAGGTTTGATGTTGATGATAAATTGTTACGATGAAATTTGTGTTTTTCTGTGATTGAAACTGTTACGCGACGTAACAGTTGCTTGTCGTCGAAACACATGTCGACGAAACCTAAGAGTTTTGTCGATGGGGATTACGATGAAACATGGGAGTTTCGTGAAAGGGGTCACGATGAAACCAGGGGGGTTTCGCCGAAGGGGTTCACGACGAAACAAGTATGTTTCGTCAAACTATTAATCAAGCGCAGTAACTTGGTTAACTCTGTTAGTAATTAACTAGATTAGTGAAGACTATGTTAACTGATAAGGATAGTACAAGAAACTGGTAATTGTAAAGCATGGTTGCATGAGCTTGTATAACTGATAAATGTTATGTGTTAGTTGTTTCTTGCATGTACGTGATGATCTTGACTATTAGTCGAACTTGGTGAGTGTCAGATGATTGTGTGCACATGCAAACTATAGGCCTTGATTGAATTAATTGTGCACAAGTAATTAAGCATACCGAGCAAACGGAGGTGGGTTCACACTTTCTCCAAGGCATGGGAATCCCAAGGGTTGGGAATGGGTTAAAGAACTAAAATGGAAACTACATATTCTCCTTGGGTATGATATCTACTGCCATCCTCCATGGGTAGGATGCCAAGATTAAACCTCGCATATTCTCCTTGGGTAGGATATGTACGTTCGTCCTCCTTGGGTAGGACAACAAGATTAAACATACTAGACCAAAACTCTATCATAAGTCCCTCATTTTATATCGACTTAATCGCCGAGGCCGATGGCGAGCGGGTCATTAGTTAATAGCGCTATTAGGTTTAACAAACCTCACACCGTGCCGGTAGGACGAGCGTGTACTAATGGACTAAGGTAAAGGGTCAATGATGATAGACATTGACTTAGGGCAAAACTTACTTTCGTTAGTAGTCGATATGGTATGGTCTGGTAATTCACATGGGAAGCCCCCACTAATTATTGACAAGGTTTGGGAAACAGGGTTACTGATTAAAATGTGGTTTACAAAAACGAACATACGATTATTGAAACGAAATCAACATCTAATCAACCAACTGTGAACTCGCTCAACTTTGTTGTTGACTCATTGTTACATGCCTTGCAGGTCGATAGGTCATTAGCAGGAGCTTGCATGGGAGGTGTCGTTGTGGAGCAAGGACATTGAGTGTTCATGATGAACTTCAACACTTTTAACTTATGATTTGTGTTTTGAACTGTTTGCTTCCGCTGATTACTTAAACTATGTTTTGTTTAGACACCAATTATATTGTGTTTGGGTTTTATAATTATTTATATGCTATGTTCAATATGATTGGTGGCTTGATCCTGGTCAGTCATGCCTCCAAGCGATGATACTCCGCGAGTGGATTTTGGGGGTGTGACACTGGGAATGGCATCTACCTGTAGTGGAATTTTCGTACAATAACAACTACCACACCAATACACAGGTCGCTCCGGTTGGGGCATTGTACGGACATAAATGCCGATCACCTCCTTGCTAGGCAGAAGTTGGTGACAGCCAAATCACTGGCCCAGAACGTATGGTAGACACAACTGAGAAGATTGCTCAGATACGACAACGAATGGCGGCAGCTCGTGACCGTCAGAAAAGCTACACTGATAAGCGCAAGAAACCACTCGAGTTCCAGGTTGGGGATCGAGTGCTACTTAAAGTCTCACCATGGAAAGGTGTAGTTCATTTTGGTAAACGAGACAAACTCAACCTGCGATATATTGGACCTTTCGAAACCACGGGGAGAATTGGCAAGGTGGCCTACAAATTGAATCTACCCGAAGAACTCAGTGGAGTTCACAACGTATTCCATGTGTCGAATCTGAAGAAGTGCCTATCAGATGAAACCCTCATAGTTCCTTTCAAGGAGCTCACCATCAACGAACAGTTGCGATTTGTCAAAGAACCAGTGGAAATCTTGTACTGGGAGGTCAAGATTCTCAAACGCACCAGGATACCTATTGTTCGAGTTCGTTGGAACTCCCGTCGTGGCCCAGAGTTTGCCAGGGAATGAGAAGAACTGATGAAACACAAATATCCCCAGTTGTTCGAGAACAATGAAACCACCACTAAGGCTAAAGCTACTGCAGAATTTTGGGACGAAATTCCAAACCAACGGGGGGGGGGGGTGATGTGACACCCCAGGAAAACCAGGAAACCATGCAATCTAACTAGCTTCCTCAGTAACTACGTGCTAAATTTCGGGACGAAATTTCTTTCAAGTTGGGGATGATGTGACAACCCGAACCTTTATGGTCAGCACTACTTGAAATTCCACGAACCTTTAGTGTGTGTCTTCGTATTTATTTACTTATGTTGTGCACTGTTAATGTTTATGTGTGAATGTATATATGAAACCGTTAAACGCTATTATGTGTCGTTCAATTGATTTAGAGAACCAACTTGATTAGGCCGCAAACTTGTTTAACACTTCCGCATACAATTGGGCTTGAGGCCCAACCCGAACTTGCATCCTTATTGTTATAACAACCATACATAGTTGACCCAAGCCCAAGTTTAGACATAGAAATTGGACCGGTGATACACACGGGCCGCGAACTTGATTAACCCACGTACACACATTTTCCCTTGGGCCGGAGGCCACACTTTTCTCCTGTTTCCTCTCCCTCGGCCCACGTCCCTTGAAGCCCACATGACACCCTTATGTTTTACGTGACATATGTGGTGTTGCCCTCATAACTTTCTATTCGTATATGAGATTACAAACCCTTGTCCCTTCTGCTTTTCATTCTTGGTGATCGACGACCACCCACCCGAAGCACTCCTTCTTTTCAGTTTACGCAATTGATATCTCGGTTAGTACATTAAATTTTAATTGTTAATCTGTTTTTTTTTCTTATGAGATGGCATGAATTAGGTGATGTTGCTTGGTTATTCTTGTATTCGCCCAATGTATGGCTGATATGTTTAATAACTGATGATATGCGTGATGTTAAACGAGGATCATATGTGCTAAACATCTGTTCAATCTGCTCGATTATGTGAGTGATTGTTATGTGAATCTGCATGATTTTCGGGTTATAGGGTTTGGGGTTATCATACACTAGACGTAACTCGGGACAAGATGAGATACAGATTTGTCAAGTGGGATTATTAATGGGATATATTTGTGAAAGTTCCTGCACACTAGGGTTAATACGGATAGGTTGTTCATCAACCTGATCCAAGTTGATAGTCACAATGGACTCGGCATTAATGATTGTTCAAAGGAATAGTTGTGTGTTTAGTTTTGTTTAACTGATCTGAATAATGATGACATAGGGTTGCCTATGCATGAGTTATTTAATGTATAAATCATATAGTATAGTTTATTGAATAATGTATGACATTTTTTGGGAATTGTATACATGTGATTTGTCTTGAAAGTGCAGCCAAATTAGATAAGATCACCTCATGAATTGTCGGCCATGAGTGTTCATGTTTGCAAGGGAATTTGTCAGTGGCCATGTGAGCGTTTATAGGTGTGCCACTAGTTGAGTGTATAGCATGAATATTTAAGATTTGATAAACAATTTCGGACAATAATCGATAATGTTTATTCTGAATTGGTTAACTTATATGTATGTATGAACTGCTACTTGAGTATTAGGGATATATGTAAACAAATAAATTGGGCTGTAATACATAAATTAATTTACTCATGTAATTGGAGATTGGGCCGATTAGTTGGAATAGGTAGCATATATAATTATTTGGCTTCACACGTTTAATTGGGCCAAACATATATCAGGCCAACTCAATTGGGCTGGACTCGTACGGGTCGCACAAGTCACGGCCCACTCGTGTATTATGTTGGGCTTTGACTGTGGGCCGCGTATTATTGGTTTGCATATAGGGAATTGGACCACGGGTTGAGTAGCAGGTGCACTTGTGCCACGAGTCGTACTAAACTTAGGCGGGTTATTTGGTTTGGTAATTCGCCAACTTGAGTAAAAAGAAGTTAAGTGTGTGTAATGTAAATCAGACATGTAATTGATTTAGAACCACTGCATGCTAGGTGATTGCCTGAAAATACTAAGCTAATGCGTTATTTGATCATGACTTGAACTTTATGTATGCTACTTGTGCAATGACAGCGTAACGTGTGAACGAGTAGTGCATAAGTTATTTTTGAGTAAAATATGTAGTTTATGTGCAAGTGAGGCTGATTGTGGTTGGTACTCTTTTTAGGACGTATTCGATCAACTGTTAAACAAAGAAATTAACCTTACCGAGCAAACCGAGGTGAGTTCACACTTTCTACAAGGCATGGGATTCCCGGTGGTTGGGAATGGGTAAAGGATTTAATCGGAAACTGTGTGATCTCCTAGTTTGGAACACGTACACACCCTCTTAACTGAAGGGTGACAACATGTGATAAGGATTAAACGAAAACTGTGTGATCTCCTGGTTTGGAACACGTACACACCCTCTTTACTGAAGGGTGACAACATGAATTCTAGACCAAAACTCTATCATTAGGTCCCTCCTTTTTATATCGACTTAATCGTCGGGCCAATGGCGAGCGGGTCATTAGTTAGATAGTGCTATTTAGGTTTGACAAGCCTCACACCGTGCCACAGAGGACGGGCGTGAACTAATGGATCTGGGCATTTGTCAATGATAATAGGAATTGACGTCAGGGCACCAAACTTACTTTAGTCAGTGGTCGATATGGTAAACGGGTCTAGAGGTTTACATGGGGAAGCCCCCACTGATTTCGGATATGGTTTGGGAAATCAAGGTACGGGTTATGGTTTGGCAAAGAAGAAACGGGTTAAACATACTCTCAACTATGGGGTAACCCCCACACAAGTACACCAGCTATAGAAACACTATGTTTTTGAAACAACTTAAAACGAACACCCAACTGTGAACTCGCTCAACTTTGTTGTTGACTCGTTGTTACATGCCTTGCAGGCCTTTAGGTGCATATTGTTGGAACTTGCTGTCTGGTATGCTGGAGTGGTCATGGGTCTAGATACATGAAAACGCGAGACGAATCTAATGGCTTTCACACACTTGGTTTATGAATTTCTTAATTAATGTATTATGCTTCCCCTGAATGTTAAATAATGTTTTGTAACACTTCTATCAATAATAAATGAAAGTTTTATTTATTTATAATTACGAGTTCAATGTGATTGGTGGCTAGATCCTGGTCAGTCACGCGTCCTGCGGTGATACTCCGCTTGTGGATTTTGGGGGTGTGACATGTTACAGTACAAATCGGCATACTTTCGCAGTTTGTCGAAATTAGTCCCTATAAGCGAATAAACATGATTTTGCATTACCAAAGCCTTCAAAACTTATTTCTAAGTTATGTAAAGGTTATTAAAGGTATATTAAGCATAAATTGATGTTCCGGAGTATTTTTCGCGTTAAACTGATTACGTTTATGGACCAGTTTATGTATAACTCTCTAGAAAGCGATATAGAGTTTGAAATTGAACAAAAATCAAAACATGCAAAATGTCAAACATAAACAAACAAATATTGGGATAAAATAACATTGTTTTATTGATAACTGAATTGTTTACAATGATTACAGACACAGGTGTCACAGTATCCCCTATTTGTGGAAATTTCATCTCGAAATTTATTTAGAGGAAACTCGTGAGAATAGATGTGGATATTTCGCCTTGATTTGATCTTCACGTTCCCAAGTAAATTCTGTTCCAAGTTTAGATTCCCAACGAACTTTTACAAGTGTAATGCGCTTGCTTTTGAGCCATTTGACTATAAGGTCCATGATTTCCAAAGGTTTCTCGACAAAATGCTTCGTGTTATCAACACGAATCTCATCAAGTGGTATGTAGAGGTTCTCATCAGCTAAACACTTCTTGAGATTGGACACGTGAAAGGTTAGATGAATGTTTCCAAGTTCAGGAGGTAACTCAAGTTTGAAGGCTACCTTACCAATTCTTTCGAGGATCTTGAATGGTCCAACATATCTAGGTGCAAGTTTTACTGGCTTTCCAAATCTGATCACACCTTTCCAATGTGAGACCTTAAGTAATACTCGATCACCGACTTGAAATTCCAAGGGCTTGCGTCGTCGGTCCGTGTAACTCTTTTGACGGCTTCTAGCTGTATGAAGGTTAACACGAACTTTCTTAACCTTATCTGTTGTCTCTAGAATGAGGTCAGGTCCAGTAAGCTGAGCCTCACTGGTCTCATTCCAGCAGACTGGTGAACAACATTTTCGACCATAGAGAGCCTCGAAAGGAGCCATGTTGATGCTGGAGTGATAACTGCTGTTGTTGGAGAATTCAATCAACGGAAGATACGAATCCCAACTACCACCAAAATCGATCACACAAGCTCTAAGCATATCCTCCAAAGTCTGGATTGTTCTTTCAAATTGACTATCTGTTTGCGGATGATAAGCTGTGCTCAGATTAAGTTGGGTCCCCATAGCAGATTGCATGGTTCTCCAAAAACAAGACGAGAATCGAACATCTCTGTCAGAAATAACGTTCAAAGGAACACCATGTCTACATACAATTTCATCCACATAAATTTTAGCAAGCTTATCAGCAGATAGATCCTCACGGATTGGCAAGAAATGTGCTGACTTTGTAAGACGATCAACAACTACCCAGATGGCATCGTGACCTCTATTAGTGCGTGGAAGTTTGGTAATAAGATCCATTGCAATGTTTTCCCATTTCCAAACTGGAATCTCTGGTTGCTCTAATAAACCAGAAGGATGTTGATGTTCAGCCTTAACCCTAAGACAAGTAAGGCATTTTGATACGTATAAGGCAATGTTTTCTTCATACCAGGCCACCAGTACTGAGTACGAAGATCCTTATACATTTTGTCTGAGCTAGGATGAATAGAATAAAGAGACTTATGGGCTTCATCCATAAGCAAGGTTCGAAGATTGTCTTGACTTGGGACCCACAAACGATCCATGAGATAATATGATCCGTTGTCCTTCAGTTCAAGATCAGGCTTAATGTGATAGGGTAATTCCTTACCCATCAAGTGTTGTGAAACACAAGTATGTTGAGCCTGAGAAATGCGGATTTGGATATCAGATCGAGCTTGAATATCATATTGAACACGAACATAATGAAGCTTGACACGTTCTTTACGACTTAAAGCATCAGCCACGACATTCGCCTTACCAGGATGGTAGTGAATTTCACAATCATAGTCGTTTAGATGTTCAACCCAACGTCGTTGCCTCATGTTGAGTACTTTTTGATTTAAGAGGTGCTGAAGACTCTTGTGGTCAGTGAAAACCACACATTTTGTGTCGTACAAATAGTGTCTCAAGATCTTGAGAGCGAAAACATCTGCACCTAACTCAAGATCATGAGTGGTGTAGTTCTTCTCGTGTACATTCAACTGCCTTGAGGCATATGCTATGACTTTGTTCATTTACATGAGAACACAACCAAGACCCAAGTTTCATGCATCACAATACACGACGAAATCATCGTTACCCTCTTGCAATGATAGAATAGGCGCATCACAAAGCTTCTGTTTCAAGGTCTGAAATGCTTCTTCTTGTTTAGTTCCCCATTCAAAGGGTTTGTTCTTCTGAGTTAGAGTAGTTAGAGGAACTGCAATCTTTGAGAAGTTTTCGATAACGCGGCGGCAATAACCCGCGAGACCAAGAAAAGAACGAACCTCGGTAGAAGTAGTAGGCGTATCCCAATCCTTAATCGCACTGATCTTGGAGGGATCTACATGAATACCTTGCTCGTTGACAATATGTCCCAAAAATTGAACTTCCTTAAGCCAAAATTCACACTTGGAGAATTTGGCAAAAAGTTGCTCTTTCTTTAGGAGTTCCAGAGTAAGACGAAGATGTTGCTCATGATCAACTTGCGTCTTAGAGTAAATCAAGATGTCATCAATGAAAACGATGATGAACTTATCTAAATAAGGCTTGCAGACCCTATTCATCAAGTCCATGAAAACATCAGGAGCATTAGTCAAACCGAATAGCATAACTGTGAACTCATAATGCCCATAACGCGTGCGGAATGCTGTCTTAGGAATATCTTCCTCGTGCACACGAAGTTGATGATACCCAAAACGAAGGTCAATCTTCAAAAAGCAAGTGGTACCCTGTAACTGATCAAAGAGATCATCAATGCGAGGTAGGGGATATCGATTCTTGATGGTAAGCTTGTTAAGCTCACGATAATCGATACACATCCTGTAGGATCCATCTTTGTTCTTAACAAAAAGAACGGCAGCACCCCAAGGTGAAAAGCTAGGACGAATAAAACCTTTATCAGAAAGCTCCTGAAGCTGCTTAGACAACTCTTGCATCTCAGATGGTGCAAGATGATATGGAGATCTGGCAATAGGATTTGCACCAGGTACAAGATTGTTGGGATTAAACCCTATCAGGGGAACAGATAATGAAAGCCAAAACCGGTTCATAATAGTGGATTCATCATAATCAGCTGTTTGCATTAAGCTTTCCCCTTGACAGTGGTTATTTGGCAACTGACAGACTTGAAAGCACTTCTCAATAAGACAACTGCTACTAAAGTACTGATGGAGATTAAAAGCTGAAGCTCAATCTACTAACGGAATCCAAGCACTGCTGAAAAGTTAAAGTACTGCCCATTCAAGGTCTGATCAACCTTTGAAGAAAGCACTGATGCTTAAACATCAGTGGTTGACTACATCAGTGGAATGAAGATTCAGTGTTTATACATCAGTGATTAGAATGTAATCACTGTCTGTATGATCAGTAGTTATAGATCAGTGGATAGAGTTTGTTAGGTTGTTAAATGTCACTTTCATGGTGACGTCAGCTGAGATGCTTCAGTGGTTTGGTTTGCCTATAAATGTAACAGTACCCTGTACTGTTACATTTGATTGACTGAGTGGGTTCTTCTCCTCATGTCTAATCCTTTCATCTTGTGCAATCAACCATGGAGTATCAGGCTAAGGGGGGAGTTTAGCTTGTAAGCATGCCTTGTAATCTTTTGATTTACATTGTAATCATTCGACTCAACGAAAAGCATGTATTTATCAAAACTATTTTCCTCTTTGATTATGTTTACAAAGTTTGTGATTCATTTCCGTTGCATTTGATCTCAATATATATCCATTGATTTGTCCAAATTAAACAAACAAACACAATCATGAGAGCCCCAGATCCTAACAATTGGTATCAGAGCTCGGACAGTTAAATTCAATCTAACAATCAATTTGAAATAACAGTTCAGTTCAAAATTCATTGATACTAAGGTTGATTGTATTTTGTTGTAAAACAGAGTAATGAGTAAGGATGTTCAAAGTTGCTACTCAAAAACTCTGTAAAACAACCAAGATGCCATAAGACACACAAAATTCTTATAACAAGTGTTTATAAATATGATTTCAAGTGATTTATATGAAATTTGTGCTGTTTCCATCATGTCTGATACTAAGGTATGAACCTCTGGTCAGCAAAAACCTAGTTTCGTAAAAGCATTAGTGTTTTTGTTAACATAAAAAGAGGGAAATCAAAACATTAGTTATTAGATCTTATGTGTTGAAAAACAGGCTGAGAATCCTCTTGAAAAGGGTCAAAATCAACTTTGTTAAGAACACATTAAGAAAATCAGATGTAAAATAGACTAAATCATATGTAATGTGAGATTTGACATAAACATGTGCAAAAATGTTCATGTCTCTCCAAACATTGCTGTAAAATGATTCTAGTGTAAGTATTTCTTCAATAAAACCTCCCAGTAAGTATTTTAGTACTTATGAATGGGAAGGGTAAAAAGGGAAAAAGAAAAATCACAAAAACACAAAAGTGTGTTTATGTCAAAACTTTTGAAGTCAAAAGAAAAGAGTATAAATGTAAAACACCTAAGAGTCCAAAATTGGGTGAACAATGGTCATCAAGCAGCTGTGTGCATACATTGATTCAGGGAAGTTCAGGTAACAATAGTATCGCCAGTGATTAAACATAAAAGAGGACTTTGCAATCAATTGACAAGGAAATGGTCCCAAACAGGGGTTATTACAATGTATTTCAAATCATTGACCATTTTCTTAAAACTTGAGAATGATGTGATTCTGAGCTTATTTGGAAAGTTACCAGATCCTTTTGATGATATTTTCAAAATTACCTTTAATTATTTTTCTTTGAAAGGTGTTTTTCTCAAATAAAACAGGATATATTATTCATTTTTTGGAATGATATATTTTGTACTTTTACTCGTTTTTTATAGTAAAAGTTTCAATTGACTGTCAGGATGTAATTTCCTTATTTTTGTGTGGTGTTACTATCCTTAAAAATAGATGAAAAGGAAATGGTACATGTGACAAGGTCATGTCAAACTCAAGTTTGTTTTAACACAGATCAAGGATTGATTGCTAACATACCTCAAAATACTTGGATACTCATGTCTTAATCAAATACTATGACACAAAATGAGTAGCCATTTAAAAAGGGTTTCCATCATCTGGGGTACTAAACCACTGTCATGAACTTATAAAAGCTTTTTCACTGTTGCACTTACAGTTGCTGAGTTAATGGTCTTTCAATTCCTTACCATTGTCTTACCCCTAACTACTGTTGTGCCCAAACATCTGCTTTCTAAATACTGACCACTGCTGAAAGTCAACCCATGTTCTTTCATTTTCTTGATAAGCACTGTTGTTCAAAATCAGTGTTTTATCCACTGATGTTCTATCTACTGACAGTAAAAATCACCCACTGTATTTATTATTACCGTTGTAGCCACCGATACTTGCTTCATCAGTGGCTCTTGTCACACCCCCAAAATCCACATGCGGAGTGCCACCGCCTGGGGGCGTGACTGACCAGGATCCAGCCACCAATTATACTGAGCAATTCAATTAATATCATAAGTAGTATTCACCAACCACAGGGTTAGCAATTATCATAACCAAAGTTCAAAAGATTTAGATTCAAATAGTAGTTTAGGTAAGTAGCAGAAGCATAGACAAAATAGTTTAAAACAAGGTTCTTAGTTCAAGTTTGTTTAGAACCCAACCCACGGGTTAGACGACCACTACACATCCTCAAGCTGCAAGCTCCTGAGTCACTGTGTACCTACAAAGCATGCAGTAGGGTATCAACATAATGTTGGCGTGTCCACGTGGTGTCAAGTTTTAGTTTTCGAAAACGTAAGTTGTTTAGATAAAGCATTTATAATCACGTTATGGGGAGCTACCCCATCTGTAAGCTCACTAAACTGTCGATACCGAAACTGTTGACGTAAAGTTGTTGTGCCCCGAATCAATGTCTATCGTCATTGACCAAGATGCAAGGTCTACTAGTTCACGCCTGATCCCCCCGGTCACGGTGTGAGGTTGTCAAACCTAATAGCGCTATCAACTAATAACCCGTTCGCCCCAGGCGATTAATCGGTACTGTACGCAGGGACTTAATGTGATAGAGTTTCGTTTAGTTTTGCTAGTTGTGATTTATAAATAATATCCAAACGTATCTCCCCCGGAGATAGTAAATTAGAAGTACCCATTCGTATTTCCCCCGGAAATAACAGTTCGAAAGTGTTTTTCCACAAAGTTGGCAGTTTGTCCGTGTCCCTCCCTAGGACGCATGCTTTTAGTGTGTGAACTCACCTTTGGTTGCTCGGCAGATTAGGTTACTTGGTCCAGCACGCTGGTCACCACGTCCTAGCATGGTTACCAGTATAGGCCAGGTTTGGGTACAAAGAAGTCACGTATATTCTACACGTATCTATCACACGCTACACATAACATATACGGTTATTGGGCCAGTCCTATCACCTGATCAGTTAATAGTAACACATAGTCCAGTTAAACAGTAGCAAGCATGAACAGTCCATACAATTCGGCCCAATAACGGAGACAAGCAGCCCAGTCAAGACCAGGCGGTCTTGACTCGAGAACATGCGGTCTCGAGTCGCATCCAGGAGATCTCAAGTTGTAATTGGCTAGTCTCGAGTGGTGCAGGCATGAGTCGCAACCTCAGAGGTCTCGAGTCCTGTCTCGAGCCGAGACTATGTGATCTCGAGTCGAGATCTTGATCGTCTCGAGTCCCTGCAATCTGTTTTGAGTTGCTTGGTCCAGGTCTCGAGTCGCAATCACTGCGGTCTCGAGTTGTAACTCAATGGTCTCGAGTCGAGACCAAGGGTTTCGACTCCACCACCTGCTGTTTCCTGCATGTCTGCACAAGTCGTACTATCCAATAGAATTCCCATGTCATGCTCCCATGTACTATCCAATGAAAATGTACAAACATGTTTTCTTGTCTAAACTTCATTCAAAACGGATCAAAACACACAAATTCAAATCTTCATATCATATTCAACACATATCCATCTAGTTCATCATTAGGGTTTTCATCCTAAACAAACATGTTCATTTAAACTGATTTATGCTAGCATAATACACCTAGTTTCATGTACTATCAATCATCATCATTCACACACACACAACCGAGAACATGATAGCACCACATTCAAACATTTTTCTACTTATTCATATGTCAAGTTAGCATGATAATTAACAAATCACTCTATTCTTCCTAACCATAACTTCATCTAGAAATCAAGCATCTACATCATAGATAAACAACAATCTTCATGTATTTCATCATTTTTACTCACTAAATTAATCAAGATCATGCAAAAGAGGCTAAGCATATATTTCATCCATCAAGCACACATGACATCTAGTACACATATAACACCTAGTACACATTAGAACACTAACCGGTAGAGACTTGAAGTGTGAGGGTATGAAGGGTCGATGAGTGAGCTTCCGAATGATGATCTCGAGCTTAAACCGAGGGTCCTTGTTGTCACCGGTTTAGTCCGAGAGAAAGGAGAGGAGGTTTTGCGGTTCTAGGGTTTTAGTGAGGGAGAGGGTGTGTGTGTAGGAAGATATGTGAGAGTGTAAGGGAAAAGGTGGATGATGGGTTTTTATACTTGGTTTGGGTGGTGCACCCTACAAGGGTTTCGAGTGGGCTCAAAGGGGTTTGCGGCCCAACCGGCCTAACTATTTACTGTTCACTCGAGACCGAGTGGTCTCGAGTCATGGTCTCGGTTCACTAGTTCTTATGCACATATCTAACTACTATAATAAAAGAAACCACTTTAGGGACACTTGTCATCATATTAAGTCATCTCTTATAGATAATTATTATTTTAATTTAATCTCTTCTAATTAATTATAGATAATCCTCCTATAAAATATTATTTAATCTTGTCATCATATTAAGCCATCTCTTATAGATAATTATTATTTTAATTTAATCTCTTCTAATTAATTATAGATAATCCTTCTACAAAATCTTATTTAATTTAATATCTTATATTATAGATAACTCTCCTACTAAATATTATTAGTTTAGTATCTTATGAATAACTAGGTTATAACCCCCTGTATTACACGGGTTGAATAGATAAATTTTATATAGTAAATAATAAAACAATATATCTTTAAAAACCTCATTTATTGCACGGGTTGAATAAATATAATTTTGTTTATTAAATAATAAAAACTTATATTTATAAGAACAATATTATACAGGTTGAATAAATGTTATTTTATGTACGAAATAAAAAAGTTATATCTTTAAAAATTAAAACGACGTGTATTACACGGGTTGAATAAATAACTTATATATGCAATAAATTTTATTATTGCATCCAATAAATTTTATATACAAAATAATAAAACAATATATCTTTAAAAACCTCATTTACTGCACGGGTTGAATAAATGTAATTTTATAAACCAAATAACAAAAAAATACATTTCTAAAAATATATGTATTACACGGTTTGAATAAAAGTAATTTTCTGTACTAAATAATAAAAAAATTATATATGTCCTTAAAAAACCCCGTGTATTGGTGTATTGTATGAATTGAATAAATCTAATTTTATACGTCAAATAATAAAAAGTTATATCTTAAAAAACCTCATGTTTTACATGGGTCGAGTAAATGTAATTTTGTATAGTGAAAATAAAAATATTTAATATATTAACACAAAGTTTGGTTTCCGTGATAAAAATAGATTATTCTGTTGTTGCAAAATTTTTTAACGAAGTCTCAACAAAGTTAACCCTTCATTTAAAACTCCGTAAATGTATAAATGATATATAATATTAGTTAATTTTATTTTAAGTTTCGTAAAATCTAATTTTATTATTGCATCCAATAAAGTTTATATACTAAATAATAAAACAATATATCTTTAAAAACCTCATTTACTGCACGGGTTGAATAAATATAATTATAAATACCAAATAACAAAAAAATACATTTTTAAAAATATGTGTATTACAAGGTTTGAATAAAAGTAATTTTATGTACTAAATGATATATATATATATATATATATATATATATATATATATATCTCCTTAAAAAACCCCGTGTATTGTACGAATTGAATAAATCTAATTTTATACGTCAAATAATAAAAAGTTATATCTTAAAAAACTCATGTATTACATGGGTCGAGTAAATGTAATTTTGTATAGTGAAAATAAAAATATTTAATATATTAACACAAAGTTTGGTTTCCGTAATAAAAATAGATTATTATGTTGTTGCAAAATTTGTTAACGAAGTCTCAATAAATTTAACCCTTTATTTAAAACTCTGTAAATGTATAAATGATATATAATATTAGTTAATTTTATTTTAAGTTTCGTAAAATCTATTTGATACCAAACTAAACAAAATGTTCAAATTTATAGTTAATATCAAATTAGATAGTTAAGTTTGAATTTGAAGTAAATAGATAAATATAAAATATAAAAGTAATAATCAATTCAAATAAATAATATTATAATGAGAAGAAGATTAAACTAAATAATAATTATCCATAAGATATTAAACTAAATAATATTTAGTAAGAGGGTTATCTATAATTAGTTAGAAAAGATTAAACTAAAATAATTATTATCTATAAGAGATGCCTTAATATGATGACAAGTGTCCCTAAAGTGGTTTCTTTTATTATATAGTAAAGATTATTATTTAGTTTAATCTCCTTCTCATTTATAATATTATTTATTTGAATTAATTATATTTGAACGTTTTGTTTAGTTTGGTATAAAATAAATTTTACGAAACTTAAAATAAAATTAACTAATATAATTTATCATTTACACATTTACGGAGTTTTAAATAATGGTTAAATTTATTGAGACTTCGTTAACAAATTTTGCAACAGAATAATCTTTTTTTATCAGGAAAACCAAACTTTGTATTAATATATTAAATATTTTTATTTTCACTGTATAAAATTACATTTACTCGACCCATGTAACACATGAGGTTTTTTAAGATATCACTTTTTATTATTTGATATATAAAATTAGATTTACTCAATTCATATAATACACGGGGGTTTTTAAGGATATATTTTTTATTATTTATTCAAACCGTGTAATGCGCATTTTTTTAAAGATGTAATTTTTTTATTGTTTGGTATATAAAATTACATTTATTCAACCCGTGTAATAAATGAGGTTTTTTAAAGATGTATTATTTTATTATTTGATAAACAATATTACATTTATTTAACCCGTGTAATACACGTGGTTTTAAAGATATAACTTTTTTATTTTGTATATATAATTACATTTGTTCAACCTGTACAATATGGTTCTTACAGATATAATTTTTTATTATTTAATATATAAAATTATATTTATTCAACCCGTACAATAAATGATGTTTTAAAGATATATTGTTTTATTATTTAGGATATAAAATTTATTTATTCAACCCCGTGTAATACATGGGGTTATAACCTAGTATATATATATTTATTACATACACCTTATCAACACATAGCACATCAAGATAATTCACATCTTTCATTTAATAATTCATACGTATACAGTGTTAATACAAGAGGGTTATTCAGGAAAACCTAGAGTGTCACATTATCCCCAAGTTTTAAGAATTTTCATCCCGAAAGTTAAAGCAGCCACTGTCAAGCTAGTATGAGTGAGAGTGTTTCAACGGGGTGTCACATCATCCCCCCGTTATTTTGGAATTTCGTCCCGAAATTCGGTTGTAGCTGCAGTGCTATGGGTTTCATTTGGGAACAACTGGGGATACTTGCACTTCATCTGGTCTTCCCGCTCCCAGGTAAACTCTGGGCCACGTCGCGAGTTCTAACGAACTCGCACGAGAGGTATCTGGCTACGTTTGAGGATTTTGATCTCTCGATCCGTGATCTCAATCGGTTCCTTAGTAAAGTGTAGTTGTTCGTCAATAGTGAGTTCCTTGAAGGGAATTATGAGTGTTTCATCTGACAGACACTTCTTCAAATTAGACACGTGGAAGACGTTATGCACCGCACTCAGCTCTTCTGGCAGGTTCAACCTATAAGCAACCTTACCGATTCTCTCGGTAATTTCGAATGGTCCAACATATCGCGGATTCAGCTTGCCCCATTTTCCAAAACGAACCACACCCTTCCATGGTGAGACTTTGAGTAGAACCCGGTCCCCGACCTGGAATTCTAGCGGTTTCCTACGCTTATCAGCGTAGCTTTTCTGACGGTCTCGAGTTGCCGCCATGCGTTGTCTGATCTGGGCAATCCTTTCCGTTGTGTCTACCACCAATTCTGGGCCTGTGACCTGGCTGTCACCAACTTCCGCCCAGCAAAGAGGTGATCGGCATTTACGACCGTACAATGCCTCGAAGGGTGCTGCCTGAATGCTGGTGTGGTAGCTGTTATTAGAGGAGAATTCCACTAGCGGTAGATGCTTCTCCCAATTCTTGCTAAAATCGATCACACATGCCCTAAGCATGTCTTCCAGGGTTTGGAGGGTTTGGATGGTGCGTTCAGACTGCCCATCCGTTTGTGGATGATAAGCGGTGCTCATGTCCAAACGTGAGCCAAAGGATTTATGCATTGCTTGCCACAACTCAGAGGTAAAACGTGCGTCTCGATCGGAAATAATAGAGGTTGGCACCCCATGCCTCGAAACCACTTCCTTTAAGTAAACGTCTGCCAAGGTAGAAAACTTGTCTGTTTCTTTAATAGCCAAAAAGTGTGCAGATTTAGTTAATCGGTCTACTATCACCCAGATAGTGTCGTTTCCGCGCTGAGATCTAGGTAGGCCAGTAACGAAATCCATGGAGATTTGCTCCCATTTCCATTTCGGGATCTCTGGCTGTTGGAGTAGGCCCGCTGGTTTCTAGTACTCAGTCTTGACTCTCGCACAAGTCAAACATTTGCCGACATATGTTGCTATGTGGGCTTTCGTGCCAGGACACCAATACGTAGTCCTTAAGTCATGGTACATCTTATCCGAACCAGGATGTACTGAGTAACGGGACTTATGGGCTTCGTCCATCACAAGTTCACGTAGATCTCCATAGAGTGGAACCCAAATGCGCCCTGTCACATAGTAAGCGCCATCTGCTTTTTGTTCTAATCGCTGCCTCGATCCTCACAGGGACTCAGCCCTGATGTTCTCTGGTTTCAGTGCTTCAACCTGAGCATTTCGAATCTGAGTAGGGAGGTTAGACTGGATGGTAAGTTGTAGCGCTCGCACGCGCTTGGGTGTAGTGTCTTTTCGGCTGAGGGCGTCTGCCACGACATTGGCCTTGCCCGGATGGTACTTGATTGCGCATTCGTAGTCATTCAAGAGTTCGACCTGTCACACCCCGACCACGTAGAACATACAAAACGTGGCAGAAATGTCGGGGAGTGTTGTAACAGAATCAATTGTTTCAAATCCATGGTAAACGAAGTTTCGTTTTATTAATCAAACATGAAAGTTTACACTGTCTTAAACAAGAACCAAAGAATACATAACATAAATTAACTAGTTCTTGTCTCGTTTTAAGTCACTAAGGCACAGGTCCGCCTAAGTATGTCTTGATAAGTCATATGCATCATCTCCTGAAAACACATGTGAAAATAGGTACGTCAGCATAAAAATGCCTGTGAGATACATTGGTTTTATGAAGACGGAATTCATGACTTATGTTTGAGAAAATGTTTGGTCATGAACCTTGTAATTTGCTTTATCTTGTAAATCATTTGAAAAACGATAAAATCAGATGATATGTATAAATAAGAAGACACTGTATGGTTAAACGGATAACCATGTAAAATGTGTTTGTATAAGATAAGTAGTTTGTAAAACAATGTCTCGTGAAAAGTGTGTTATTTGTATAAAATGTCATATGTCTCAAATTGAAATGATTCAAACAACGCTACGATATGTAATACCATACAAACACTTATATATAGGAAGTACCAGCGGCATATCCACCATGCTTGTATCATATTACACACGCCTCGTTACTTAATCACTTACCCAAACCATCCACCATGTAAGATTGTTCTTGCATAACTCAATTGTTTGTTGTGTAAACCATGTCAAATGTCTATGTTTAATGTAAATCACCAAATGTGTATGTCAATGTCAACGTGTTTATGTTCAATGTAAATCATGTAATGTGCATCCCAAAATGTATCATGTATGGTAAGCGAAATGTATCAACTTAAACCATATGTAAAATGCACAAAACAAGTCGTTGAAGTAAAACATGGTTTAAATCAACTTTATGTTCTGTGGAAAAATGCATGCTCTATTGATATTAACATTTATGCGGTATTGTGAAATATGCATACATCCAAGCCTTGAGACTGCGGCGATAAACCCTTAAACAAATTAAAGGTTTATCTAAGTTATGTATATCGAATTCGGTCATTCCTTCCAATCCTATCAAACCCATGATTTCAGAAACGGGAGTTGTCAATTCCTATGGTACCACTACCTACTAACGAACGGCGTAGCTAATGTTAATGAATGTATTGTCCCATGTTAAACAAACCAAATGTCATAACAAAATGAAGGCATATGCCCATATGCTGAGTAAACATATGCAGCAGAAATGTTCATGTAAATCAATGTGTCCATGTGCTGAGTAAACATATGCAACAGAAATGTTCATGTAAATCAATGTGTCCATATGCTGAGTAAACATATGCAACAGAAATGTTCATGTAAATCAATGTGTCCATATGATGAGTAAACATATGCAACAGAAATGTAATGTAAATCATTGTACTAAGTACACACACAATGGGCATACATAGCATGAAATGTAATGAAATCGTGTACTATAATGTACTAACAACATAGCAGGTATACGATGTGAAAACATGGAAAGCATGAAAGTAACAGATAGGCACATGTGTTTCACCCCAAAACAGTTTGGAAAACAGTAAAAGAGGGGTTCAATGTACTCACCTGAGATTGCTTTGAGTTCTTGTATAATAACCAGATAATGCTAAAGATCACGGGATATCAAACGGCACCTAATAGGTAGCTATGTTAATATACCGGACCAAAATCGGAAGCATCGGATAGTATGTGGGTTCGTAAACCAAACGAGTATGGAGACTCGTGTAATATGGTTTAACAAAGCCTACATACTAAAATGAAACCTAACCTAAGTGCTTGCGACCCATCACGACCCGTTTAGGTAGTTTATGCTACCTTACGCGTCGTTCGCGTAGAACGCGTCTGGAACGCCTAACATCGTGACCACAAGGTATAACCTCGGAAGGTTATAGCTATGGTCACCTAATGTGTTTGGTCGGATCCTAATGATCGACCAAATGGGTCGGGTTCGAAAGTATAAGCGATGGTTTAGATCGCTTACCTTACGACCCTATATACGCACTATACTAAAAGTGACGAGCTAAGCATGTTAGAACATGCTTAACTAAGTTTAGAAAACAGGTTTGGCATCAAAACAAACGGCTTTGATGCTCACGAGTAGTTTGGTTACAAAATACGCAAGAATGCGCATTTTGGCCGAAACTACGACTCGTCACTGAGCCTAGATAACGTGGTGATCAGTAGGTATAGTCACTACGGACTATAACCATCGTGATCACGCTCACGTTATGAAGTTCTAATGAACTTCGCATCGACCATAAACTGGTCAATGCAGAAAGTCAACAAAACGTTGACTTTCGGACTTGAAAAGCGAATAAAAGAACGAAAGAATACTTACGGAGGGTCCCCGAATGCTAATCTAGATCAAAATGGCTCAGGTATGAAACAATGGTTCCAACTTAGAGCCTTAAGATCAGATTGTGTGGGTTTTGAGCAAAATGGGGGGGGGGTATTTAGAGGAAAAGTGGAACCGTTAGGATCGTTTATCGAATACCGTGCCACGATTTTGTGCGTACACATGTCAAAATGTTGTGGTCACTGATTAATGGCCCTTGGCCTTTGATTGGGTGAAAAGGCAATTGGACCTTTCGCCATTTGAAGAGCCAATCAACATTAAATGTGGGTTCTGCTGTACTGGGGACTCCTTATGGACCGTATGGCTTATGGCTTACGGTCCGTAAGCCCCTAGTTTGGCAGAATTGCAGTTTTGGTCCCTGCAGCACCAAAACTTGGTATTTGATGCGTTTTTGGCACGTTTTGTAGGATCGTATAGCGACCCGAAAGAGTCGATCAGAGGCGTTTTCGTCAATTACAGGTGCGGAATAACAAATAATCAACGTAGGAATAGCATGCAATACACTTTAAACACTTTCTATATTGATTTGACGGTAAATACAACCAGTTCTCGTTCCGGCAGCACTTCGGTACGAGATTCAACCAACCATCACAAATGAGATCGCTCTTGGACTATATATAGTAGACTGGAACCGCTTATTGGACAGGCCCAATAAGCGGCCCAACATGACATTGGAGCGATCCACTAAGCTGCCACTCGAGCGGTCCAACCTATTGTCATTCGAGCGATCCAGGATATGACCATTCGAGCGACCCTAAAACCTAATGGGCCTCATGAGCGATCCACAATCCTAAACCTATACAATTCTCACTATTTTGAGCTCAGATTTAATATCCTAAGACAATGACTCGATACAAGACGTAATCAGCAGATGTAGTACACCAACACGTTTAAGCCCCGTTAACCTCATTTCAAAGCTCTAAAATGATGTTAAAGTATAGGGGACTTGAAATATGCTCAAAAATATTCCGGATGTCGGTTCGTTTGGCCGTACGATCGCGATGTTCGCTTAATTACGATGGACTGCGCATAAGCGCGAAAGACGATCCAAATTGCGCGACGAATGGATTTTTCTCATGCCATACACTAAGGCATAATATAAGGATGCTTACATAAATTTTTGGATGTCCGGATGTATTCAGAACGTAAGTTATGCGCAAAAGTGCAAACTTGTGCACTTTTTGACACTTTTAGCCCCTGAATGATCCAAAAGTTTGTTTTAGCATACCAAACCCCTCAAAGCCTATTTCTAAGCTATGTAAAGGATATTTATGGTATGTTTAACTTATGGACATGTTCCGGAATGTTTGTTACAGTTCAAATTGGCATACTTTCGCAGTTTCTCAAGTTTAGTCCCTGTAAGCGAATTAACTTGTTTTTGCCATACCAAAGCCTTCAAAACTTATTTCTAAGTTATGTAAGGGTTATTTAAGGTATGTTGAGTATATGTTGATGTTCCAGAGTATTTGTCACATTAAACTGAGTACGTTTTATGCACCAGTTTGCGTATAATTCTCCAGAAAAACGATCTAGAGCTTGAAATCGAACAAGAGTTGATATGTGCAAACGATACACATATTTATATATGTCCAAAGTATGAAATACAATATTTCATTGGTTTGGCGTTTGTTTGATGGTTGAAGTGACACAGGTGTCACACGACCCATCGACGTTGTCGCATGTTTAATTCCTTTTGCTTGAAGATATGCTCGAGACTCCTGTGATCGGTGTATATGGTGCACTTGGTACCGTACAGGTAATATCTCCATACCTTAAGAGCAAAAACCACTGCTCCCAGTTCCAAGTCGTGCGTAGTGTAATTCCTTTCGTGAGTCTTAAGTTTTCGAGAAGTGTAAGCAATAACTTTCTCGCGCTGCATTAACACGCAACCGAGCCCATGAATAGACGCATCGTAGTAAACCACAAAGTCGTCTGTACCTTCAGGTAACGAGAGAATAGGAGCACTACAGAGGTTATCCTTTAGCTTCTGAAATGCATACTCCTGAGCTTCATTCCATTTGTAAGCAATACCCTTCTAGGTGAGAGTCGTGAGGGGCTGAGCAATCTTCGAAAATCCCTTGATAAATCTACGATAGTATCCTGCCAATCCCAAGAATTGGCGAACTTTGGTCGGAGTTTTAGGTGTAGGACAGTTCTTTATAGAGTCGATCTTAGCTGGGTCGACGTGAATTCCGTCCTTATTGACCACGTGCCCAAGGAAATAGACTTCTCGAAGCCAGAAGTCACATTTCGAGAACTTGGGGTACAATTGTTCATTGCGAAGGAGTTCGAGAATAAGTCGCAGGTGTTGTTCATGCTCCTCTTGACCTTTCGAGTTTATCAGGATCTCGTCGATAAACACAATTACGAATTTGTCAAGGTAAGGCTTGCACACTCGGTTCATGAGATCCATGAAAACCGCAGGCGCATTAGCCATTCCAAAGGGCATGACGAGGAACTCGTAATGTCCATAACGAGTTCTGAACGCAGTTTTGGAGATGTCTTCATTGCGTACTCTTAGCTGATGATAACCTGATCGCAGGTCAATCTTGGAGTAGGAGCTCGATCCTTGCAACTGATCGAATAGATCGTCGATACATGGGAGAGGGTAGCGATTCTTGATGGTAACCTTGTTCAGCTCATGATAGTCGATGCACATTCGGAATGTGCCATCCTTCGTCTTAACAAAGAGCACCGGTGCTCCCCAGGGTGACGAACTAGGACGGATAAATCCTTTATCCAATAGTTCCTATAGTTGCGTAGAGAGTTCCTTCAATTCTGCGGGGGCTAGTCGATAAGGCGCACGAGGTATAGGTGCTGCTCCGGGAGCTAGCTCGATTTGGAATTCGACCTGACGGTGGGGAGGGAGTCCAGGCAGTTCTTTAGGAAATACCTCGGGGTAGTCGCGTACCACAGGAAAATCTTCAATCCTCTTTTCCTTTTCCTGAGTGTTGGTGACAAGTGCTAAGATAGCGGTGTTCCCCTTTCGTAAACACTTCTGGGCTTTTAAGAACGAGATGATGCCTGTGACTTCTCCGCCTTTGTCACCTTGTATGATGAGGGGTTTGCCAGAACGGCGGGGGATGTGAACCATTTTCTCTTGACAGAGGATTTCAGCGCGATGTTTGGATAACCAATCCATACCGATGACGACGTCGAAGCTTCCAAGAACGATAGGAAAAAGATCGATGCTATAGGTCTGACCAGACAGTACTAGTTTGCAGTTGCTAATAACATGTGAGGCCTCGATGTTCCTACCATTAGCTAACTCGACGATATGCTTAGAACTTAGTAACGTAGGCGGGTGCTTAAGCTTCTTACTAATACGTAGGAATACATAACTAGCATGGCTCCAGAATCAAATAATATGGAAACATAACGATCATCAAGTAGGAACTTACCCGCCACGACATTGGGGTCATTCCTTGCTTCTCCAGCTCCAATCACAAAAGCCCTTCCTCTTGCACCATTCCCAGCATTGTTGTTGTTTTGATCGTTGTTTCTAGCTCCCTGATTATTGTTGCGGTTTTGGTTCAGTTCAGGGCAATTCCTCATAATGTGTCCTTCAGCTCCACACTGGAAACAAGCCTTGACATTTCCATGATGTTGCTACTGCTGTTGTTGGTTTTGCCCTGCGGGACGTGGACTCCTACAGTCCTTGGCCTCATGCCCCATCTTGTTACATCGCTGACAATGACTTTTCCCACAAGGCCCGCTGTGGTGTCGGTTGCACTTGTTGCACTTGGGGTGGTTCCCTCAATAACCACCCTGTTGTTGAGGGCCCTTGTTGTTTTCAGTTTTCCTTTGCTGAGATGGGACCTGAGTGGGGTTAGCATCCTTGTTTTGGTTTCCTTCCCACGTACGTTTGTTTTCACTAGAAGTTCCAGCAGTAGCACTGATCCTTTTGGGCAACTTGCCCTGTTCCACAGCCTGATCAGTGAGTTTGTGAGCAAGACGGACGACTGGCTGAATGGTATTGAGGTTGGCTGCGGTCACATGGCTCCGGATTTCCGGGGCCAAACCCTTGATGTACAATTCGATTCTTCGATACATAGGTCGAGACATGTTTAGGCAAAGAGCAGCATAGTCGTTGGACTGTTTGGTGTATGCCTCGATCTCTGATCCAACCATCTTGAGCTCAAAGTACTCGTTTTCGAGCTTGTGGATGTCATCCCTATGACAATACTCTTCCTTAATCATGTCCTTGAAATCATCCCACGCGGTAGCATTAGCAGTTTCCAACCCAAACATCTAAATTTGCGCCTTCCACCAGGAGAGCGCGTTTCCTTCAAGCGTACCTGTAGCAAACTTCACCCAATTTGCAGGGGGACACTCACAGACAGCAAAGACGGCTTCGACTTTCTCAATCCAGTGCAGAAGACCTATGGCACCCTCTGTACCATTGAAAGGGAGAGGTTTGCAATCCATGAAGGTTTTGAAAGTACAAACATGTGGTTGCGCAGGTGCATGCTGACCTCCAGGGTGAGCTGCGAAAGCTGCAGCCACCGTGTTAAGCAGGTTAGTGAATTGAGCCTGAGTCATGTTAATGTTTCCTCTTCCACGTCCACTTATTGTCTTCATAATCAGAAAACATAGTATGAGTATGATGTCGTAATGCAGCGAGAATGAGATAGAAGAGGGAGGTGTATCTATCTAACTAGGCACACTAGTACGTATAGCAGAATAGAAAGCATAAAGCAAGCAAGCAAGTAAACACTAGTCCGAGCTATGAGGTCTAATGTGTTGAGTCTTGCACTTGGAGTGTAGCGTCGTCACGAGTCACGGGTTATAGTCTGGTTTTTTTCAAAAAGATTCCCTTTTTAAAACCAAGTTCACTATAACCAATGGCTCTGATACCTATCTGTCACACCCCCAAAATCCACATGCGGAGTGCCACCGCCTGGGGGCGTGACTGACCCGGATCCAGCCACCAATTATACTGAGCAATTCAATTAATATCATAAGTAGTATTCACCAACCACAGGGTTAGCAATTATCATAACCAAAGTTCAAAAGATTTAGATTCAAATAGTAGTTTAGGTAAGTAGAGGAAGCATAGACAAAATAGTTTAAAACAAGGTTCTTAGTTCATGTTTGTTTAGAACCCAACCCACGGGTTCGACGACCACTACACATCCTCAAGCTGCAAGCTCCTGAGTCACTGGGTACCTGCAAAGCATGCAGTAGGGTATCAACATAATGTTGGGGAGTCCACGTGGTGTCAAGTTTTAGTTTTCGAAAACGTAAGTTGTTTAGAAAAAGCATTTATAATCACGTTATGGGGAGCTACCCCGTCTGTAAGCTCACTAAACTGTCGATACCGAAACTGTTGACGTAAAGTTGTTGTGCCCCGAATCAATGTCTATCGTCATTGACCAAGATGCAAGGTCTACTAGTTCACGCCCGATCCCCCAGGTCACGGTGTGAGGTTGTCAAACCTAATAGCGCTATCAACTAATAACCCGTTCGCCCCCGACGATTAATCGGTACTGTAAGCAGGGACTTAATGTGACAGAGTTTCGTTTAGTTTTGCTAGTTGTGATTTATAAATAATATCCAAACGTATCTCCCCCGGAGATAGTAAATTAGAAGTACCCATTCGTATTTCCCCCGAAAATAACAGTTCGAAAGTGTTTTCCCCATAGTTGGCAGTTTGTCCGTGTCCCTCCCTGGGACGCATGCTTTTAGTGTGTGAACTCACCTTTGGTTGCTCGACAGATTAGGTTACTTGGTCAAGCACGCTGGTCACCACGTCCTAGCATGGTTACCAGTATAGGTCAGGTTTGGGTACAGAGTAGTCGCGTATATTCTACACGTATCTATCACACGGTACACATAACATATACGGTTATTGGGCCAGTCCTATCACCTATTCAGTTAATAGTAACACATAGTCCAGTTAAACAGTAGCAAGCATGAACAGTCCATACAATTCAGCCCAATAATGGAGACAAGCAGCCCAGTCGAGACCAGGCGGTCTTGACTCGAGAACATGCGGTCTCGAGTCACATCCAGGAGATCTCGAGTTGTAAATGGCTAGTTTCGAGTGGTGCAGGCATGAGTCGCAACCTCAGAGGTCTCGAGTCCTGTCTCGAGCCGAGACTATGTGATCTCGAGTCGAGATCTTGATGGTCTCGAGTCCCTGCAGTCTGTTTTGAGTTGCTTGGTCCAGGTCTCGAGTCGCAATTACTGCGGTCTCGAGTTGTAACTCAATGGTCTCGAGTTGAGACCAAGGGTTTCAACTCCACCACCTGCTGTTTCCTTCATGTATGCACAAGTCGTACTATCCAATAGATTTCCCATGTCATGCTCCCATGTACTATCCAATGAAAATGCACAAACATGTTTTCTTGTCTAAACTTCATTAAAAACGGATCAAAACATACAAATTCAAATCTTCATATCATATTCAACACATATCCATCTAGTTCATCATTAGGGTTTTCATCCCAAACCGATTTATGCTAGCATCATCATCATCATTCAAAACATACAAATTCAAATCTTCATATCATATTCAAAACATGTTCATTTAAACCGATTTATGCTAGCATAATACACCTAGTTTCATGTACTATCAATCATCATCATTCACACACACACAACCGAGAACATGATAGCACCATATTCAAACATTTTTCTACTTATTCATATGTCAAGTTATCATGATAATTAACAAATCACTCTATTCTTCCTAACCATAACTTCATCTAGAAATCAAGCATCTACATCATAGATAAACAACAATCTTCATGTATTTCATCATTTTTACTCACTAAATCAATCAAGATCATGCAAAAGAGGCTAAGCGTATATTTCATCCATCAAGCACACATGACATCTAGTACACATATAACACCTAGTACACATTAGAACACTAACCGGTAGAGACTCGAAGTGTGAGGGTATGAAGGGTCGATGAGTGAGCTTCCGAATGATGATCCCGAGCTTAAACCGAGGGTCCTTGTTGTCACCGGTTTGGTTCGAGAGAAAGGAGAGGAGGTTTTGTGGTTCTAGGGTTTAGTGAGGGAGAGAGTGTGTGAGTAGGATGATATGTGAGAGTGTAAGGGAAAAGGTGGATGATGGGTTTTTATACTTGGTTTGGGTGGTGCACCCTACAAGGGTTTCGAGTGGGCTCAAAGGGGTTTGCGGCCCAACCGGCCCAACTATTTACTATTCACTCGAGACCGAGTGGTCTCGAGTCATGGTCTCGGTTCACTAGTTCTTATGCACATATATATATATATATATATATATATATATATATTACATACACATTATCAACACATAGCACATCAAGATAATTCACATCTTTCATTTAATATTTCATACGTACACACTGTTAATACAAGAGGGTTATTCGGGAAAACCTAGAGTGTCACAGCTGTCATAACAACTGTCCTCCATTATTCATCTTTTCATTAGAGGTTGGCACGTGGTCAGTTTTTAGCCATCAGATCGTCGTAACCGCTGCCACATCAGCATTCACTTTTTCCCTAAATAAAACCCTTACCAAAACCCCAAACAGGGTTTTACTGTCAAATTGAATTCTTAAAAATTCCTTTCTCAAAGCAGTTTTCATCTCATCTTCTCAAATTTCTTCATAACCATCCTCGATCATCTTCTCCAAAATGACAAAATCAAAGTCATCGGCTAAATCCACCTCAAAATCATTGTCAACACCCACTAAAATTCCACACAAACCTTCTCACAACATTTTGGGTCTTCTTACAAAACCTGGCGCTACTGATGCTTTCGACTCCATAATTGGTATCATGTCTGGATCAAAGTACAAAACTTTGTTGATAGCAGGTGCACCAATTTACTTGGCGACCCAAAGAGAGTTTTGGAAAAATGCAACCCTTGACAAACAAGAAGAAGCTGTTATAGCCATTAACTCCTCTCTAAAGGTTAAAGCTATCAAAATCACACCACAATCCATCTCGGAAGTCTTTGAACTCAATTATCAGGAAGGTAAAAAATTCTTTTCCCAAAAATGAGTTAAAAATTGACTTCATTGAAAGAGGGTATGCAGATACAATGATGAAGAGGGATACCTTACAAAAAGGTTACTTCCCTCCTGCAACAAGATTTTTATTCCATACCCTACTAATGTGCGTTTCAAATAAAACAACTTCTTTTAATGAAATACCGTTAAAAATTCAAAATCTGGATATGCTATTCTTCAAGATGAAGATTTCAATTATTCTCGGGAAATTTTTAATGATTTAGTTAAAAATGTTGAAAATAAGTCATTCTTACTTTTTCCAAGATTTCTAAGCTATTATTTTGAAAAGAAATATGTTAAGGATGATGTTTCTGCAATAAAACAAGGTGAATCGTTTCAAATAAATAGCTTAACTGCTGAAACATTTACAAGAATGTCAACACCTTGCAAAACACAAGCAGAGGTGCCTGAGGAGAATTTAGCAGCAAACACTGCTCCTCAAGTATCTGCTGCTGAGCCTACTGCTCAAGGTGATCAAAGCAGCAGAACAACTGCTTTGAAACCCACACCTACAATTCCCAAAAAGCCAAAACAAAATAAAATTCAAAAACCTACCAAAAAGGCAACTTTGGAGGATGAGATACCAGAGCAACTGCCAGTGACAGCACAAAAGTCACAAGAAACCACTGCTGCTACTTCCTCACAGCAGTTGGTAGAAATATCTCAACCCATGGTTGAAAGTCCTCCTGCTTCTTCTCAAAAAGAACAGGTTGTACAAATAGAGACACCACAATATGATGCCCTGGAATCACTTGTTTCCATCATCCACAGCCCAATGCCCGGGGAAAATTCTCTTTCTACACCCAACCTCACATCCACACTTCCACCAAATACAAAGATTTTGTTGGATGCAATTGATTTGAACCAGGCACAAACCAGTCCTTCTCAATCACCTGTCCATGAGAATATGTCTCCACAAATGACTGGGCCTAATATATCAATCTTTGCTAACCCACCAACACATCCTGAGGAGGTTACACCCCTTGAGTTACAAGTAGCTCTTGATGGTAATCCAAGTGAAGCAGCCACTACAAGTGTTGAACCCACTCGTTTACACTTGGACAATGGTTACATCAATAAGACTTCGCAATTCCATCTATAGCACGTCTGATAACCACTGGTAAGTTTATTTTAACCACTGGTTCTATCAAAAGGTTATCAAGTGCTGAAGGAAGAAGACCCCAGTACCAAGAAAAAGGGACATCAGTGGATAATGCTTGGAGTACACTTCCTGCATCAACCACTGCTAGTGGGAAATCAGATGATCCCATTAAGTTGGGTGATGGTTTAAAGTACCAAGAATTGACGGACAGAGTTGAAAAACTGGATACCTCTATTGCAGAAATCAAAGAAATGCTGCATCAGTTGTTGATAGTTTAAATGGTACAATCCACTGTTGTTCCACCTCAAGCACCTGCTCCACCACAAGCACCTGCTGCAGATGAGTTATGGAACTTATTTCAACCTTTTCTCCAACAACAACAACAAATGGCTGATCAGCAACATGCAATACATGTACAAGAACTGAGAACCATAATGGAGTCTAGGTTTAAGAACACACAAGCAGATATCAAGGCTAACAAGGCCCATATCTTGCAGACCACTGCACTGCTACTTGTCACACCCCGACAGCGTAAAACAACAAAACCGCGGCGGAAACGCCGGGGAGTGTTGTGGCAGAATTATTGTTTCAAGACACATCACAATTAAAGTTAAGTTTTACAAGATTAAATTATGACATTGTCTTAGTTCAAATGAAACACATAACACAAAACATGATAACTTTCTTGATTTTAGATTAGCTAAGGCCCAAGTCGCCCTAAGTGTAGCTTGCTCACATCACACATTCGCTCCTGAAACATATGTGAAAGTAAATACGTCAGCATAAAAACGTCTGTGAGTAACATAGGTTTAGTGTTGAAGATTCATGACTTTAAAAGTTAAAAGAAATGTTTAACGAAAAGTAGTCATAAACCTTATAAAAAAGTCTTATTTTATAAAATCATATTGAAATCAAATAATATAAAAGAATGATGTATGGTTATATAAATAACCAGATGAAAATGATATATATAAAATATGTCAATGTCATGTATAACCAGCGTTCAATGTCAAATGTTCAGTATAAACCATGTCTTGTATAAATGTCAATGTCAAATGTCAAATGTACAAAACAAAGTCTTTGAATAAACCAAAGTTTAAAACAAAAGTTATGTTTTGAAAACCAATGCTTTTATTGATATGAACATTTACATGATTTGTCTATCGTATACACTCATGCCTTGAGATTGTCAGATAAACCCTTATCAGGATCAGGAATTTATCAAAAATGTATTCGGATTCGGTCGTTCCCCTGACGAAATACCTAGAAAGTGGGAATGGGATTTGTCAAGTCCTATAGCGCTATTACGTACTACCGAGCCGCGTGATCAATGTTAATGAATGTACTACTTTGTCATACCAAATGTCTTTTTCAATGTAAGCATGTCATGAAAATGTCTTTGTAAAACCATGTAATAGGCATACTAAGTCAATATGCCAATAAAATGTATTTGAAACCAAATGTTAGGTATACTAAGTCAATATACCATAAAAATGTCTTGCAAATTATGTATTATATGTAATATGTAACAAAAATGTATAATGTCATGAAAACGGAAAGTAAAGTTTATGCACATATGCTTCACCCCAAAACATTTGAAAACGTAAAATAGGGGAACTATGTACTCACCTTTGGGTGTGTTTTTATAGGTTAACACAATCCCTCAAATTGTTTATTTGTCCTAAATTAAATAAGAACGATTTAATAATCGGAACTCACAAAAATACCTAAGTTTCTCCGATACTTAGAATTTTTCACATAACTTTGAGATTTTCTCGAAAAGTTATTATTTTTGATTATCTTGGTGTATTTATATATATGAGTGTATATATATATTTTAAAACTTTGCGACTTAAACGATTTTATTGGTGACCCTCGTCATGTTATAAGCAATATTTCTACGATTTGCGTGTCGTAGTATATACTCAAATGTAACATACTAATAATAGCGTAATACACAAAATTTTGTCAAGTATTAACATGTCATCATACACATAATATAAAACACATAACACAATGTGACACATAAAATTTACCATGAACAAACCATTCTAGTGTATATTGAAAAACACGTATTTTAGCGATTCGGTAACGTTTTTGGGCGCCGGAAGTCACGTATGACTAACCAAAGACCAAGTAAACTTAATATAAGTTAAAACACTTATTTTATAGAAAAAAAATATCAGTTTGGTTACTGATCTAAAACAGTTTTATAAAAATCAAACGTTACCCGAACCATCCCAAATCGAAACGACTTGATATTTTAACATAACCCATGTTATTTACTAAGTAAAATAATGGTTATACTCATGATAGTGCAGGTTTCAAATAAAGCACATAAATCATGCAAATTTCACATATTTTACGTCTTTTTAAGCTATATGTACAACATGCAAATCTATCAAACATATGTCAAAGTTTCATGCCATTGTAACATACCAAATAATTTCACTTTTAGTGTTAATAATCTGTTCAAAATCGTTTTTGTCATATTACCATTTTTCACCATTTCTAGAGCTTTAAATCAACATGTATTCTCATGTACAAGTGCCTAAATCACACTAACATTTCATCATCTTTTTATATGGGTTTAGATGCATAAAATATGTGATATATTGAGGTTTATTTGCTGATGTACTTAAACATTTAACATATCATACATAGATCATCAATCACTTGCATTTTAACTATTATACAAGAACAAGCAACAACCTAAACATGTATTTATCAAAAATAAAGCTCAAAACTCATACACACATGTATATATATGTACGGTTATACACACATATATATATCACCATTTTTATTTTTGTATCAAAACCCATTTCTTTTTAGTTTCAAGTTAGTGAAAAATCCAAGAACCTTGAGAAACTTCTATCATTATCATCATCAAAATCAAGAACAAGGATTTAAAAATAAATTTGATACCTTCAAGATTTTGATGGGTTTTTGACAAAGTATGATGATATGGAGCTTGGTTCTTGCTTGAGACACCTTCAAATCACCTTAGGATCTTCAAAAGTTCTTGGAAACACCTTGGAAGGGACTTGAATCTTGATGAAATGCTTGAAAAACGAAAATGGAAGAGAGGAAGAGGGGTGTTTGACCGTGAGCTTAAGAGAGAGAGAGAGGATTGATTTGAATTCTTGGTTTGTGAGGATTGTGTTGGAAAAGATCAAGATATGGAAGATATGGTGGGTTTTGTAGGTTCAAGGTTTACATGCATTGGTCATAACCAACAAATGGCAAGTTTTGGTGAGAGGTGGCTCCTCTCTATACATACACACAAAAATGTACACATACATATGTATAAAATACATGTATATGGTATATATAGGTTAAAAACAGGTATTTAACTGGATACCGGGTATTTTATCTAGCGTTTAAATCCCAGTTTATGGCGTTCTAAATTATTTTTATTATTCTATAAAAATAAGCTCGCCAAAATATTACTGTTGCCAAGAATGGCTGCGTTGTCTGCGTTTTGCAGTATAAGCACTGTGTCGCGCAGAAACACGCGGTACGCGTTCCAACTTGAAAAATAATGTTTTTATGCGTTTTAATTTATTTTTCAACACGGACCTGATTAAAATAAAATTTTAATCATAACAGAATATTTTTGGGATTTAAATATTATCCGGGCGGTCACCAACGTTCGTTTCGTAGTTTTGTCATAAATAGTTCTTTAGTTCGAGTAAACATGTTTTTGCCATACCGAATCCTTCGAAACTTATTTCTAAGTTATGTAAAGGGTATTAAGGGTATGTTTGGCTTATGTCACAGTTCCAAAGTGTATGTCGCGTTAAACTGATTGCGTTCACGCACCAATTTGCGTATAACCTTCCAGAAAGTGATTTAAAGCTTGAAATTGAATCGAATCAAATTGTAAAATCATTAAACTAAATTACACACATAATAACACCATATTTTATTAAATACAAAGTTGTTCAGAACAATACAAGGTTTAAATTATAGAGATGTCACAGTCTCCCCTACTTTTGGAAATTTCACCCGAAATTTAATTAGAGGAAACTTGTGGGAAAAGGTGTGGATATTTCGCCTTCATTTGATCCTCTCATTCCCAAGTAAACTCTGGGCCACATTTGGATTCTTAGCGAACTTTGACTATCCGAATGCGCTTGCGCTTGAGTTTCTTGACTTGACGGTCCAATATTTCCACAGGTTTCTCGACGAAGTGCATCGTGTTATTGACACGAATTTCATCAAGGGGGATGTGGAGGTTTTCATCAGCCAAACACTTTCTCAGATTGGACACATGGAAAGTTGGATGAACATTTCCAAGTTCAGGAGGCAGCTCAAGTCTGTAAGCTACTTTTCTGATTCTTTCAACGATCTTGAATAGTCCAACATATCTTGGTGCAAGTTTTCCTTTCTTCCTAAATCTGATTACCCCTTTCCAAGGAGATACCTTGAGTAGGACGAGATCACCGACTTGGAATTCCAAAGGCTTGCGTCGTCTATCCGTGTAACTCTTTTGACGGCTTCTAGCTGTTAAGAGGTTCTCGCGAATTTTCTTGACTTTGTCTGTAGTCTCTAGAATGAGTTCAGGTCCAGTGAGCTGAGCTTCACCAATCTCATTCCAGCAGACCGGCGAATGACACTTTCGACCGTATAAAGCTTTGAAAGGAGCCATGTTGATGCTGGAGTGATAACTATTATTGTAGGAGAATTCGATCAATGGAAGATGCGAATCCCAACTACCACCAAAATCGATCACACCAGCTCTAAGAATATCCTCCAATGTCTGGATTGTTCTTTCAGATTGTCCATCCGTTTGAGGATGATAAGCTGTGCTTAAATTGAGTTGGGTTCCCATAGCAGATTGCATGGTTCTCCAAAAGTGAGATGAGAATCGAGCGTCTCGGTCTGATATGATGTTCAAGGGAACACCATGTTGGGATACAATTTCATCCACATAGATCTTTGCAAGCTTTTCTGTAGAGAAGTCCTCACGGATTGGCAAGAAGTGTGTTGATTTTGTTAAACGATCCACTCCTACCCAAATGGTATCATGACCTTTCTTAATGCGCGGGAGTTTGGTAATGACACTCATAGAAATGTTTTCCCATTTCCAAACCGGAATCTCTGGTTGTTCCAATAATCCAGAGGGATGTTGATGTTCTGCCTTAACCTTCAGACAAGTAAGGCATTTGGATACATATAAGGCAATGTCTTTCTTCATTCCCAGCCATCAATACTGGGTTCGAAGATCCTTATACATTTTGTCTGCACCAGGATGAATTGAATACCGAGACTTATGTGCTTCATCCATGTAGGACCGGTTTTGACGCCGTTCGATTGCGTAACGAACGTTCGACGTGCGGAATCCGTGAACGTACGTGACCGAACACACAATAACGTACTAGTAACGTGAATCCATTGCTAGATATGAAAAATACGGTACAAGATTCACGTGTACAACGACTTTCTCTCTCTAGACTTTCTCTCTCTAAACTTGGATCACCAAATGTACAAATGAGATCTAAAGTCTTGAAAAGTCTTCTACTCCCTACAACTTATGACATAACTCTCCTATTTATATGACATTGGAATTAATGAGATTTCTCATTAATTACCAAAATGACACCTTGCTAATTTTATCTACTTGTGACATTATGTGCTTGATTTCTTCCGGCTTTTCACTACGACTCGAATTGACGAAGGCGATAGACAATAAATGCATCAACAAACTCCCCCTTGGATATTGCCGTAGTCAATCCGTAGTGAAACTCGAAGCGACTTGTCTTTCTCTCTCTCTTGAGTTCCTCTTGCTTGAACAGAATCACGGTGGATCTGTCTTCAGCTTCCATTGCTCTCTTTCTTCAGACTCTTCAGGCTCCCCCTTTCGTCAAGCTTCCGTTCTTTTAGGATCGATGCCTGGCTTTGCGTATCAACAGATTCAGAAACCTGCACATTTCAACCTCTCTATTACAAACCAATAAAGTTGTGATTCAAATTAATGAATCATCTAAACATTTGAGACTTATTTACATTTAAAAATGATCAAAAAATTCTAAACATTCCAAATTCTGATTCAACTTAATGAATCATCTTAAACATTTCAAATCAATTAACCAAACCAACTGTTCATCTTGTTTAGCCTTTGAGATTTTGAATGACAGCTTTTCAACATCAGTTGTCGAAAATCTTTTTGAGATTTTTCAAAATAAGAAACATAAATGCAAAGACAGAAATTAAATGCAGAAATGAAATATGTACATACATATTTTTGTGAGTTTGTGTAAGAGGATCATATCAGTTTTTGAGACATATCACAAGCACCGTTAAGCTTTTAATCGTTTTAAGTTCTAAACGATTCACGTTGATTGACGATATTGTTGTCCACTTAAGCTCAATCTAAAAACTTTCAAAATGCTTACCGATACGTTAAGGTATATTAATTTTGCACTAAAATTCTTATGGACCCCACGATCTCAGCATATCCCGTCATCATGCAATACACTAACTCGAGTAATGCCTTTAAACTTTCATCAACTGTGATTTGTGCGAAAACAAAGCAGAATGTTTAAATATTAACAATCAGGTCGATACTTCCATATACGCAGAGAAAGTCCAATGTTTAAACAAAATAAGAAAATAAAACAAGTTGAAGTTGTTTAGGCTTTAACCACCAGGTCGATACTTCCGTATACGCAGAGGAGGTCCAAAGCTTAAACGAAACACCAAAGAAAATAAAGCAGAACGTTTAGGCAACAACATCCAGGTCGATACTCACGTATACGCAGAGGATGTTTGATGCTTAAAGAAAATAAAGAAATCAAACAAGTTTAAATCTTTGCAAAATGAAATACACAATCATAGCGATTTTTCAGCAAAGTAGTGAAAGTTCACCAACTTAACCAGTTTTATGCTTTTTGGCATTCAGCGATTACTGAGTAGGCACACAGTCAAGAAGGACAAAACTAAGTACTATGCTTTCAACCATGTTTCCCACTAGAACTAGGCTTTTTCATTTAAGTTTGTATCGTTATCGCAGATCTACTAGTCTAGCTGAACCTATCGTCACATCTTTAGTGAGACCGTTTATCACTTTTGACATTTCATTTCTTTAGCATGCTGTGATAGTCCAACTGATTTACTATCATTTCCTCTATTTCGCAACAAAACTCGTTTTTAAATTTTCAATGTTTTTGACATTTTCAAATTTTCTAATTTTTTTTAAAATTTTTCTCCCCCTATAATCAAAATATGTTTCAATTTTGATTTTCTGGGAAAATTTGAAACAAACTGTACAAACTTAACAACTTGATGAGAATCACTTCAATTCTCCATCCACTTTGGCGTAAACAATCAGAACTCCCCCTCACAACATAACTATTTTCCCATTTAGATTTCAAAACACTTAAGTTTGTTTTAATCAAAATGGTTTTTCCGGAAAATTAGTTTTGTGTGACATTTCATAAACTCGGGGTTTCATCACTTTGTTTTTCAAATTACCACTTGTAGGAAAGACGAATCAAGTACAACTTAATGTCCCTGATTTATCTTTTGAAAGACGAAAAATCACCAGAGTGAAATTTCTCAAGAAATGTGCCGATTCATGTTCCACGCTTACCAACCTGGGAACTCCGGCAAGTCAGGTTTTTCATTTGAAAAGTTTCACCCAAGCCTGACTGTCCTTGGGTGATTTTGAATTCTTGTTCATCAATGGTGGAAAGTTTGTATCATCCATTGTTAAACCTGAATTCTCAGTTTTTACCTCAATAACTGGCTCTTCTGGTTTTGACGAACCAGAATCATTGCCTGAATGTGGCTTGTCTGACTTTAATGAGCCAGATTCATCGCTGATATGTGGCTCCTTTGTTTCCGAAGAAACAGATTCATTGCCACAAAATGTTACCTTCTTCTTTATCTCCTCTTTTGTCCTCAGATTTTCATCTAACGAATTCGGTTTACTTGACTTTGCAGTTGAGTGAAGCGATTCATCAGCACTCTTATTCGATTTGTCGGGTGAACCCGAGGACAAAATCTTCTCTAGATATTCTCTGACCTTCTTCCTCTTCTTTCGCAGTTTGTCTTTTTGCCCTTGAGAAAGCTTCACTTTCTTTTCTTGAACTTTAGGTTCTTGGACCTTCTGTTCTTTGACTTTTTGTTTTGAAATTTTCAGTTCCTTGGGCTTGACATTGACTGGTTTCTTTGCCAATTTCTGAGAAATAACCCTCAATCTTTCATTTGATCTCATTGGGCAATCTCTAGCAATGTGACCTTTGATTTGACAATTAAAGCATCTTCTTGTCTCAAATCTCTGTCTCTGGCAGTTAACAGCAATGTGTCCTTGATAACCACATTTGTAGCACACTCTGTTATCATACCAATCACCATTGTCACACCAAACGCTCAGATCAAAGCACTGTTTGGCTTGGTGATACTCCTTCCTCTTCTTGATTGTTGGATTTGACTTTTGAGCACTGTGGTCAAACCTGCACCACTTATTACCAACAATTTTTGAGTTTTCGTTTTTCAATTTTTGTGCTTTTTGAATGCGATTGGATGATCGATCTGATGAGCTTTTATTTTCCTTTTGTACAATTTTCTCAGTTTTAACTTTTTGTTTCTGTTCTACAATCTTCTTAACAGGTTTCTGCTTTGAACATTCACCTATTTCAGTAGATTGCAAAACATTATTTTTGAATTTTACTTTTAATTCTAAAAACAATTTTTGTTTTTCAATTTTTTTCATTTTCATCATCAGATTTCTCATCACAATCTTCAACTTTGACATTGTCAAAGTTTGTGACACAGTCACTTATTGGAACAGAATTGATCGGGTTTGGGCATGAAATATTCACATACGCTGAAGAAATCACAAAACCTTTCAATTTATTTTCAAGCTCGTTGATTTTCTTTTGAGCTTGCTCTCCTTCTTTTTCAAGTTGGATAATCTTCTGAAGATGAAAATTTATCATTTTTTGCTTTTCGATGTTATTTTTGCTAAACACATCTCTCCCATCTTCAAGAATTTTTATTTGACTTTGAAAATCTTTTTCAATTTTTACTTTTTCATTTTCTAAATTTTTTATTTGATTTTTCAAAACATTTTTTGATTTTTTAAGATTTTCGTTTTCTAATGTCAAACTCTCTAAATCCCTCAAGAGTTTGACATTTTCAGATTTCGGATTTTCACAATTTAAGCACTTCTCTGTCATCTTTTCAGCTTCATCATTCCCAACAATTTCTCCCACCTTGATAGCTGAAATTTCTTTAACCTGCTCTTCTTCCTGAACAATTTCCTTAGATTTGACTTTTGCTTCATCATTTTCTGCATTATTAATCTTTTGGAGTTCAAGTTCTCGCTCTTTAATCTTCTCGATAAACAAGCTCAAATTCACATCTAAATATATCTTCTTCAAATCTAACAAATACGTTCTCCACCTACCACCCGGTAAAACATTTGCCAATTTGTAAACCCATTCCTCATTAGTCTTGGTTATCTTCAGTCTTTCCATCTCCCAATACAACTCGACATAGCTTTTGATCAACTCTTCAATTGATTCTCCATTGATACCTGAAAAATTGTTGAACTTGTTCAGTGCAATATAAATTTCAGAATCCATGTCTTGGTAATGAGAAATACACAACAACAGATTTTCAATCAATTCAAAAAAAATTTCACACAAACAAAAATCTGATGAATATCCGATTGATGAAAATCCGGTGACAACAAATCACTTCGGATTACCTGCAAACATACAAATAAACACACTATCAGTTTTAAACGAACTGAATGTGTAACAGTGAGTGTGTAAAATCAATCTAAGACTCGTTGTCGAAGATTCGTCGATTCAATCCAAAATTTTTTGGATAAAATCTCTAAATGAATAGGTTGTGATACACTGATGGGCTTAGAATGATTTGAGCTGAGAATTAATCACCACAAACACTTAACACCACCAAGCCCACAAACACTTAATCACCACAAAGATTGGGTCGTACACTAATCAAATCATCTAAAACACTTAATCATCTCGACAACACTTATTTACCGGCTGTGATCTCTGATTAGGCCAATGTTTGTAATGAATTAAATGGGCGGCAATTTAAAGGTGATTGGGTCGAAGATTGTATTGGGCAGGTATCCTTAGTGGGTCGGTGTAATAAATGTGATTGGGTCTAAGTGGGTGGAACACTTTTATTGGGCCAAAATACTAATGGGCGGTGATTAAATGTAAGTAATGGACAACTGATACCACGTAATGGGCAACTGATTAAGTGTATGGGCCTCTTGTTTTTAACAACAACCTGATTGGACCTCTTGTTTTGTGGCAAACAACACCTATCTTTCTATCACATGCAGCCGATTGGACTTTTTATGCCACTAAACCATCTCTTGAATGGGCCTTCACTACCTAGTGTCCGACACCTATCCTTTTCACATGCAATATATCAGACAACTAACAACAAACAATTATGCCAAACAATTAACAACAAACAGCCGACATTAATAACCTTTAACCGTGATTGGGCCTTCACTGTGATTGGGCCTAACACTTTTAATGGGCGGCACCTCAGTAGTCAACAACAACACATGGGCCGCACATTCTTCAAACAACCAAACTGTGATTGGGCCGACCTTTGTATGATGTGAACTTTAATAAATGGGCGGTGAACCTGGGTTTAAACAATGATTGGGCCACAAAGCCTAGTGGGTCGGTGACAACTTTGTACAATAAACAACAATTAACCACACTCAATCGTGATTGGGCCACTTATGTTTAATGGGGCGGTGTAATAAGAACAACAACTAGCCGACAATTAGTGCACATGGGCCAGCAATTAACCTGCTGACAACGATGACACAAAAGCGAACCATAATCTAATCAATATGAGCGGACCACTGATGACATTATGAGCGGATCTGTTTGTCAAATAAGCGGACCAATCACGTGATTTGGAGCGGATCTGTATGTTACTATGAGCGGACCATAAAACAGACTAATAAGCAAACCAGTCAAACAACCCAATAAGCGAATCTAACAAGCTTTAAGAGCGAATCTGACAGTTTACCTATAAGCGAACCTCAATAATACCAAATAAGCGAACCTGTTTGATTTTTGACGCGAATTCGAACCGAAAAACCTTGATTTCTCCTAAACGGCTAGGAGATTTGATCTGAAACTTGGTAGGGTTGCAATTCAAGTATTTTCGCACAACATGTTAGAAATGCAGACGAATCGGACCGTGAAACCACGTTCAATTTGACGAATTTCCGTAAAAGCCGTGAGAAATAGGTAGAAGATGAAGAAATTGATGAAATCGGATCAGAATCGGCTGAAATCTGGTACGAAAACGATGTGTTTGATCGTGCAATCGAGCTCCTAGCTCTGATACCACTTGTAGGACCGGTTTTGACGCCGTTCGATTGCGTAACGAACATTCGACGTGCGGAATCCGTGAACGTACGTGACCGAACACACAATAACGTACTAGTAATGTGAATCCATTGCTAGATATGACAAATACGGTAAAAGATTCACGTGTACAACGACTTTCTCTCTCTAGACTTTCTCTCTCTAAACTTGGATCACCAAATGTACAAATGAGATCTAAAGTCTTTGAAAGTCTTCTACTCCCTACAACTTATGACATAACTCTCCTATTTATATGACATTGGAATTAATGAGATTTCTCATTAATTACCAAAATGACACCTTGCTAATTTTATCTACTTTTGACATTATGTGCTTGATTTCTTCCGGCTTTTCACTACGACTCGAATTGACGAAGGCGATAGACAATAAATGCATCAACAATCCATCAACAAGGTGCGGAGATTGTCTATACTTGGTACCCATAAACGGCCCATGAAGTAGAATATCCCAAAGTCTCTCAATTCAAGCTCAGGTTTAATGTGACATGGTAATTCTTTACCCATCAATCCTTGTGTAACACAGGTATGTTGAGCTTGAAAGATGCTGGTTTGAATATCAGATCGAACTCGTACACAATGAAGCTTGACTCTTTCTTTTCAACTTAATGCATCGGCTACGACATTCGCCTTTCCAGGATGGTTGCGAATCTCGCAGTCGTAGTCATTTAGAAGTTCTACCCAACGTCGTTGCCTCATGTTTAGTTCTTTCTGATTGAAGATGTGTTGGAGACTTTTATGGTCTGTGAAAACCACACATTTCATTCCGTAAAGGTAGTGTCTCCAAATTTTGAGAGCAAAAACCACAGCGCCTAACTCAAGATCATGAGTCGTGTAGTTTTTCTCATGGATTTTCAATTGTCTTGACGCGTAGGCTATGACTTTGTTCCTTTGCATGAGAACGCAACCAAGGCCTAGATTCGATGCGCCACAATATACGACAAAGTCGTCGTTTCCCTCAGGTAAAGACAACACAGGAGCGTCGCAGAGTTTATGTTTCAAAGTTTGAAAACCTTCTTCTTGTATGGGTCCCTATTCAAAAGGTTTATTCTTTTGAGTTAAGGCTGTGAGAGGAACCGCAATCTTGGAGAAGTTTGCAATAAAACGGCGGTAATAACCCGCGAGACCCAGAAATGAACGAACTTCGGTAGGATTAGTAGGTGTATTCCAATCCTTAATCGCACTGATTTTGGCGGGATCTACATGTATACCATGTTCGTTAACAATATGTCCCAAAAATTGAACTTCTCTAAGCCAAAATTCACACTTGGAGAATTTAGCGAAAAGTTGTTCCTTCTTTAGGAGTTCCATTGTTAGACGGAGATGTTGTTCATGGTCAGCTCGTGTCTTGTAATAAATCAAAATGTCATCAATGAAGACAATGATGAACTTATCTAAATAAGGCTTACAAACCTTATTCATCAAATCCATGAAGACGGCAGGAGCATTCGTTAAACAGAAAGGCATAACAGTAAACTCATAGTGGTTGTATCGTGTGCGGAAAGCAGTCTTGGGGATGTCTTCTTCGGATACGCGAAGTTGATGATACCCAGAACGTAGATCAATCTTCGAAAAGCAGGTAGCACCCTGAAGCTGATCAAAGAGATCATCAACGCGAGGTAGGGGATATCGATTTTTGATGGTGAGTTTGTTAAGCTCACGGTAATCGATACACATTCGGAATGATCCATCCTTCTTCTTTACAAAAAGAACAGGCGCGCCCCAAGGGGAAAAGCTTGGATGAATAAATCCTTTGTCTGATAACTCCTGCAGATGCTTCGATAACTCTTGCATCTCAGATGGTGGAAGACGGTATGGCGGTTTAGCAATCGGGTTAGCACCATGTACAAGGTCAATACGGAACTCGATTTGATGTGCTGGGCGTAAACCAGGTAAGTCCTTAGGAAAAACCTCAGGATAATCCTGAAAGACAGGGATGTCTTGAACAGTTTTACCCTTATCTTTCTCCTCTACGACATGTGCAAAGAAAGCCACATAATTCTTTCGTAGATATCTATGAGCTTGAGTGCTGGACATTAGTTTATGGCTACTAGCGGGTTTTTCTACACGAACTTCTAAGACTTCACCAGACGAAATAGGTACACGAAAAATCTTGTCAAAACAAACTACTTCTGCACGGTATTTGGTCAACCAATCCATCCATACTATAATGTCGAAACTCCCAAGTTGCATTGGCGTGAGGTCAATGGGAAAGAGATGATTGTTAAGGTTTAACTGGCAAGCAAAGGTTCAAAAAGCTAGAGATACAAAACTCTTGTCGGCACCTGAATCAAAAAGAACAGAAGCAAGTTGGTTGTTAACATAGAACATATCGTTCACCACCTCATTGTCGGCACGCGCTTCATTGGCATTGATGTTGTATACTCGTCCACGAGCCGGGTTCGCATTAGCCAACTTCGGCCACTTGTTCCTGTAGTGAGTCAGATCCCCACAATTGTAGCAAGACCCAGGCGGAAAAGGAGGTCATGCAGGATTTGCTGTCTGTTGGGCAGGGTTTTGTGCTGCTTGATTCGGAGCAGGAGGACAGCGACAAGCGTTAGCCAAATGGCCATATCTTCCACAGTTGTTGCAAAGACGGCACTGAAGATGTGGTTGATGATGACAATTGCACTTGTTGCAAAGAGGTGCAGTACCAACATACGGTTTCTTGGCATGTGGTTGTGCTGGCTGGTTCTGAGTGTTCTGGTTGGGTTGTGCAATAACCGCAAAGTTTTGGGAACCCTTACGCTTCTTATATTTCTTCGAGGTTTCAGCTTTCTTTCCCTTCTTCCTCTCTGTCTTGTCGGATGTTTTCTTGCCACCCTTGCAGTGGAGTTTACCCTTCTTGAATTGTGACTCAGTCAAGGTCGCAGCTAGCTCAATGGCTTGTCTCACCGTGGTAGGGTGGCTGCCGGTGACAATATCCTGAACAGGATGAGGCAGACCATCTATGTACTTCTCAATCGCCTTGTCCAAAGGCGTGACCATGGTGGGACATAGCAGGCTCAGTTCTTCGTATCGGTCTGTGTAGGCACGGTGCTCTCCTCTATCTTGCTTAAGATCCTGGAATTCGTCTTCTAGTGCCCTCTGTTCATGACGAGGACAGAACTCCTTCATCATAAGAGTGCGAAGCTCTTCCCATGTTTGAGCCATTGCCATGTCACGGCCCCTCGACCCACCCTGGATGGAGTCGGGGGACCGTGAGGCAGTTCCCGTGGTATTTAATTAATGCGGTAGCGGAAGTCTTTTTATAACAGGATCTTTTGTCCGTGAAATATGCTCGTTTAATATATTACACAAAGTTTAAGGGATAAATCCCATAATTTACAATACGTTGATTTCATACAGAAATCTTTATTTCTCAAAACATGTTTTATTCATTTATTTACACTGAGCCACTTCTCTGAGCTTGATAGTGCTTTACTGCACTTTTTCTGGATCACACAGATCACCTGAAACATGTTTGAAAAAGGTTTTGTCAGCGGGAAATACTGAGTGAATCATTCTGTTTTCTAAAACGACCCGTTAGTTATAATTTACAGTATTAAGAGCGATTACAATGTTTCTATCAACCAATTATCAAGAATGGGTATTTGTCACTCGATTCATTTCTGTGACTGTGGTCATACCACTATTGGGTCCCGTTGCCCAAATAGTGACGGTGTACTCACACAGAGTAATAATAACTCACATAGAGTAAGATTCACTCACATAGAGTGATAATAACAGTAATGTGCACAATTACCCCACATACCAACTGTAATTTGGTGACTACAAAGACTTAATCCCTGTAATTATAACCTTTGAAAATAACTTGGAGTTTTGTAATACTTACTCACAAACTGTGAGAAAACAGTTAAAAAGAAGAATGACTCACATTGCAGATTAACGAGCAATAGATATGAGCCTATTGATTAGCCTTGATTTCACCTAGTTTAATACAATGCACACACAGGCAGGTTAGTAACTAATACAGCAGTTACGACAATTCACGAGATTAAACTTTCACAATGATTAATCGGTGCGATACTCGATAATTCAATCGGATTCACAACGAATAACAGAGCATAGTCCGAATTCGAACAGTACTCAAATATTCAAGTCGAAATCACGACGAATAATCAAAGTACAAGCTCAATTGAGCAGCACCTGGACTATCGCTGGATAGTTATAATCGATCGGACGTTGAATCGTAATAGCGATCGAGTTATTACCCTGATTGCGGCAGCACTTCGTGATCGGTGTGTGTTTTGTGTGAACGATATTTGTTATAACTCAGAGCTCAATTCGAAATTGAACGTCAGAGTAAGGCACAGAACTAAGTCCCACAGCCTTCTATTTATAGCTGGATTTTGGCCTCCCTCGCGCCACGCGAAGATGACCTGTGTACCCGTCGCGTGGCGCGACGGGTCTATTTCGTAGCCTAGGCTGTTTCGTGTCCAAACTAGCCTTGGTGAGTTGTTAATCAACGAAACTTTTACTTCTCCAGCACGTTTTTGAAGATAAATGTCAATAGGGTTTAACCCCCCCTGAGTTTTAGGGGTCCTGATCCTGATTCCGATTGTTATGAAAATTTTAGGGTTTATGCGGAATCACTTGGGTTTCTTAATTAGGGTTTCCTTATTACCTAATTACCATCCTAATTATGGATTTTCGTGACAGTTGTTACATCCTCCCCACCTTAAAAAAAATCTCGTCCTCGAGATTTACTGGAATAGATGAGGGTACTTTCGCTTCATTTCCGATTCCAGTTCCCAAGTGTATTCTGGTCCTCTCTTTGAATTCCATTTGACTTTGACCAACACCAGTCGTTTGTGTTTAAGAAACTTGACTTTTCTGTCCTCGATCTGTAATGGTTGCTCTAAAAATTTCAACTTTTCGTTTACCTCTATATCTTGAAGAGGGACTACCAGGGATTCATCTGCTAAACATTTCTTGAGATTGGATACATGAAATACATCATGTACGCCAGCCAATTCTTCTGGTAGTTGTAAACGATAAGCAACTGGTCCGATTCGTTGAATTACTGAGAATGGTCCAACGTATCTTGGACTTAGCTTTCCTTTCTTTCCGAATCGTACTACTCCTTTCCAAGGAGAAACTTTTAAAAGTACCTTATCTCCTATTTGGAATTCGAGTGGCTTGCGACGATTGTCTGCATAGCTCTTCTGACGATCTCGAGCCGTTTTCAATCTTTCCTTAATCTGAGTTATCTTGTCAGTGGTTTCCTGTACAATTTCAGGACCTGATAATTGACTTACTCCGATTTCTGCCCAACATACTGGGGTTCTGCACTTACGTCCGTACAATGCTTCGAATGGTGCAGCTTCGATGCTTGAATGATAACTATTGTTATAGGAGAATTCAATTAATGGCAATTGGCTATCCCAATTACCACCAAAGTCAATTACACATGCTCGGAGCATGTCCTCTAGCGTTTGTATTGTCCTTTCACTCTGTCCGTCTGTTTGTGGATGATAAGCAGTACTTAGATTTAGTCGAGTTCCCATTGCTTTCTGAAAACTTTTCCAGAAATGAGATGTAAAACGACTATCTCTATCCGATACAATGGAGAGCGGGACTCCATGTAGAGATACTACCTCGTCCACGTACAGTTGTGCTAACCTTTCCATGCTAAATGTTTCTTTTATTGGTAAGAAATGAGCTGACTTGGTTAATCGGTCTACAATTACCCAAATCGCATCATTACCTCTTTTGGTTTTGGGTAACTTTGTAACAAAATCCATTGTTATGAGTTCCCATTTCCATACAGGCATTTCCAACTGTTGTAGTAATCCTGAAGGTTTCTGGTGTTCAGCTTTAACTTGTGAACAAGTTAAGCAATTGGATACGTATTCGGCTATATCCTTTTTCATTCCTATCCACCAGAAATTATTCTTTAAATCTTGGTACATCTTATTGTTTCCTGGGTGCATAGTATACCTAGATTTATGAGCTTCTTCTAAAATCTTATTTCTTAACTCTCCTTGCTTAGGTACCCAAATTCGTTTCTTATGGAATTTCCAAATTCCATCATTTCCTTGTTCTAATTCTTTTAAGTAACCTTTCATTCCTTCAGCATCATCTTGGATTGCTGTTTTCTGAACTTCTTTGATTTGTGCCATTAAATCTACTTGTAGATTTAACCTCAGAGCACGGACTCGTGTTTGTTTCTCATGATACTTACGACTTAAGGCATCTGCAACTACATTTGCCTTTCCTTCGTGATATTGGATATCACAGTCGTAATCGCTTAGTGTCTCCATCCATCTTCTTTGCCTCATGTTTAATTCTTTTTGCCCAAATATATATCTTAAACTTTTATGATCGGTATAGACAGTAAACTTACTTCCATACAGATAATGTCTCCAGATTTTAAGAGCAAAGATTATGGCTCCTAATTCTAAATCATGAGTCGTATAATTTTCTTCGTGCTTTTTCAATTGTCTAGAAGCATACGCAATCACCTTCTTACGTTGCATTAACACACATCCGTATCCTAATTTTGAAGCATCACAGTATACCTCAAAATCTTTTGTTCCTTCAGGTAAAGTTAAGATTGGTGCATTCGTCAACCTATGCTTTAAAATCTTAAAGGCTTCTTCTTGTCTTGGTCCCCATTCAAACTTAGCAGCTTTACAGGTTAACTTAGTTAATGGTACGGCTATCTTAGAAAAATCTTTGATAAATCGTCTATAGTATCCAGCTAAGCCTAGAAAACTTCTTATCTCCATTGCTGTTTGTGGAACTTTCCATTTCGTAATGGCTTCTATCTTAGCAGGATCTACATGGATACCTTCATGATTTACCACATGACCTAAGAATTGCACTTCTTGAAGCCAAAATTCACATTTCGAGAATTTGGCATAAAGCCTTTCTTTTCTTAACAAAGTTAAGAGAACGTGTAAATGCTCACAATGTTCCTTTTGGCTTTTGGAGTAAATAAGTATATCGTCGATGAAAACGATTACAAATTTATCCAAATATGGTTTACAGATTCGATTCATCATGTCCATGAATGCTGCTGGGGCATTTGTTAATCCAAAGGGCATGACTGTAAACTCATAATGACCATACCTAGTTCTAAACGCAGTTTTAGGTATGTCCTCTTCTTGTACTTTCAACTGATGGTATCCGGATCTTAAATCTATCTTAGAGAAATACCTAGCTCCTTGCAATTGGTCAAAAAGATCATCAATTCTAGGTAGTGGGTATCGATTCTTAATCGTAACCTTATTCAATTCTCTATAATCGATACACATTCTCATCGATCCATCTTTCTTTTTCACAAATAATACCGGTGCACCCCAAGGGGATGAACTCGGTTGTATGAATCCTTTGCTTAGTAATTCATCTAATTGCTTCTTCAATTCTAGCATTTCGGTAGGTGCTAATCTATAAGGTGCTTTAGCTATTGGTGCAGTACCTGGAATTAAATGAATTCTAAACTCTACTTCCCTATCAGGTGGTAATCCAGGTAATTCTTCTGGAAAAACGTCTGGGTATTCTGAGACTACGGGGATGTCCTGAAGTTCTTTATCTTTAGTGTTAATGATTACTGAAATCATATACACCATTTCCCGTTTCCTTGAATAACTAGCCAATTTCATTGCTGAGATAAATTTTAATGGCTTTCGAGGTTTATCTCCAGTAATCAAAATTACTTTTCCTGAAGGGGTTTGAATTTCTACTGCATTTTTGTCACATAGGATTCGGGCATGGTTGGCTACTAACCAATCCATTCCTAATACTACATCGAATCCGGCTAAATTCATTGGTAACAAATTTGCAGAAAACTTATGGCCTAATAGTTCTATTTTTCCTTCTTGCCAGATTTTATCTATTTTCACATAATTTCCTTCTGCGGTTTCTACTGTGAAGATTTGCCTAAGAGTGGTTAAGGGTAACTTAAGATCTTGGCAAAATAAAGTATTTATAAAACTTTGGTTCGCACCAGAGTCAAATAATACTTTTGCAAATACGTTGTGAACTAAGAACGTACCAGCTATCACATTTGGAATGAGTTCGGCCTCTTGAGTGGTCAGCTGGAATGCACGAGCATTTTTCTTGGTTGTTCCTTCCGTGGGTTTGGCTTGGTTAACTATAGGTTTAGCTAACTTAGGACATTCAGATTGAAAGTGTCCCCTTTCTCTGCAATTATAACAAACTTTTGTTTTCTTCCTGCAGTCTTCTTCCCGATGTCCTTTCATTTTGCAAAAATTGCAAACCATGTTGCATTGTCCATAATGCTTCTTTTTGCAAATTTTGCAGAAAGAAGATGATGAGGATTGTCCGGTTCCTCTTTTCTTGGCATTACCCATACGAAATCCTTGGGTAATCTTGTGAGCTAATTCCTTCTTGCGATCTTCCTCTCTTGTGCGTACCAATTCATCGGTTAGGGTATTAGCTAATTCTACAGCATCGTCAATAGTACGAGGTCTCGCAGCTTTAACGATGTTTCGGATTTCACTAATTAACCCCCAGATGTAACGAGAGATAAGTACCGGTTCTGGCGAAGCCAGTGATGGCACTACCCTTGCGTATTCAAAGAATGTTGAAGTATAGCCCCGGCAATCTATACCTAACATACGATGACTCAGGAACTTGTTTGCCATCTGTTCCTTCTCGTATTCGGGACAGAATTTTCTTTCTACCAAACTCTTAAATTCTTCCCAACCTATGGCGTAGGCTATCCTTCTTCCTTTTGCCTGGAGGACCGTGTTCCACCATTCGAGTGCTCCTTCTTTGAACAGATTTGATGCATACATCACCTGATCCTCTGTGGCACATTTGCTTATTGCAATTACTGCCTCGGTTTTCTCTAACCAACGCAGTGTTGCAGTTGCCCCTTCATTACCTGCAAATTCAGCGGGTTTGCAAGCAAGAAATTCTTTGTAAGTGCAACCAGGCGTTGCAGCTTTCATTCTTTTAGGGAGTGGGGCCTGCTGCGGATCATGATCGTCATGATTACCGCCTCCATTTATGCTGTTACTGCCGTTATCTTCTGGAATACGTTTACTAGGAATTAATTGTGGTTCGGCAGGTTTTCGAACAGCAGCTACAATTTCTGGAATAGCATGAGCTATCCCTTGGGCGATAAAGTGCTCGATATCTTGTCGAGTTATATATTGATCTTCCTGTTCTTGCTCAGATTGATTTACTTCATTAATTGGTTCATGGTTAGCGTTTTCCATCTGCTAATTGGTAAAATTATTAGTGTCTAACTTATCAATGACAAAATTCACATAGATAAACACATAGATTATCACAACATACAAGCATAATCAAAATTGTCGATTTCTCGACTTTACTTTGTTATGGTATATCGTATATGCATCCATACACACTGTATTTTACAAAGTTTTATTGCCCATTTTACAGATTTTTAAGTTACTATTATACAATACGGTTTTCTGTGGTTTAATTGACTGTTCTAGTAACGGTGCTCCCTCTCATCGTACTTCCAAGTTAGATGCTCCCCCATTTCCCTGATCCTATTACCTGTACCTATCAGTTCTTCACCGAACTGACGGAGTTCAGCTAGGTTTTCATTACTCATGGGAGGATTTGGGAGTGGTTCTGGGTCAAATTGTGGAAGGAAGCTATAAGGACTGTTGACTATATTTTGGAATTGCCAATCGTTGGTCCACCATTCCTCCATTTGGCCTAATGGTCGGGTATGAACTAGTGGTTCTGGAATCACTGGTCCTAGGTTTAGTGGGAATTGAACTGTAGCTGGGTAGGAAAAGAGATTATCATTGATAGGCTCTAAAACATCACAATTATCCAGTAGGCAATCTATCTCGTCCTGGAACGTGATTTCCTCAGATTGTTTAGAGCTTTCACCAATTTCTATTCCCTTTTGTTTCAGATCTATTCCTATTTCCTTTTCTGGTGGTTTTGAACTTTCTCCAGTTTCTATTTCCTTTCCCTTGCTCATGATCACAGGATTTTCTATTTTAGGGAGTCTCCTAGTGGCAGGTTTCCTACGGCGTACTTTCCTCCACCCTACATATCTTCTCTTCTTTTTAGGTTTGGCTTTTTCCAGCGGTGGAGCTTTGAATTCCATAGGTTCTTCTATGTCAGCAATGTAACCAGTAAAGTCGTGAGAGACTTCGATAGGTACTGGATATAAGTTGAGATTCTGGAAGGCTTCCGACATCTCATTCATGCTGCATAGCATATATGCAAAATGCAATGTTAAAACTTTGGAACAAAGTTTAACAAACAAACACTGAAGTTTTATTGCATATTACTTTTTGTACAGAAATAACTGAAATAAACACACTAGGATTTTATTTATTTACGGGATTGTGATTTCTCTTACTAGACCCAACTTATCGGATATTTAGAGATTAGCATTTTCTGCTACAGTAGCTAGCATATAGAGATTTGCCCATTTCTCGTCTATTTTATCTTCCCAAGGTGTACTATTACCCAACTCTTGGACTTCTGGGTTGAACCTAACTCTCTTGGTTCGGGGTTTCTTTGTCTCCTGACTCTTTTTAAGTATCGAATCCCTTTTCTCTGGGGAAAGTGGATTCTCATAGTTTGCCTTGCGGACAAAAATTCCTTCTTCTAAATTTACTGGATTTTTAGAAGAAGATGCCACATCTAGTTTGTGGTAGATAGCAGACAACTTTTGTTTACCCATACTGTAACTAAAAATAGCCAGTTAATAAAACAAATAATCACAGAATAACAATTATTAAAATTAAGCACTGTGGTCCAAAATGCTTAATTTAGGCTTAATCAGTGGCTCGATCAGTGGCTCAATTTAATTATTAGCTCTGATACCACCTTCGCTGTCACGGCCCCTCGACCCACCCTGGATGGAGTCGGGGGACCGTGAGGCAGTTCCCGTGGTATTTAATTAATGCGGTAGCGGAAGTCTTTTTATAACAGGATCTTTTGTCCGTGAAATATGCTCGTTTAATATATTACACAAAGTTTAAGGGATAAATCCCATAATTTACAATACGTTGATTTCATACAGAAATCTTTATTTCTCAAAACATGTTTTATTCATTTATTTACACTGAGCCACTTCTCTGAGCTTGATAGTGCTTTACTGCACTTTTTCTGGATCACACAGATCACCTGAAACATGTTTGAAAAAGGTTTTGTCAGCGGGAAATACTGAGTGAATCATTCTGTTTTCTAAAACGACCCGTTAGTTATAATTTACAGTATTAAGAGCGATTACAATGTTTCTATCAACCAATTATCAAGAATGGGTATTTGTCACTCGATTCATTTCTGTGACTGTGGTCATACCACTATTGGGTCCCGTTGCCCAAATAGTGACGGTGTACTCACACAGAGTAATAATAACTCACATAGAGTAAGATTCACTCACATAGAGTGATAATAACAGTAATGTGCACAATTACCCCACATGCCAGCTGTAATTTGGTGACTACAAAGACTTAATCCCTGTAATTATAACCTTTGAAAATAACTTGGAGTTTTGTAATACTTACTCACAAACTGTGAGAAAACAGTTAAAAAGAAGAATGACTCACATTGCAGATTAACGAGCAATAGATATGAGCCTATTGATTAGCCTTGATTTCACCTAGTTTAATACAATGCACACACAGGCAGGTTAGTGACTAATACAGCAGTTACGACAATTCACGAGATTAAACTTTCACAATGATTAATCGGTGCGATACTCGATAATTCAATCGGATTCACAACGAATAACAGAGTATAGTCCGAATTCGAACAGTACTCAAATATTCAAGTCGAAATCACGACGAATAATCAAAGTACAAGCTCAATTGAGCAGCACCTGGACTATCGCTGGATAGTTATAATCGATCGGACGTTGAATCGTAATAGCGATCGAGTTATTACCCTGATTGCGGCAGCACTTCGTGATCGGTGTGTGTTTTGTGTGAACGATATTTGTTATAACTCAGAGCTCAATTCGAAATTGAACGTCAGAGTAAGGCACAGAACTAAGTCCCACAGCCTTCTATTTATAGCTGGATTTTGGCCTCCCTCGCGCCACGCGAAGATGACCTGTGTACCCGTCGCGTGGCGCGACGGGTCTATTTCGTAGCCTAGGCTGTTTCGTGTCCAAACTAGCCTTGGTGAGTTGTTAATCAACGAAACTTTTACTTCTCCAGCACGTTTTTGAAGATAAATGTCAATAGGGTTTAACCCCCCCTGAGTTTTAGGGGTCCTGATCCTGATTCCGATTGTTATGAAAATTTTAGGGTTTATGCGGAATCACTTGGGTTTCTTAATTAGGGTTTCCTTATTACCTAATTACCATCCTAATTATGGATTTTCGTGACAGTTGATACATGCCACGTCTGCACCTCTGTCCCTCATCACACCATTCCACCAAGTAAGCGCCCTTTTCTGAAACACACATGACGCAAACTCAACCTTTCGCTCATTCGGGCATTGAACGTGACGAAACGTACTTTCGAGACTCTCGAGCCACTGTAGGAGCCCAGTTGCTCCTTCTGACCCAGAAATTGAAGCGGTTTAGCTGAATTGAATGTCTTAAAGTTGCACGGAACAGGTGCGTTGTTGTTGTTGTTTGCTTAGTTCAACTGAGTTACTAGGTTCAGGAGTACAACAGCAATTTGTTGAGCGATCAAGGTTGCCATTGCGGAGCCTTGAGTTTGATCACGTCGTGGAGGCATCTAAAAGAAAAGGAGAACAAGGAAATGTGTGAGATTGACACAAGACAATCAAAAGGAGTATTGAAAATATTGACAAAACAAAGGAAGGTGGTCATTCGTTCGTTACTTAAAACAAGCAAACAACACAGTGACTAATCAAAGTAAATGGGTCTATATAATGCATAATGAAGACATGCTTTAGCCTATAAGTGGACACTCACCCCAAGAGTTCCCAGGTAAGAGTGATTAGCCCGATTAAGTGGATTTGTACGAACACTCTAGCCTTAGACAGAAAACTCAGGGTACAGGCACCGATCCTTCCAGATTGCACGTGTTCACATTATTAAGACCCAAACTTTGACGAGATTTGAAAACTTTAAAGGCGTAAAGCCTAACAATAAATCGTCTAAGGATAGATGATTGATTTTCAAATGGGATTGAGATTTGTGTACTTGTTTTGATAATCACCTAAGGATAGATGATAGTATTGTTTTATGATCTAAACACAAGGTAACTTGTGTTAGGGTCCTGGAAAGGTTATAGTCTAGGTCAAGATTTTACTAATAACCTAATTGTAGATCCCAATATCAATCCGGATCACAGTGGTTGGTTGTTTTAGCCCAAAACACCTATTGATTAAGTGTTTGAACTATGAAAAGTTAAGAATGATCAAAGATGAAGGTGAAGCTAATGGATTAATGAATACAACAAGTGTTGTATTGAATCCAAACAATAATATAAATCGGTAGAGCACCTTGGATATCAGATTAGAGCACAAGAACAATGATTGAATGTAAACAACACCAATATTCATTAAGAGAGCCAAAAGCTTAAAGTGGTTACAATACAAGGGCTATTTATAGTGTTCCTAACTTGCCAGCAAATTTATAAATTTGCTGGAATCTTAACTACACTAGGTCAGGAATCCTAATTCTATAGAATTACAAAATTAGCCCCTATACTATCAAATTAGCTACAAATCACTATAAAACTAATCCGGCATAAGTATGAACGATCTCAAAAGTTCCAACAATATCCCCCCTAGATCGTTGCATGCTTGTCTTTTCATTCTTTATTGGTTTCCACTAGATTCTCTGTAGCTGGCTTTTCAGGCTCTTTGGGATTGTCTTCGTTCGTTGTCGTTTCGGGTGGTGCTTGAGTTTCACTTGGTGCTGCCTGAGTTTCTTGAGTAGTAGCAGCTTCACTGATTGGTTGATCCTCCATAGTGGCCTCATATGTGGATGAGGCCGGAGGTAATGATGTTGTGGTGGGTTCAATTTTTGAAGCAAAGGTCTTTTCTTTCTTTCGTTCATGCTTCTTTTTCTTCCTTGCCTCCTTCTTCTTTTCCTCTGTTTCTTTTCGTTCCTCAATTGTATCTACAATATCGAGCATTTATTTCTTTAACTTCTAGGCTCTTTCGACCGCTCTCTGAAATAGCATAGCCTCCTCAAGATTTGCATTACCAGCTCTGTTGGTGCAGTCATCTGTCGTCTTCGTCTAATGTCGAGTCTCAGTCACGGTGCGGATCCGATCAGACATGACATCACGAGTGACATCACCCATGGTGACATCACAAGTGATGTCATGATGCAAAAATAATATGATCATCATAAAAAGCTACAAGTAAACGACAAATGCATATTAGAATTGAAAGAGGGAAGTAGCTATTTTGTGATTGGACCAATATTTGGTCCAATGAGAGATCACCATTCAATGAACCAATGAGGAGTTCACTTATATGGCCAACATAACATAAAGGTCCAATGATATGCAAGCTTAGAAGAGAAAAGGTCTCTTGAATGGTCATCTGTGGATATCCGATCTTGTCAGTTCGCTTTTAAGGAGAGCATGTGGAACCGCCTTTATGGCATCTTGTTGGAATCGCTCTTTTGATTATTGTTGGAACCGCCTTTGTGGCATGTATCTATGGGCGGTTCACATCTAGTATAAATAGGTAGTTTGTCAATTCAGTTGTAACGTTGTTCAGATTTGCTACCGAGGTGCTGCCGGTATTTCCTCTAACTGTAAACATTGTAAAATCAATATACAAGAGGATTAAAGTGTGATACAAGCTGTGTATATGTTCGTTTCTTTGTTTCCGCCGCTGAAACGGATTTGAGCTCTTCCGAACGACTCGTTTAGGTCGAAATCCGATCCTACAATTGGTATCAGAGCCAAGGAGGAGGAGATCTCGCATATACAGCTCGTGTTCATCACTTTTTCTGCTTCTACACCTTTCTTTTTCGAGAAACGCAACTTTTTACGGTCAAAATCGCTTCAAATTTACATATTGTGTGCGGAATCATGACTTAAATAAACCTGGAAATTTTCAGACCTTAATTCGGCTTAAAAGTGATTAAAATTGAATTTTCACTCTAAAAGCGGTTCGTGTTTGCTGACGTCATTTCTGGAACCGCTCGAAAATATTATCTGGAATCGCTTATTGGGAATGATTGGAATCGCTCATATGTCATTTCTTTGAATCGCTCTTAGGGAATCTTCTGAACCGCTTATTTGACACAAGGTGGATCGCTTTTTATGACACATATTGGGTCGCTCATAATTACATATATTGAACCAGGTGAACCGCTTTTGTGGACTAATATGGCTCGCTGTTAAGTCAAAGTGTGGAACCGCTCTTTTGTCATCGTTTTCAAGGCTACACGTGAACATCTGAGTGGCCTAATCAAAATCAAATTAAGTGTAGGTGTTGGCTAAGTGGTTATTGAGGTCCTATCATAGGGTTTTAAACAAAGTTCCACCGCCCAACTGTTTTAAGCCACCGTCCATTTTTTAGTTAGCCCATGTGACCGCCCAATTGCTGCCTTTGATGTCCACCGCCCATTGAAATCCAATCACTAAAATTCCTTTCGTCATAAATCAGAGGCGCACTATTAGTTTTCAACCGACCCACTCAATATTTTTGGCCAATCAGTGAAGGCCCATGTGAAGCCCACTTATGATTTGTTGTTGATTAATTTGTCTCACCGTCCAACAAAAGGTCATACAGTTTATAAAGGCCAAATTGCATCGCAGTAAAAGTGTGTGTGTTTGTGTCGGTTAGTTGATAGACTGCACTGTTGTTGCCCATTAACTTGGAGGCCCAATCAACAAGTAATCTTCATAAGTGAAAAAGCAGCCCAATACAAGTTTAAGCCCACTGCCCCATTTGGTTTGTTTTTGCGAAACATGGCGATGGTGTTTGATGAAAAGGAGAACTATCATCTTGAAAGATTAAATGACGGATATGGTTTGTATAGTAGTTATGAACAACAAGATGATAAACAGATATGGATTATGCGGCTTGAAAATTTTTTGTGCAAAAAGAATGAGACTTTGGAGAAGATGGAAAGCAGATTTAACTATTTACTGGGCAAATTGGAAAAATATGAGATAAGGTTAACAGATGGTGAAAAAGTATCAAAAATTGCAGATGCTTTACCTACAGAATGGGATGATATTTTGACGAATATAAGATCGAATTCTAGTTTCTCTGGATTATCAAAATTGAATTCATCAGAGTTTTTTAAAAAACTCAAAACCCATAGTTATGAGAATGATAAAATTAAAAGAGAATTGATTGACAAAATAAAAGGAAACCTAGAGAATCTAAGTTTGAATGTGATTGGTGAAATAGATAAAAGAATATGTGTATGTCTTGGAGCAAAATATGTGATGAAATACGATATCAAAAGAGGTTGTTATATTGATAATAATGGAAATCCTCTTGATTTCGTTAAAATATTTTGTGCAGGTACAATCAGGGAAAAAGAAGAAGAAACTTCAAAAGCTAAAGAATCTGTGAAGAATGCAACAGTATGCTTTAAGTGTGACAGCTTCAAGATTGACTATGACAAACTATTGAAGAATGTGGAAAGTTTGACATCCGAAGTCAAGAAGCTGAAAGATGAGAAGCAAGCTGATGATAAACAGATTCTTATGGTTCAGGAAATTTGTGAGAAGTTGAAAACTGAGAATGACAAAATGTTGGATGGTTTGAACAGTTTGACTTTTGAAAATAAGAAATTGAAAGAAAAAGAAAAGGTTTTTGGAGAGAAAATTAAGAATTTTGAAATTGAAAAATCAAAAATTGAGAAAGATTTTCAAAATCAAATGAAAATTCTTGAAGATGGGAGAAATGTGTTTAGTAAAAACAACATTGAAAAACAGAAAGTGTTAAATTCCCATCTTAGAAAATTATCAAACTTGAAAAAGAAGGTGAGTACGCTCAAGTGAAAATCAAAAAGTTGGAAAAAGAGCTTGAAAGCAAACAGAAATCATCAGAAGATGAAGATTTCTGGATCAAGTTAGAAAACAAAAACTTGAAAGCGAATGAATCAAAATTTCAGGAACAGATAAAAGTTTTGATGAATGAAAAATCTGTTCTTGAAAATTTGAAGATTGAGAATGAGAAAACAATCAAGTCTCATTTTGGGAGAATATCTCAGCTTGAAATTGAAGCTGAGAATTCGAGGAACAAAATTGATGAACTTGAGAAGAAATTGAAAGGTTTTGTGACTAAATCTGACGGTTTGAATTTTCCCTGTCCAAAACCAATCAATTCTATGCCGATAAGTAAAAAGGTAGAAGATTGTGATGAGAAAACTGATGATGAAAATGAGGAATTTTATTCAGCAGATGAGTCTGAGACAGAGTCTGATGATGAAAATGTTAAAAAAGAAAAACAAAAATTGTTTTTAAAGTTGAAAGAAAAAATTCAGAAAACTGTTCTGCAATCAACTGAAAAAGGTGAATGCTCTAAGCAAAAACCTGTGAAGAAGATTGTAGAACAGAAACAAAAATTTAAAAATGAAGAAAAAAACTCATCAGTTCAATCATCCAATCGTAATCAAAAATCAAAGAATTTAAAAAATGAAAATTCAAAAATTGTTGGGTGCAGGACAGATCACAGTGCTAAAGCGTCAAAACCAGCAAATTTGAGGAAGGAATATCACCAAGCCAGACAATGCTATGATCTGAGCGTTTGGTGTGAAGGTGGTATACGGTACGATAACAGAGTGTGTTACAGCTGCGGATATCACGGACACATTGCTGTTAACTGCCAATACTGGAGTTATGAGACCAGGAGGTGCTATAACTGCAACATCAAAGGTCACATTGCCAGAGATTGCCCAAGGAGATCGAATGAAAGATTGAGGGCTAATTCTCAGAAATCGGCAAAGATTCCAGTCAAAGTCAAGCCCCAGGAACAGAAGGTTCTGAAACCTAAAGTTCAAGAGCAGTCAATTCCGGAAAAGAAAGTCAAACTTTCACAGGGGCAGAAAGACAGACTGAGGAAAAAGAGGAAAAAAGCGAGAGAATATCTCGAGAAGATTTTGTCCTCAGGTTCACAGGATAAACAGAATAAAAGTTCTGATGAATCAACTCCTTCAGTTGCAAAAACAAGCAAGACGAATTCATCAGATACAAATCTGAGGACAGAACAGAGAGAGAAGAAGAAAGAAAAGGTCGGCGATGAATCTGACAGGTCAAAGTCGGACAAGCCACCTTCAGGCAATGATTCTGGTATGGTAAAACCAGAGGAGCCATTGGTTGAGGTAAAAGTTGAGAATTCTAGTTTAACAATGGATGAGAAAAACTTTCCACCATTATTGAGCAAGAATTCAAAATCACCCAAGGGCAGTCAGGCTTGGGTGAAATTGTTTAAATAGGAAAACCTGACTTGCCGGAGATCCCAAGTTTGTAATCGCGGATCAGGAATCGGCAACATTCTTGTATTATGAATTTGTATGAAAAATTCTTAAAATTGTTAAAACTTTACAGGTTGAATGACTACGCCGGAGCTTCCAGGTTGGTAAGTGCGAAGCAGGAATCGGCATCCTGATTGGTAAAATGGTGTTGTAGACGTAACATTCCTACAAGTGGTTATTTTTACAATTGGTTTAGAGATTGCTTGATTGCAAATGGTAAATCAGGGACATTAAGTTGTACTTGATTTACTACATATGGGTAAAAGAGAGACAAGATGATGAACCACATCCCCGATTTTAGTATTGATTTACTTACAAGTGGTAAAATCAACCAAACTTATTTTCCGGAACAATCATTTTGATTAAAACAAACTTAAGTGTTTTGAAATCTAAATGAGAAAATAGTTTGTTGATAGTGGGAGTTCTGATTGTTTATGCCAAAGTGAATGGCAAATTGATGCGATTTGATATTAGTTGTCAAGTTTCTGTATAGTTTGTTTTACTTTTTATGTTTCTAGTAGGTAAAAATTTAGAAGTTTTCAAATTTTCTTTAAAATGTGTTTGCATTTTAGGGGGAGTAGGGAAATTTCAGAAAATCCAAAAACATTTGAAAATTTGAAAAAGCCAAAAACATGATAAAATTCAAAAATGAGTTTTGTTGCGAAAAAGAGGAAATGATAGTACATCAGTGGACTATCACGGCACGCTAAAGAAATGTAAAGTTAAAAAGTGTTAAACGATATTACTGCGGATGTGTCAGTAGATTTTCGCACATTTAGTAAATTGAAACGAGATATAAACCTAAATCAAACTTGCTTAATTCGTGGGTAACTATTCCTGAATATATGGGTAACCCTCGAAATCTTGTTTGAAAGGTCCCGTATTCTGAGATACTAGGTCTTTATACTCAGTGATATCTGGGGTATTATCCCGGGACTTCTGCTGTATGGAAGTACTGACCTAGTCCCCGGATAATACTTTCTGCTAAAGCTTTGAAACATAAGCTTCGCCCTCAGCATGCTGATGAAACAATAAAATTGATAGTCGCTGCTGTTGTAATGCAAAAAGATCCTCTAAAGGGGACCCACCAAAAGTCGAGCCGTCATCTCTCTGCTGAACGGAAGTTCTGACCTGAGCTCTCACGGTTTCGCATTTAACCCCTTTACAGATATCATCTGTGGTATACTCACCTGTAAGACTGAATATTTGGGATCTGGATACGGGAGTATATTCAAGTGGAGTGATACACAATTAAGTTTAAGTCTCTAAAACATTAATATCGTATCTCGAATCGATTGAAATTTGTGTTGAAAATTTAAGTGGACAAACATACTGACAATCTAGGTAAATTGTTTAAAACTTACAATGATATCAAAGCTTAACGGTGTTGGTGATTTGTCTCATTAGCTGATATGATCCTCTTGCACGAGCTCACAAAAAATATTGTTAGTAAATAGTTTATTTCTGCATTTTAGTTTCTTTATTTCAAAATACAAAAAGATTTTTGGTGTGTTTTAGCATAAATTTTTGAAAATTCAAAAAGATTTTCGACAACTGATGTTGAATAGCTGATTTTCAAAATTCCGAGTGCTAAACATGATGAGCAATACTTGAGGGGGAGTGTTTGCATGAAATTAAAATGTTTTCATAATCTAACCTTTTCAAGTGGTTCATCAAAATCTGTGTTTGTTTTGAATGAGAATCTGGATTGGTGCAAGTTCATATGTTTGATAAATATATGTGAAAGAAATTTACTCTGAGGTAGAGTTTTTGCAGGAAAGCCAGACGTCGATCCTGAAGATGTTGCTGAAGATCAAAGGAATGCCAGCAAATCGAGAGGGGGAGTCTGAAGATAGAGAGAGAGAAGTCCAAAGACTGATAAAGACTGAAGTCGTTGAAGACTCGACACTTTAGACTCGTCAACATCTGAGGGGGAGTCTGTTGGTGCAGTCATCTGTCGTCTTCGTCTAATGTCGAGTCTCAGTCACGGTGCGGATCCGATCAGACATGACATCACGAGTGACATCACCCATGGTGACATCACAAGTGATGTCATGATGCAAAAATAATATGATCATCATAAAAAGCTACAAGTAAACGACAAATGCATATTAGAATTGAAAGAGGGAAGTAGCTATTTTGTGATTGGACCAATATTTGGTCCAATGAGAGATCACCATTCAATGAACCAATGAGGAGTTCACTTATATGGCCAACATAACATAAAGGTCCAATGATATGCAAGCTTAGAAGAGAAAAGGTCTCTTGAATGGTCATCTGTGGATATCCGATCTTGTCAGTTCGCTTTTAAGGAGAGCATGTGGAACCGCCTTTATGGCATCTTGTTGGAATCGCTCTTTTGATTATTGTTGGAACCGCCTTTGTGGCATGTATCTATGGGCGGTTCACATCTAGTATAAATAGGTAGTTTGTCAATTCAGTTGTAACGTTGTTCAGATTTGCTACCGAGGTGCTGCCGGTATTTCCTCTAACTGTAAACATTGTAAAATCAATATACAAGAGGATTAAAGTGTGATACAAGCTGTGTATATGTTCGTTTCTTTGTTTCCGCCGCTGAAACGGATTTGAGCTCTTCCGAACGACTCGTTTAGGTCGAAATCCGATCCTACAAGCTCCCACGTTTATGCGGCTTGCATTTAACACCGTTAGATCGGAGAGCCCAAACATAAACACATCCATAGGATCCAGGACTCGAATATCCACGTTTTCGTTGGATCTGATCACAGCTTCACCAGTTTTGCTATCATAGAACCATTTCTTGAAATCTTTGAGAGCAACAGGAATTTCTTCAGGAAGCTCGATTCTCGTGACAACTTTATCAGGGTTGATCACCCACGTCACCTTTCCTTTCCCTATCACTGGATCTATGGTCGTTTTCGAAACTCTCCGTCTTGGACGCTGAGGCCTATGATTGGGGAAACCCTTGTTGCATTCTTTAGCGACCAGGCCTTCAAAGTCTCTGCCAATGCCTCTTTCTTCTGGATTTAGAAGGTCTAGATGGCCCAACTCACGTAAATCCCACCAGGGAAGTGTAAAGAGATCAAACCTGGTCTGAAAATACTGAATCACACCACCACGTCTTTTAACCACAAACATTCCTCTCAGGTTGTTGTACATCCAGCTAATAATTCTGTCAGTAGCTTCACTCTTTTCGACAGTTATCACCTGATAAAAATCAGGGAGTCTTTCTCTTTCTTTCTTGAACCATTCTGGATGCTGCTGAGGAGAGAAAGTTTTTCCTTTTTCTTGCTCATACAGTACTTCCTCTTCCATACCCCATTCGATGAATCTAGCTGGCATATCATCTCTGTCAACTTCTTCTTCGTCACTTTCATCTCCTTCAATTACCTTCTCGATTGATTCCAGGCGCCTTTTCTTAGCCTCAACTTCTTTCTCCTTTCTGGTAGTTTCTTCCTGTATGAAAGCTTCAAAGTCGAAGATTTCATCAAAGGAGAACATGGGCTTTATTTTCATCTGCTCGCACACATTTCTCATCATTTTGTACATTTTAACTAACCCCATTTACTGGAATCTGATAAACTTTGATTGCTTAGCCATGTAGTCATTCATCTCTTTATTTTTCTTACGCTGATCTTTAATCTTCTCTCTCAAAAAGTTTGTGTCGTTTACTTGGTTTTTGAGAAGACAGATTTCCTTGGCAACGGATGGATCGGTTTCTTTAATGAGTTTATCATAAAGCTCTTGAAAAGGACGAATCCTTTGTGGAGGGACCAGTGGCTTTGAAAACCTAGTCGGCTTTACAGGCGATACGTTGGAAGAGCTTTCATCTGTCGTTTTCTTGCTTGCAGTGGCTTCATCATAATCAACTATCAAAGCATCCATGAAGTCATTTAGTGATTGAACTTCTTCTGTAACAACCTCTGGTCTTTCGGAAGCAGACATTTCTTTTCTCTTGAGTGTCTTCTCCCTCTTTTCTTTCTCCTGTAGGGCGTGAATTTCTTTAAAATCTTGAATATGATGACGGTGCTCTTCAGACTCTGCCGCCTTGATGCCTGCACTCATAAGTTTTTCAGGATTTTCGGATGCCTTCTTCTTCTTAGGTGGCTCATCTTCAACATCCTATTTTCCCTTCCTTTTTCCCTTCAAACGCTCTTCCTTTTCAGTAGCTTCTGCATGAGCTTGTGCAGCTCTTTGTTGTTTTTCCTTAAGGGCCTCTCTGTATTTTCTATATGCTTCGTTCACCAGTGGCAATCTTTCAGTGGCAATCTTTCAGCATTACTCATTCATTTGTCTTGATTTATGTATACTGGCGACTTGTAGGAACGTGAAATGTGTAGAGATCTCCATCGTTTGGAGGATTCTTGTATTGATCATTGACTAACATTTGGATGAACCTTGGATACATCGCCCAAGTCGGCCCACTGACATTTTCCAGCATGTTGTTGAAGATTAACCCAGAGATGTTGAACTTTTGATTCACACATAAATTTAACATAGCTGCCGACCATTCCAAATTTAATCCGTCGAACCCACCTTTGCGATGAACTAAACTCATAGCAAATACGTGAACAATGAACCTCCAGTCCCTTGTGAGTCCACCTATTTTAATCTCATTCTTTGCCGAAAGTCTCCTACATACCCCATTCCCCGAAATCCGTCCAAGATATCATTTTTCTTCAACGAAATTGGATCGTTTGCGTTGTCTTGCAGCTTTAAAACTTTGCGAATTCTTTCTTCAGTCACCTCTATTCGTTTGTTGCACACAGTTGAAGACATCCCTATGGCGTTATTGATAGTTTCAGGCTTCGCGTTTTCCCAGAACTCTTGAATGTGGGTTTTGTATACTTTAACAGCTGTTTCGACCGCGTAGCCGATTCTGCTTGATCGAACCCATCTAGCTGCATCCTCAAAATCATGTGGGACCTGATCCAGACTGATGCTTTGATTATGCTTCGACGTTTTATCCCAATCAATGTTTTTCACCATCCTGCTATTGGTTACCACAAAAAATTTTATAACGGTTAAAACCTGATCAATTTTTCACAGACTGTGTAAAAGTGAACATTAACAAATCCTAGAAAGTTTCATAGCTAAATTCAATCTAAAAATGGACAAAATGAACATCCGAAGTGATTCCGCTCGAACGGACCTTTTCTGATTCCGCCTGAAAAAGTAATTCTGTTTATTTGATTCCGCTCGAGTGTATTAATTTCACTTGAAATTTTCTAAGCGAAATTAGAGATTTCGCTTTAAACAGACATTTTTCAGATTCCGCTTGTGACTTCCTGTTTGATTCCGCTCCAGAGGACGTAACTTGGGATTTCGCTTGAAAACACAGTTGGGATTCTGCTCCAAAGTTCTTGTTGAATATTCCGCTTGAAATTGTTCTTTGCTATTTCGCTTGAAAGTTATTGTTTTTGAAAAATGTGCTACAAAAATCATGGGTGACGATTTATACAACGCGTTCGCCACATCTTCAGTTACTCCGGCTTCGATTGCTCTAAATATGAATCTGGAAAATGAGACAGGAACCACACAAAAACCCCCAAAACTAATGAGTATTGAAGAATATTACGGATGGACAGACCGCTTCGAAAACAGGGTACAAGCTAACCATCTGAGATCATGGTAATGTATTTTGAAGAGATATGTTCTACCACGGACAGAGCTGGAAGTTATAAAACAAATCCCAGAATTCAATGACCAAGAACGGGAAATGTACCGAGCTGAAAAGATGATGATTAGTTTGCTTCAACAAGCCATCAAAGAAGACATCTTTGTGTTGCTACAACATGACAAGACATCAAAATCGATCTGGGATGCTCTTAAAGTCAAGTTTGAGGGTAGTGAGAACATGATCAAAAGCAAAAAGGCACTTCTCAAGAAAGAATTTGATCTATTCACGAGTTTGCCCGGGGAAGATACAAAGAAGCTTATTGAAAGATATTGCCACTTAGTTCGATCCATGTCGATGTTGAGCATAACAAAAGATCGTGAAGAATGGGTGGACAAGTTAGCAGACGCGTTACTGCAAAAGGAATGGGGTACTTATTTGATGATATTGAAGAACACTGGGGTGTATGATGGCTTGACTATTTCTCAGTTTATCGAGAAGATTGAGGGTCAAGATTTGGAACAACAGAAGATTGCGAGGATGAGTAATCCGAGTGGTCAACAAGACGTGAAAATGTACTACAAAGGAAGTGTTCAAGAAGCTGAAAGAAGCCCGAAAATCCAAACTGCATTTAGCGCTGGAGATTCATTAGAAAAGGTTGATCAATGTCCTAAAAGCAGCAGTGGTTTCTCTTTGTATCCGTGTGTTAATCCCAAGAGTTCATCTGAAAGTTTTCATTCTCAAAGCACAAAAATTGGAAATGGTTGTGTGATACAGTGCAACATTTCTTTGAATCTTCCAGATGGTCAAAGTTTTTCTGAGGAAATTGAAAAAGATCACATGGCGTTACTTGGTTCCGTGCTTTTATCTTATGAAGGCTTGGTTGCAGGACGGATCAGGAATCCTATGCTTACTAAAGAGGATTACGATCAGATTGACACCGAAGAAATGGAACTAATGGACATCAAATGGTGTCTAGCTAGTGTCCTTAGAAGAGTAGAAAAATTCAAACTGATTACTGGCAGAAATGACTTTCTTGATGCACATGTTTCTACTTTAGGTTTTGATAAATCTAAAGTTACTTGTTTTCGATGCAGGGATAAATGTCATTTCAAAAGAGAATGCAAGAACAGAGAGGCAAATGATGCTCAGAATCCGTTCGGAAAAGACGACTACTACCGAAGGCCATATATCAGCAAGTTGGTCAGCAATAGGGGTGTTCAAAAAAATCCGGATCAAATATCCGAAAATCCGTATCCGAAATATCCGAAATTTTGGATATCCGAAAATTCGGATATCCGAAAATCGGATAATCCGAATTTTCGGATTCGGATTCGGATACGAATTTCAAAAATTTCGGATAATCCGATTATCCGATATCCGAAAACTAATTATTTTTTTATAAATATATATAGTATATGAGCATTATATTTTGTTTGAAGTATTGTAAAAGTTAGTAAAAAAGTAGTAAATAATTGTATTCGTGTGAATTTATGATTGTTTTTTGTTTTAAATGTTGGAAATTTATAAAACCGAATATAAGTTTAGTTTTAATCTATACACGAAACGGATTTTTTGATTTTTTTTTTATAAATTCGGATATCTGGTTGGATATCCGAATCCGTATCCGAAATTTCGGATATCCGAAAATCGGATATCCGAAATTTCGGATACGGATTCGGATATCAATATTCACTATCCGAAATTTTCGGATATCCGGTTTTCGGATATCCGAAAACCGGATAATCCGATCTTGAACACCCCTAGTCAGCAACAACATCAAGAACCACAGGTAGGTCATGGTAGAAAAGTGATCAAGGATTCAAAGAGAGCATGTCTGGTGGATTTTATCTGGAACAAATACATATCACCTGAAAGCAAAGCATGTTTAATCAATCAGGATGACGAAAGGCTACCTGAAGGCTTTAGCTGGGATATGTTTGTTGATGAAAAGGGAGAATTTAAAGCTTTCATTGCTAAGATTGTGAAAGAACCAGATATGTTTACTGAATGGGTGAAATCTATTGGAGTTAATGTGAAGAATGAAGATGAGAAATCTGTTTCATCAGAAGAATGCTTACAGAGTTCAGATGAAAGTTTACAAAGTGATGAAAGTTTAGAAAGAGAAGTTGTCTTTGATAAAACACCATCTGATTCTGGTTCTTCGGATGATAGTTCTGACAAATCAGTAGAATTTGATCAATCACCAACTGATGATAGCAGTGATGATGAGGAAGAAAAACATATTAATATTGCAAAATCTCATCTCTCTCCTGAAAGTTTTCATTTTTATTTTGTAGATCGCTTGGAGCAGCTGAAGGAGAAACGAGCTGCAAAAGAGCAAATACAAATAAAATCTGAAAGTGTTGCTCAAGAAGAAGAGACTATTCAGGATGACGAAGTTAAAAGTGCTGCTGAGGAGGTTGGTGAAGCAGAAAAGGTAACTGAAGATGCGAAAGTTGTTGAAGTTGAAAAGATCATCGAAGTTGAAAAGATTGTGGAGATCATCAAGCCTTGCACGAAGTGTCTTGAGTCTTGCAAGGAATGTGCAGCTAAAGATAAAAAGCTGGCAGAGTTTGAGAAGATAAAAGAGCAATTACTATTCAATCTTAATTATGTGAAAGAATTATACGATATTTTGAATAGAACAGTAATTGGTCTTCAAAAGACAAATTCTGAGAGAGAAAATGTTTTGACGATGATGAATGCTACGATGATGTCGAAGCAAAAAGCTATAAATCATTACATCGAAGAATGTGCTACACTAAAACAAGAGTTGGAGAAAGAGAAAATTGAGAATGAGAGAATCAGACGTTTGTTACAAAGCTATTCTAGTTCTGATTATCTTATTGATCGAATTTATCCGACTGTTGCAGGTTTCGAAGCATTCAAAGACGACAAGCCAAAGAAGAAAGATACTCGTAAGAA